>NC_090834.1:105828614-106136828 GCF_028021215.1 Eschrichtius robustus | reverse complement strand
CTCCAGGGCTGAGCTCCTTGGCCTGCAGTGCTCCTGCACTTTGCCTGCGGTTCCCCTCTCCTCTGCCATTTCTCTAGGGGTTTCCGCTCCACCCGACTTTGTTCTGGGAGGTTCTGGGTGGCTCTGGGCCCAGGAGACGTGCTGGGGATTGGATCTAAGGCTCAGTTGGCCCCAGAGGATCTTGACTGCATGCACTTGCCCTAGGAGAATGGGCTCCTCACGGTGCCGTGCTCAGACTCCCTGGGAGGACGTCTGTGGCCAAGCTGAGGTGGGACCCCTTGGTCCACGCTGTCACCGCTAGAGGGCGCCAGCTATTGCCCAGGTGAGGGTGAGGGGAGGTTCCTTTCCTGGCTTCCGGAGAAACAGAGGGGGCTCCCAGGTCTGGAAGCTGCCCCCTCGTGGCTCCAGGGAGCCCCTGTCACCTTCTCGTGTCTCTCTGCTAAGGTCTCCCTGACCCTTCCGCCCTAGTTCCTGCTTCACTCAGGGAGTCAGCTTTCGTCGGCGTGGGTGTCAGGAAGCCTGGGGTCTCCTTGCTGACCTCCCGCCTGCTTCTGCTCTGCCCGCCCCCAGCGCCACTCACAGATGTGCTGGCCTGGGCTCCTTTAGCGCCCCACCCCCCACCCCTCACGTGGCCACAGTGCTGAGGCGATGCCAAGCACCGGATTGTCACCTCTGTCACCTTCTCGCAGCCTCTTCACAGCCCCGGGTGGGAGGGTGGGCCAGTTCATGAGATTACTAACTGGGCCCAGGAGGGCAGTGCCCTGGGCCACACGCCTGCCAGTGAGCCCCGGGGGCCTGGCGGGGAGGGAGGAATTGGAGTCCTATCTGGGCAGGCTGAGGGGGTGAGGGCCCTGGAGGGAGCGCCCCCGTGCTCCTTCCACACTGTAGCCCACCTTCTCCATTTCTCCAGCTTCATCTCCCCCTGGCCTCCAGTCCGACTCCCCCGCTGCTCAGCCAGGTTTCTCCTTAGATCCTGCCACCCTCCCTCCCCCACCCAAGGGCCCGCCTGCCTGCCACCCTCCCCAAGCTGAGCCCCTTGGCTCTGGCCACTGAGGGCCTGGCCGGGGTCCCAGGCACCACACCGCAGCGGCCAGCCTTGCCTGGCCAGAGCTCAGGACAGGCCCAGTCTGTCTGGCAGGGCTACGGGTTCAGGATTGGCTGGAGCTGCCCCCGCCTTTGGGAGGAGGGAGAGGGGAGGCTGGTGGCTTGTTCAAGGTCACCCTCCTTTTCTCTCCCAGCATCCCTGTTCGACCTTTGTCCCCTCTGCCTCACCTCGAGGAGTGAGGAGGCAAGATGCCCAACACGCAGGGGACAGAGGAGCCCAGCGAAGAGGAAGGCTTTTGGGGCTTCTGGCATTTATTTGTTCAGCAAATATTGAGTGCCTACTATATGCCAGGCACTGAGAACACAGCAGTGAACACAGTGGACCCAATCCCTGCCATGCCGCCCTGCAGGGAGACAGTCGAGAAATAAACAATCACACAAATAATGTAAACTGGTGTCCCCAGCAGTGTGGCAAAGGCTCTGAGCGCCTTGGTCTGGCTTCCCGGGGGATCTCAGGGGTGAGGACCCTTATCTGGCCCAGGGGTGGGGGGCGGGGGGGTGGGAGTTGGGGGCGGGAGGAAGGCTTCAGACACAGCCGGGGGCGTTGGCTTTGTGGAGGCCTGTGGGGGGGCTTGGCCAAGCCTCAGTTTCCTCAACTGGAAAACCCAGGAAGTAAATGTGCCCGGATCACGGGGTTGCTGCCCAGCGGCCTGCAGCCCTCAAAAAGCAGGCACCGGCATCCTCCCTGAGGAAGGCCGAGGGTGAGCTCCTCAGTGAGAACGGCGGGGAGGGCGCTCCCGGAGGCCGGCAGCAGCTCACAAAGCTCAGAGGTGGCCTCAGGGAGGTGAGGGACCCCAGTGCTAGTGCTGTACTACTGAGCTTCCCTGGCCCCTCTGCCTAAGGCAGGAGGGGAGGGGCTGGTCCCTGGCTGCCTCCTTTCTCTCCCCTCCCACGCCTCCTGTTCTGGGCCACGTGGCACCTCGGTGCCCCTGGCCTGAGGGAGAATGATTCCCGACCTGGGGCTGGGGGAGCGAGGGAAAAGTGGGTGGCACGCGGGGTACCGCTGAGACCAGGTCCGGTGGCGCACCCGGTCCATCCCGCCCCACAGCCCCAGGGCAGGGAGGGGGTGCTGTCTCTTTAAGAGCCTTCAGGCTGCTGGGAGCAGATGGCCAGGCCGGCCGGGGCCCCTTGTCCTTTGTGTGGCTTTGCACAAAAGAGGGGGCCAGCTGGGGAGGGGGCGGCTGCAGCAGGTGGGAGGGTGGGGCCTTGCCCCTCCCCCTCCTAACCCTGCGCCGTTGCCCCTTGGGGAGGAGGTTGCTCACTAGGAATGTGCCTCCTCTCTCTCTCTGGACACTGTGGCCCCCAGAGTCATCCCCAAATTCCTAGGATACCCCTCCCATGTCGCGTCCCACCTCCTAGGCGGAAGCCTCATCACACCAGGGCCTAGGGACTGCCCCCCTCCTCTCTACGCCAAGGAATAAGCCTCCCCTCCCTGCCCCCTCCTCCAGAGCAGAATCTTCCTCTGGCCCTGAGCTCCAGGCCCTAGGGAGAAGTGAGAACAGAATTAGGTTCTTATTGGGGGGAGGGGTGCTAAGGAAGGAGGGACGCCTGTGGCTGGGGGTACCTGGGGCAGCCCAGGAGGAGGGAGGCCAGAATAAGCATGATGCTGTGGCCTGGGGGTGGGGTGAGGTGCTGGGCCCTGGACCCTAAGCATGAGTATGGAAAAGTGGCAAGGGGGAAATGGGGGACCCAGCTGAGGCCCTGCTTCAAGAGGGGCTGGTGTTGGCAAAATGGAAGACTCCATCATAGGAGAGGGCTGTGAGCAGCGATGGCTGCCTGCCAGGCAGGAGGGGACAGAGATGAGAGGCTCCCTAAAGACTAGAGGTGCTGGGGGCAGGGTGGCCACTCAGGAGGAGTAAGGCTGCGGAGGCTCTTTTCATTTGTAGCAGACCCCTTAGCTCAGAGCTGCCCTTGGCCCACTCGTTCTCCTCTATCCAGACCTCCCCACCCTGGGGCTTGGTGCCCAATCCATGATTTAAGAGGAGGAAAAAGGCCCCATAGCTCTGACCGGAGGTGTGGCGGGCAACGTGGCTGCCGGCTGGGTGGCCCCAGTGTGGCCCCATGTGGCCCGACAGCACCGCAGCTGGGTGGGGTTGTGCCTGACTTTGCCCGGCCGCCCGCGGGAGCCCCCAGGACCAGGAGGCCCCAGCCGGGTCGTGGCCCAACCGCAGGACCCCGGCCGGCTGGCCGCAGGCAGCGGGTGGGGGCGGGGCTCCATCCCTGGCTGGGCCCTGGGTTGCTTCTAAATTTAGGAATCTGATTACTGAGTGGCCGAGGAAGGGAAGGGAGAGGAGGGTGCGAGTGCAGGCTCGGCTCAGTCTGGGCACAGCGGGGCGTGCCCGGGTGGAGGTGTGTCTAGAAGTCTGGGGCTCGGGTGGGAGGGGGCTTCGGCCTGTGTGCGCGGCAGCACGTGCCTGCGGCGGCGGGGACGGGCACCGGCGCAGCTTGTCGCCGGTGTGTGTGCTGGCTCTTTGTGTGCCTGGCAGGGTGGCTGGGTCTGGCTTTGAAAGTCTCTGCCCACCCCCCTCCCCCATCTCCGTCTGTGCCGCTCTACCCGCTTCCCGGTCTGTCACTCTGCCCGTGCTCGTCCTGGGGGAGGGGGATGCTGCTCCCAGCTGGGGTGACAGGGAAGCCAGTAGGGAGGACACCCAGCTCCTCCCTCACCCTGCAGTCCAGACCGTCCCCTACGCTTCCCACACCCCACCCCGCAACCCCTTGTGCCACTGTTCTGGGGTGCGCGCTGCAGCAGTTAAGGGGAACTGAGGTGACCCCTGGGGACCCACAGATGCACCAGAAGCCAGGCTTTGGCCCGGTAGCTCTTGGAGGAATTCATTCCTCGCCTGTCCGGCCTCCCATCCGCTCTGGCCCCCAAGGGCGCATGAAGGGGGGGGGTCCCCCCTGCGGAAGGGGGGCGGGGAGTTCCTTGGCAGGAAGGGAAATGGAAGGAAAAGCTGGGCTCCACCCGGGCGGGCGGGCAGGCGGCCTCAGGGCCCCCGGGGCAGGCGGCGGTAACCCGAGCCCACTGGTGTGTGGGGCTGGTGTGCGCGTGGGTGGGGCTGACCCCCGGCTACTCCTCGGGGGTAGGGGGGGGGGTCTCCCCCAGGGGCAAGTCTGGGAGCTCGGGGGGCCCGCAGAGGAAAGCGCTCTCCACCCGGGTCCTGACCCCACCCCCTGGAGGTCTAGCCCCGGCCCCCAGGCCCCGCCCCCCGGGCCCTCCCTTCCACCCCAGGGCCAGATGTTCAGCTGGCGGAGGCATCGGCTGGGGGAGGGGTGCTGAGGCCGCAGCCGGCACTACTTCCCTGCCAGCAGCTTCATTGTGTGCGCGAGGAGCGAGCGGCGGCGGAGAGCGGGCGGGCGAGCGAGCAGCAGCCCGAGCGCGCCGTGGAGAGCGAGCGCGTCGGGGAGGGTGCGAGGCGGCGCCCGCGGCTGCGCTCCCCCGCCTCCCGGCAACTCTGCCCCAGCACCGCGCGCCGTGCGCGCCGTCCCGCCGCCGCCGCCGCCGCCGCCGCCGCCGCCGCCGCCAGCGCCGGGGCCCCGCCGGCTGCCGTCGCAGGCAGGGGTCTGGTCCGGGCAGGGGTCCCCTCCCGGGGACTGGGGCATCCTGGTGCAGCCGAGAGGCGCGGAGCCCGCCGGGGGCGGCAATCGCGCCGCAGCGCCCGCTCGCTGAACTGCGTGGGCAGGCGGGCATTGGGACTCCAGGGCGCTCCGAGGGCAGGGTGCCCAGACTTCTCCGGGGAGCCCCAATTCCGTGGAGCGTCCAGAGCGAGCGCGCCCCAGCCCCACCGGACCTTGCGCTCATCCCCCGCGTACCCCACTTCTACACAAACTTTTCTGACACCCTCACCCGTGGGGGTCGCGGAGAGCGCTGGGCTGCCCGTTGGGCTCCTGCCCCGCCGGACCCTAGCCACGCTTGACCTCCTGCCTCTCGTGGCCTCAGTGGCGACCTCTCCAGGCCGGGCCGGGCACGGCACCCCAGGCGAGCGCGGCAACGACCGCTGCTCTCCGAAGGCTCCCGCGCCCCCCGGGGCAGCTGGGCGGGGTAATGCCCTCGGTGATGGAGAAGCCGAGCGCGGGCTCCGGGATCCTGTCCCGCAGCCGGGCCAAGACGGCGCCCAACGGCGGACAACCCCCCTCGGAGGATGACAGCAGCGAGGAGGAGCACTCGCACGGTGAGCCCGGAGGCCTAGGGTTAAAGGCGCACCGGCCCGGGGTGGGGCGCGGAGCAGGGCGTGGGGGAGAGTTGCCGACCACGGTATTATACGGATGGTTCCTGCCTTGCCTGGATTGGAGCCTGTGCCTTGCTTCTCCCCAAAGCCGGCACAGGGAATCTGGAGGCTGGGCCCCTAGCTGCCGAGGAGGCGGTCCTGCCTGCCCCCTCCCTGCCCTCAATCCCCGAGGGACTCAGGCGTCCCTCCCTTTCACAGCTTGGGCTCCTCGTACCTTGCCACCTTGCAGGGGACTGAGGTCTGACTGGGGCAGGAGCTGGGAAGACACCTCCACACCGAGCTGTGGGGCTCCTGTGGTGGGGAGGAGCCTTGGATTCTCTGCAGGAGGGCTGTGGTCCAGGTCTAGGGGCAGCCCTCCAACCCCCACCAACTCCCCCCCTCCCCCTCTCCCCCTCTCCCCCCCTCCCCCCCTCCCCCCCCCCCGTCAGAACAAAGGGCTCTGCTGGGCCTGGGCTTGAAAACTGGCCCCTGTCCTCTCCCCCACCCCCCATGGCTATGGCTAGGCAGGTCTCTCCCTTTTCCAGTTCCCTCTGTGGCTGAGGGTAACTGAGGGGAAGATCAGGGAAAAGTGAGCCTCCTGGAAGATGGGGGCCCTGGGTGGTCAGGAAGGAGAACTCCAGGCCAGCCACCTCCCCCGCCACATCCTCCCGTCCTCCCTCCCTCCCTGGAGTCCTGACTGCCTCCCCCCGCCCCCCACCGGCTCCACAGACAGCATGATCCGCGTTGGAACCAATTACCAGGCCGTAATTCCGGAGTGCAAGCCTGGTGAGTGGCAGGACAGGCTGTGAAGGGAGGGGACTGGAGGGCGCATGGCTTGGCCCTGAGCCCCACCTGGGGGAACCCTTGGCTGGCGCCCACTGTAAGGACAGGCGGGGGTGGGTGGCCGGCCCTGTGGCATGGTTAGTTTTCCTGCTCTGCCTTCCTGTCTGGGTCTCTGTCTCTCCTTCCCCTCTGTGTCTCACCTCGCAGGCCCCACTCCTCCGCTGCCCTCTGGCCATGGGTCCAGGCCAGCGCCACCAGGCTGATGATGTCTTCCCTCCTCTGCTCCGTTGCCTTTCAGAGAGCCCCGCACGCTACAGTAACAAGGAGCTGAAGGGGATGTTGGTGTGGTCGCCCAACCACTGTGTGTCAGATGCCAAGCGTGAGTGGGGTGGGACCCTGGGCTCATGCATACCCTTGGGAGCTGGGGCCTGGGGTTCATGCCAGCTGGCAGCCAGCTCTTCTCAGAAGTGGGCTGGAGGCTGAGGTATGTGGGTTCAGCCCCTGCCCTGGGGCTCAGGCTCAGGGGCCTAGCCCCTGGGGGCATACCCCTTTCCGGGCAGGCCTGGCTTAGGGGTTGTAACCCCTCCTCCAAGACCTGGCTCCTCCCGCCCCTGCAGTTGACAAGTACATTGCGATGGCCAAGGAGAAGCATGGTTACAACATCGAGCAGGTGAGCCTTGGCCCTGCAGGCATTTGGGGTGGAGACGGGACAGTGCTGCGGGCAGCTGAGCCTGCGTTGTCCCCTCTCCTGGGCCAGGCACTGGGCATGCTCCTGTGGCATAAGCACGACGTAGAGAAGTCTCTGGCTGACCTGGCCAACTTCACCCCGTTCCCGGACGAGTGGACGGTAGAGGACAAGGTGCTGTTTGAACAGGCCTTTGGCTTCCATGGCAAATGTTTCCAGCGGATCCAGCAGATGGTAAAGCCCTCCACCCCCGCCAGTGCTCCTTGGCCCCTTCTTTCTGTTAAGCCTGCCCGAGGCCCAGAGTCTTAGGTGGGCCCCAGCCTCTGGCATTGCCCCTCCAGCTGCCTGACAAGCTGATTCCCAGCCTGGTGAAGTATTACTACTCTTGGAAGAAGACCCGCAGCCGGACCAGTGTGATGGACAGACAGGCTCGGCGGCTGGGGGGCCGAAAGGACAAAGAAGACAGGTGGGGGGCTCGGGGAAGCTCTGGGTGGGGGTAAACTGAGCTCCTGGGGGCCCTGGCCCCTGCCTTACCCCGCCTTGGCCCCCGTGTAAGCAGTGATGAGCTTGAAGAGGGACGAGGAGCCGTGAGTGAGGGGGAGCCGGACGCTGGAGACCCCAAGAGAGAGGTGAGGTCCCAGAGCTCCTCTGGCCCTGCCCGCCTGCCCGCCCTCTCCTTGGGCTCTGCACCACCCACCTCCTCTCCTTTCCCTGGCAGCCTCTGCCCTCTCGGCCCCTGAATGCCCGCCCAGGTCCAGGAAAGAAGGAGGCCCAGGGGTCTCAGTACCGCCACCATCCGCTGCGAACTCGGCGGCGCCCTCCCAAGGGCATGTACCTGAGCCCTGAGGGCCTCACTGCCGTGTCGGGGAGCCCGGACCTTGCCAACCTCACACTTCGAGGCCTCGACTCCCAGCTCATCTCCCTCAAGCGCCAGGTGGGGGGCCCGAGGAAAGAAGGGGCCAGGCAAAGGGGACAGTCGGCAGCTGGGAACTATGACTGGGGGCAGCTGAGGCGTAAGGGAGGTCGTGTGGATGCCAAGCCTGCACCTGCCCCATCCTCTGGGCTTCTGGGTAACCTGGCGTTCTTTTCTGGACATTAAAAACAAACAAACAAGCAAACCTGGTCTTTGAAAAGGGGCAAACCCCAGTGTCTCCCCTAGTGAATGGTTATGAGGGAGAGATGAGGTAGATGGTGGGTGGCAAAGAGCTTTGTTGGGAAGTAGGGCCCTGGTGAGGGTTGGTATTGATGGCCTCCCTGGCTTGGAATTTGATGTCCCTTCCTTGCCTTGCCTTCCCAGGTGCAAAGCATGAAGCAGACCAACAGCAGCCTCCGCCAAGCCCTGGAGGGGGGCATCGATCCACTCCGCCCCCCTGAGGTGAGGCTGCTCTTCAAGTCTGGGTGCAGGAGGGGGTTCTTTCTGGTGGCACAGCAGAAAGGGGAGTTTTCCTTGGGTAGCAGGGCCTCTGTTCCCATATTTTTGAGTCTCAAGGATATATTCCTTGCTCTCCAGGCCAACACCAAGTTCAACTCCCGCTGGACCACGGATGAGCAGCTTTTGGCAGTACAAGGTGGGTGAGACTCGGGAGAATAGAGGGCCCCAGGAGTGTCGCCTGCCCTCCAAGGAGCTGGGGCAGAGGAAAAGGATCAGGGAAGTAACTAGTTCTAAGTGGGTATTCACACCTGCTGCCCTTTTGACCCTTGCAGCCATCCGTAGGTATGGCAAAGACTTTGGGGCTATTGCAGAGGTGATTGGGAACAAGACTCTGACCCAGGTGAAGACCTTCTTTGTGAGCTACCGGCGCCGCTTCAATCTGGAGGAGGTGCTGCAGGAATGGGAGGCCGAGCAGGATGGGGCCCCTGGAGCCCCCCCGGTCCCCATGGAGGAGGCTAGGAGAGGGGCTCCCTTGCCAGCCCCAGCCCTGGAGGAAGACGATGAGGTGAGAAGGGGAGAGAGAGCGAAACGCTTCAGAGAACAGAGGAGAGGAACTGCCTCCGTCCTTAGACTGGGCTGAGGGTGTGCTTGAGCCTGCTTTCTCACTCTTCTCTCGCTCCTCTCAGGTCCAGATTACATCTGTGTCGACATCAGGACCCCGATCAGGGCCCCCTGCGCCGCCCCCTCCTCCGCCTCCCACCTCGCTGTCCCAGCCACCGCCACTGCTGAGGCCACCTTTGCCCACGGCTCCCACCCTGCTCCGCCAGCCACCCCCACTCCAGCAGGGCCGCTTCCTCCAGCCCCGGCTGGCCCCCAACCAGCCCCCACCACCTCTCATCCGCCCTGCCCTAGCTGCCTCCCGCCACGGTGCCCGCCCGGGCCCTCAGCCCGCACCCACCCTGGCTGGAGCCCCCCTGGAGCCTCCAGCACCCTCGCTCTGAGCCCCGAGGCCCTCCGCCAACCGGAGGCTCCAGAACCCCTTTGCCGGACGTCCTCGGGGACCTCCAGCTTCACTGAGGACAGAAGAGACTAGAGCTCTCGCCGGGTCTTTCGAAGACCCAGCGCTGCTGACGGGGGGCACAGCCTGGATCCCCCGCGGGTTCTGCACGTCTTTCTGGCAGCCAGCCTGTCTCCAACCCCTCCCCAGCCAGTGTCTGGGGCCTTCTGAGCTGGCCCAAGGGTACTTTTCCTGGCTGGGACTGGAATGGCTGCCTCCTAGTCTGCCAGGGCCTGGCCTAGGGGTCCTGCCCTTTGTGCGTAGGGGGTAGTGACCATAGCCTGGGGGTGGGGGAGAGGACAGTTTAGTGTGTTGGCTGTTCTTCCTCTTCCCCTTCTTTTAGCAATAAGTCTGGGGTGAGGTGGGGAGGGAGCTGGAGGGGGGAAGTGGGCAGAGAGGTTCCTTGGGGCCTGACAGACAGCAGCAGAGGCTGAAGAGGTAGCTCTCCAGTCTTCAGGGGTCCGGGTGGAAAGTGCTGAGGAGCTCCGAGGGTGCCCACTGTGCCCACCGCCCAAAAGCTTAGAGAAAGGAGGGTTGGGAACATATGCAGACATGGGTTTATTTTTCAATGTTTTTAAAAAATAAAACCTTCAAGCTCACTGAATCCTCTTTCCCTTTTGGTTTAAGGGTCTTGGGCTTTGCTTCCTGTCTGTGCCATGAGGGTGGGGAGGGTGGGGAGGGATCCCACCCCGAGGGATCCCGCCCGGCACCGGCCTTTCCCCAGGCCCCAGACAGGAATCAGTTCTCCCCTGCGAGGCAGGCAGGCTGGGCCACATCTTGCCCATGGGGACTGGGTCCCTGCCCGGTAGGAAGAAACAGGAGGAGGCAGCTCAGATTCCAAACATTCTCTTTATTACGTGTTTGATCCAGAGGAGAAACTAAGTGCAGGAAGGGGGGGCTGGGTGGGGAGGGGCCACCTTGCCTGGGAGCCCCCCCCCCCCCCCCCGGCCACCACCCGCTTTGGGAGCCAAGCCTTGCCCTCCTGGCCCCTCGGAGCACCCGGGCTGTTCCATAGGGCAGGAGGCGGGAGGGAAGAAGGGAGGGGGAGCCCTTGGTGGGAGCCGGAGCCCGCATTCAGGGCTTGGGGCAGGAGGGCTGAGGTTGGCGAGGCCCCTTCCTGGGAACCAAGGGCTCGACTTGCCACGGAGCCAGGCCTGGGAGTGGGATGATGAGTAGGGGTGGAGTCATCATAAATCAAAAAAAAATAATAATAAAATAATAAAATAAAAAATAAAACCCATCACAAAAAATGTACAACTCAGGTGAGGGTAGAGGCAGCCTCTGTTCAGGACCCCCTCCCCCAATTTCTCAAGAACAGAAACAGCAGAGAAATAAATTAAGGGATGCAGCGGCTGCCACCAGCCAAGCGCCCATACCAGCCACTCCCACGCTGGCTGCAGAGGTTAGCGAGCTGGGAGTCACTTGGCCTATCTGTCCCCCCACCCTGTGGAGGGCAGAGGCTCCCGGCCCTGCTGCCCTGTCCAGCCTCCCGCCAGGCGGCCGGCCCCGGGGGCCCCGGGCAGTGTCTCCTGAGAGGAGGGGCGACAGTGTGAGGAAGAAAAGGCAAGGCCGAGAGATGAGTGGTGAGGGAAGTCACTGCTATGGAACTAGCTGGTGCCCAGATTAATGCCAATGAAGGGGAGCAGTGGGGAGAGGGACGGCGAGGGGGGCTGTGCTTTCAGACAAAGGCTCTCCCAGAACGGAGAATGCCCAGCGTCCCTGTTCCGGAGACTAGCAGCCCAGGCGGCCCCCTGGGGGCCGAGGAGCCCATCTGCCCTGCGGTCCCCTCCCCTCTCCCAGCCCTGGGGTCAGCCCCGCCTTCTACCCAGGAGGGGGTGGGAGAAGATGGCACAGACTTTTTGAGGAGGGGAACAAAAGTCCCCACAGCAGCTTGTGGAAGGAAATGCCCAGCCTCTGGGGAAGGAGGGGCAGAGGATACAGTGTGGAGGGAGGCCGGGCCCCGCGCCTCGCCCGCCCGTCCCACCGCTTCAGGGCTGCGCGGCACCCCTGCCCCCAGCCCCCAGCCGCCCAGGCCTCCAGCCCAGGGGCCTGAGGTCAGGGGAAGGCCACCTCTGGTGGTTTGCTTGGAGGGGAAGGAGGAGAGGAGAGGGGAGAAGCCCAAAGTGGGCCTGGCGGAGGGCCTGACAGGGAACTCCACCACTCTTGCCTGAGAGTGTTCCAGCCCTGAGCCACCCTCCCGGGAAACCCCACAGATCCAGTCTCGACTGTCCCAATGGGGCAGGGAGGAAAGGTGGCCGCTGGGATTTTTTTTTTTTTTCTTTTTTCTTTTTGGTAATAAAAAATTTCTTGGTTTAGGCGAAATACTCTGTGCAACCGCAGTACCGAGGGGGAGCCCTGCCCCCCCACCCCTCCCTCCCCTTCCTTTGCCTCCTGTGGGAGAGAGGGGGCAAGGGGGAATATCTGGGCAGGGGTAAACGTGGGGGGGGGGAGAGAACCATCTCCCAACCCCCACAAACATGGAAGAAAAAACTGAGAAGGGCGGGGAGGGGAGAAGTGCCAGCAGGGGAGACACACCAATCCATCTCTGCAGTCTCGCCCGGGCAGGCGGAGCGCCGGCCCCAGCAGCTAAGTCCAGCTGGCCGCCTCCGTCGCCCCCCACTCCTGGCAGCCTGTTAAAGCTTAAGCTCGTTGGCTATTTTGGAGGCAATGTTTTTGAAGGCCATGGAGGTGCCCGATATCCGCTTAAATCGAACACCGTTGAGAGACAGCCGCGGCAGTTTGCACACCTCCATCTCCCACTGCACGAAGTTCTCGTGGCCTGGCGTGCCGTGCATGCACAACAGCATGTACTTCTCGTGCAGCTCGCTCTGGCAGCTGTTTGCGTCCAGCACCTTGCGGATCTCCCGCATCATCTCGTTGGGCTCCATGGAGCTCGTGGTCTTCATGCTCCACGTGAAGCGTAGTGAGCGGGGCTTGGCCTCCCGAAACTCCTCCTTTTCCTTGTCACTGCCGCCGCTGCCCACCACATGAGGTCTGCGGAGAGGGCAGAGGCGGGCGTCAGGCGGGCGTCAGGCGCCCCACCCACGGGACAGCCCCACTGGCAGACGGACCCCGAGACCAGAGAGGAGAGCGGGAGGGTGCCCAGGAGGCGGCAGTGCTGGAAGAGGGAGCGTTAGACCTGGCCCAGGGAGCAGAGGGAGGGCGAGAGGGGTGGGCGGCCTCGTCTCTCAGGGCAGAGAGGGCGAGAAGCCAGTCCCTGGCAGGGGGTGACAAGGTGACAGCTCCATGCTTTCCTGGGAAGAGGGCAGGGTCAGGGAAGAAAGGGGAGCATGCGCTCAGTAGCCCTGAGCAGGTCACAGACTGGACAGAGAGAAGTGACTGATTCACAGGAACGTGAGCTTGTCGAGGGGTAGGAGTCTAGAGTCCCAAACGCCCGGCCCAGGGCTCCTGTTCCAGAACACACCAGACCTGAGGAGAAGGGCCCACACCCACTGCAGCGGGGCTGTGGGGGTCCTCTGAGGAAAGGGAGGCCCCAAGAGGGGGAGGACAGGGCACAAGCGTGGAGGAAGAGCCGGGTGGCAGAAGGAAGAGAGGAGCAGGAGGCCCGTGGCAAGCCCGGTGGCCCGGTGGCCGGCGCTGGCTCCAGCCCTCTCTCACCTGAGCGTCTCAACTCGGTCTTTGCTTTCAGGTTCATTCAGGTTCCTCAAAAAACAGAGCGAGGGAGAGTTTAGTGCTGGGACCTCTGTGAGGGCCGGTCCGGGGAGGTGCCGCCAGTGGGTGGGCGGGACCCAAGCCCAAAGGCCACTTGCCCATCACCTAGCAGGCCAACATGGCTCCGCGGCACCTCACACTGGCAGCTCAACTGTCCCTCTCCAACGGGGAGCCCAACACAAGGGGCCTGCCCCTCCCCACACTCTCAAAGATGGGTGCCGGGAGAAGGAGCCAGAGAGGAGGAGGGTGTGGAAGTGCGGGCACACGCATGGAGCACACGGCCCACGGCCAGGGATCGCGCGGAGGGGGGCTTCTGCACTAGTGCCCCCTGAGTGGGTCTCAGAACTGTAGTCCTCTTGGAGGGAAGGGGCAGGGGGATAAATAGAGGTCTCTCTCAGGAGGCTCAAACGGCCAAGGGCCGGACCTGCTTTGAGTACGCCTGGGCCTCAGTGCCTGGGACTGGGTGGGGAGGAGATGGGCCCTGAGGCCGGCTGTAGACAAGCCCACCTCCCCCATTCTTTTATAACTAACTCCCCTGCCTGCCAGGCCATCTGCTGACACAGAAGGGAGGACGGAGGGCAGAGCAGGGCAGACACCTTGGGAGGGTGGGTGGGGAAGAGGTCTGGCCCCGCTGAGCGGCTTCTCCAGCTCCTGGCTGGAAGATGGGTGCCTGGAGCTGGGAGATTGGGGAGTGCAGAGGAGGGCAAGGATGTAAGGAGGAGTGAGAGGGCAGCAGCAGCACATGTAAAAGGAACACAGAGACACGACAGACACACGAATGCGAGCAGGGAGCCTGGGCGGTGCAGGGGAAGGAGCCGGGCTGCTCTCTCCGGCCCCACCTGGCTCCTGCCCTGTGGGTGGAGGTACCCTGCAGGGCAGGCCCCCACTGGGGCCCCATGAGTCAACAGCCAGCCATGCAGTGAAGAGCTGGGTGGCGAGCAGTGGGTGGAAGGGGGAAGCGTGAACACCCTGTCTTGGCCGTCTTCTGTCAGCTGGGGCACCAAAGGGGCTGGGCTGACGGCCTTGCGGAACCAGGGCTCCCAACCTGGCCCTTGGTCCTCAGCTTGGTATTTGGCCCACCGAGGCCACCAGAGAGGATGAAGACAGGGCCAGGGGTGGCAGAGCCAGGAGCTGGCCTAGGAAGGGAGATGCCTGAGGGAGGGGGGATCTCCCACTGTTTTGCCAGGGCTTAGGGGTAGACGGCCCCTGCCCTAGAATGCCCCAGCTTCTGGCTCTTCGGAAGTCACAGGCCATAACTGGAGAACACAGCCCAGAGAGGACGCGGCTTGATTCATCCAGAAACGGCTGGAGGCAGGAGGTATGCTGGGGTGGGGGTGGGGTCGGCCTAGTTCTGCAGGAGCTGCCAGAAGGGGGTGCTGTGCCCCACTCATGAGGCAAAGGCTCCTTGGGCCTGGAGGCGTCAGGCTGAAGTCTTGAGACCCCAGCGTCCCTGCGGTACCTCCAAAGTCCTGCCATCCCATAGGACAGAGGCAAGAGGCCACAGAGCCCTGAAGTTCAGGGCACCAGGGAAGGGGAAGCCCAGGAGACCCAGAATGAGATCCCATCCCAGATGCACTTTCGACCCCAGTGGAGCTTCCTCAGAGCGCATGCACAGACACGGGAAAGGGCTGGAAAAGGAACCCAACGCGCTTGTGACCAAAACCCAGGGTAGGGGACTGGGGGGAAGGAGACAATCTTAAAGGGAGAATTCCCTGAGAAGGTCCCCCTTGCTTGGGGACAGGCCCATCGTTTTCAGAGTCATTTGCCCTGAGTGGGCAAACGTGGCCTTGTGGGCCGCCCAGGCAGAGGCCGTCTTCATCCCTTTAAGATGGCAGAGAGAGGACCCCACAGACATGGTTAGCAGATGCAGGAGGGAGCAAGAGCCAGAAAAGGGGAGTTAGTGATGAAGGCAGGACACAGGACACAGACGCACACACAGCGGGCTCAACGCCTACCTTCTGGCAAACCTGAAAGACAGATTTCTAAAAAAACAAACAAAAAAAGACAAAATAAAAAAAGAAATAAAAAAAAAAAACCAACAAGACGGTATGTGGATAAGCAGGTGGGGAGTGGGCTTTACAGGTTCAAGGGTCACCCCACTTGTGGAAGAGCCGCTCAGCGAGACTAGAGTCCCAGACATCCCAATCTGCTCACGCCCCACCCTGCAGCCCTACACCTGCATTCCGGGGCTGGAAAGGGGCATGGCTTGGCTACTCTAGCTGAGTGGAATGAAGTGCACGAGGAAGGGCAGGCAAACCTGTTCTCGCCAAGGCCCCTGCTGCTTCCTGAGCTACACTAAGATAGTTGAAGAAGTGGTGGGATGGAGACAGGGAGCAGCCCAAGAGGCCAGATTACTGGATGCACCTCAAGAATCAACGCTGTCCTTTTGGGTCATCAGGGGCCAGGTGTGAGGAACCTCACGAAGAGAACCTTCACCCTGGTTCCCAGGTAGGAAAGCGTCAAGAGTGCCTCAGGCTGCAAGGGAGCCATCCTAGGCCCCCACCAGCTATTTCATTTATGGCCTTCATCCTGGCAACCCCCAGCCCCCCAGCAGAGGAACATGGCTGAGGCAGAGGGGAGTGGCTGCAGCCAGACGAAACCAACTGAGTGGGGAGAAAGGAGGTCAAAGGGGGCAAGACAAGAGACCAGGAGAAACTCTCCTTGCCGGCCCAGCCTGGCTCAGGCCTCATGACTCTGCAGCTGCGTCACCAAATATAAGTTTCCATGGGAACCCAGGAGAGACGAGGGGGGCTTTTATTTTAGCATCTGAGTTCACACTCTCCTAGAGAGGAGGCGGCATCGGCCATCTGCTCGGGCCAGAGAACGAGGAGCTGGGGAGGCCTGAGAGGGACGGATGGGTCTGGGCATCTCAGGTGCCAACAAAGACTCAATTTCTTAGGCTTCCTGAGGTTTCTAACCCTGGGACCTGATCCCAGTTCTAAGCCCCAGGTGTCCTCATCCCCACCCCCAGGCAAGGTGGAAGGCCTGGCCTCAGCCTCTCTGCCGCTCTAGGCCCCCTACTCACCTGCGTACAAACTTGGAAGTGAATTTGCTGAAGATGCTCCCCGAGGCCCCCCGCCGGCCCTGGCTGTTGCCAGAGGGAGAGGCTGGGGTCACACCGTAGGGCAAATTCTGCTGGTCCCGCACCTGCCGGAGCTGCCCAGCGTGGAAGGTGCTTCGACTGGACACACCCCGGGGAAAGTTAGTTCGGTCTGGGGCTCCACCACTGCTGCTGATGTTGTGGGCGGAGGGGGAGGCGACAGGGACGCGCTGGGGGGCTGTGCTGTGAGAGAAGAGGTGGGGGGCGGGGAAATGCATCAGGGCATGAGAAAGCCATCACCACCGAGCAGCTGGAGCACCCTGGCGTGGGAAAGGGAAGGGGGATGCTAGGGCGGAGGCAGCCATCACAGAGGACACAGAAGGAAGGGGTGTGACCACCGAGGACACCAATAAGGAAGATGTTTGGGTGGAGGGGGAAGGGGATGGTTTGGGGGAGGGAGGGGAGGCAGGGAAGGATACGTGTGTGGAGAACAGTACAGGATGGAGAGAAGAGGCTCCTTGGGAGCCAGGCAGGCTGGAACCTCAAGGGGACGATGGTGACCAACCCTCAAGGATTGAGTCCCTGTGATGCGGACTGTCCCCGGGGTCCTAAGGAGTCCAGGAAGGCTCAGAACAAAAAGGCTTCCTTCTGGAGCCTCGGGACGGCTTCTTGCATATCTGTTCTGAGAGGGAGAACTGGAGGAAAAGAGGGGCATTAAGCTATTTTTTGTGTCCCCTACTTCCTGGCTGCGGAGGACAGCCATCTCTTGTGGCTAAGATGCCAAGAACAGAGCAGGACCCCCAGGTGGGAGGAGACTGTGGGGGCGGTGTGGTGGGCTGAGGGCAGCAGGGGCACCAGCCGCCCCAGCACACTTGCCTGGGCCGCGGCACCTCACAGTTACTGTCCGTGGGGGGCAGCCCAGTGGCCTTGTTGGGGTGCACGGAGGCCGACATGGATTTCTGGTGCTGGCGGGGCCGGGCCGCAGAGACCGCGGCGGAAGCAGAAGCCGTGGAGGCCCGGGACCCTGGCATGGTTAGGCTAGGAGACAAAAGCAGTGGAGAGGCCTGGGTTAGGGGTGGGGGGCGGGGGGCAGGAGGCTCCAGTTAGGAAGCACAGGCGGGGCGGGAAGGGCCAGAGCTGGGGAGCCTCGGCAGGATGCAGGTCAGGCCCAGGAGCAGCAATGGGGCACAAGCCAGAGCCGAGGGAGGCAGGGCTGGGAAGTGGAGGGCACAGTAAGGAAGGCGAGGCAGGCCAGAGCCTAGGGAAGGAAACCCAAGGTGCAGGAAAGCCGACAGGAGGCAACTGCCTCCGGGCTGCACTGGTCTCCTAGGAATTCTAAGAACAAGGATGTGTCGTCGCCAGAAAGAGCAGCGGGTTGCTAAGGGGAATCTTCATTAAGCTCAGAAGACAAGGAGCCAGGAACTCAACGTGACGGTCAAGGTTAGGGGGGCTCTGCTCTCACGGGCACAGCTAGAGTCACCCTCAACGTGTACACGCTTCAGGTGGGCATCTCTCGGTTTTGCCCTGAGCTGGGGCCCCTCAGGCACCGATGCCCAGAAGAGTGCAGTTGCCATGCCCGGGCTGCAGTCAAGAAGCAAGAAGGCAGCTGAGATGACCATGGAGTCACACTCGGTACCCCGCAAGAAGCGGTCACAGGAGCACAGGGAGGAGGAGAAGCGGGGGTGGGGAGAGCAGGGAGGAGGTGCTGGTGTGTGGAAAGCTGGACTGGACAGAGCCAGGATGGGACTCCAGGGAGCAGGAGGGGAGATGGTGCTGCTGACAGACGTCACCGCTGGGAGAGGTGGCTCCCGGGGAATATGGCAGGCAGGGCCCGGGCCTGCTCACCTGTCTTTGCCGTTCTGGATGGAGGCCTGGCCGAGGCTGGCCCTCTCCAAAAGTGGGGAATTCCTGCTTCGATTTGTGCTGGTGGAGAGGACGCTGTTCTGCGGGGAATAAAGGGCAGAGTGGTATCACAGAAAACCAAAGTGTTCTACTGGCAGGTTCACAAGGCCTGCTCCCCCTCCACCTTCCAGCATGAGCAGTCGGGCTGGGGAAAAGAACGGATTTTGCTTTTACTCTGTGGGGCAGGGTTTTCTACAGTAAGCAGAAGTGGCCCCGGGCGGGAGGTCAGGTAGGCAGCCAAAGGGAGCTGGGTCTGGATTAAGGGAAAGAGCTGCCTGGAGAGGGCAGGCCCCACAGCAGGAGCGGGGAGGATGGGAAGGAGGCGGGGCTGGCCAGGAGGAGGGAGGGGGGTGGGCGTGGCTCACCGTGGAGGGGGTGGGGGTGGTCTTCTTCCTCTCCAGCCCGGGCAGGGGGCTGGCAGGCACTTTGGCTGTGCTGCTGGCCTTCCGCCCTGGCTCCCGGTCCTCCTCAGGCCGCTTGTTTTCTGCGTTGTTACTCTGAGTCTTCTTAGAGTAGGAATTAGAAGTGGGAATGGCAGGACCAGCTGCTGGGCCAGAGGACAGTGGGAATGGGTAAGGGCAAGGTGGAGGGAAGTTAAGTGACTTGCCCAAGGACATGCTACTAATAAGGGCTGAACAGGGACGGAAACTCAGCTGTGTCATCCAAAGCCCCAAGAACCCATCAGGCGAGGGGTGAGTCCCCCACCTGCAGCTCCCAGAAGTACTTACCCTGGTCGCTAAAGCGCCGCTGCTTGGGGTTGGCTGAGACGCTGCGCTGTACCTTGTGGGAGGGGGAAGGGGCACTGCTATTGGTCAGATCAGCTGAAGGCCGGGGCTTCAAGGTGATGGTGTCTCCCTCCAGCTGCAAGAACACAAAAGGGAGGGCAGAAGTCATGAAGAGTTGCCTATGGATGATCCCACTTACACATTCCTGCCTGACACTAATCCACCCCAGGCTCCCTTGAGACATACCCCCTGCAAGACCAACGTGCATCTAAATAAACACTCACGGAGACAAGTCCCAACACAGACCCTGACAAACACAGTCAAAGACACACCAACCTCCCCACAAAGAACCCCGCCCTCAGAGTGGGATACACACACCACACACATAAGAATGCACAGTCGGACTCAGAGACACCCCCCAATACCTCCTGAGCAGGCTAAGTCAAGAATCAAGAAAGGGAGTCCAACACCACCAGGGGGAGAGCAGGACGGGGAGGCCACGAGTGGATGTGGGGACACACAGATGGTGAACAAGACCCTACTCCCACAGAGACCCAGGGATGCAGGCGCAGACACGGGTACGCATACGAGCAGAACAATAATCACGAAGCCTCCAGATGCACAGACGGGGGGCTGGACGTACATGCACGCAGATACATATACCCAGACACAAGCTCTAGGCAGAAGCAACACACAGGCTCAAGATTCCTGTAAGACAGACACAGAGCACCCAGGAACCCAGACTTCCAGATACAGAGAGACACAAACATATCGAAACAGTCAGAGACTTCTAGAGCCAACACAGAACTGACCCAGCCAGAATGACCTAGACCCAGTCTAACCAACACAGAATGAGCCAGATCTACTCACCCGTATGGAAACCCAGACCCAGGCCCATACCCCACCAGCTTCCCTATTGAACTACTGATGGAAATTAGTGAAAGCAAAAGCCAGGGGACCTTAGCACCACCAGAGCTGAGGCTTAAAATTAGTCAGTAGAGAGCACACCTACTCAGAGGTGAGCTTCTGCCCTCAACAGCTGCTAGAAGCATGGGGATACTACTGACAGAGAGGCTGGCTAGACGGGGGAGGGAGCAGGGGGCACACACCTCGGAGCTCTTGTAGCCCAGGAGCAGATAGGTGGCCATCACCTCGTTGTACCTCTGGCCCACCAGCGAGTCCTGGATCTCTTCCCGTGTGTAACCCATGGACACCATCAACTCTGCGTGGGGGGACATACAGTTAAGGCTGGTCCTGAGTCCTAGGCAGGCTCAACCTCATGGCCCAGCACAGCCTCACCTGTCCGCCGGGGGTCCTTGTAGTCAGGGAGTGGCTCCACATAAGGCTTTAATTCATCATCTTCGTGACCCACATTCATCCATCGATCTTTCATGATTTGCTGGGGAGTAAAGGGAAGCGGAAGGGCAGAGAGGGAGACTCAGCTTGGAGGTTTCCTTGGGAACCCAGGACCTCCTACCAGCTGGGCTCAGGCTGCTCACCTCTAAAGTGCCTCTCTTGCTGGGATTGAGAATGAGAAATTTCTTAAGCAGGTTTTCACAGTCTGTGGACATGTAGAACGGAATACGGTATTTCCCCCTCAGTACCCGCTCCCGCAGCTCCTGTAGGAAGGAAATTTAAATCACCCAAGGCCAAGGGAAGGAACCTAATATCCAGGCTCCTGACAGCTTAAGACTGGCCAGGCAGATATAAATGAAATATGGTAAGAGGCAGAGAGCCTGGGACAAGGCACCTCACTAGAGAGTCGGTGATGTCAAATACCCCACGCCCTCTGGCTTGATCAGCCCGAGGCTTGCAATCCTGAGTACCTTGGAGGGGTGAACGGACATACAATTTATCCCAGCCCTCAAGAGAGGAACTGAGGTTATTTTGCTGGGTGCAGAGGGCTTTTAATAGCTGCTACCTTTTGCAAGCCCTTCTTTGAAGCTCTGGCTCAGGAAAAATGTAGAAAAGCAGCAAAGGTGAGAGGTCGGGGACAAGACCAGAGGCCAAGAGAAGAAATGAGAATACAAATGATCTAAGCCTGCACTTCACTCCACCTTGAGGTTCTGTCCATCAAAAGGCAGGGATCCGCTGACCAGTGTATATAGAATAACTCCCAGGCTCCACACATCCACCTCGGGTCCGTCGTATTTTTTGCCCTGGAAGAGCTCTGGGGCAGCATAAGGGGGACTGCCACAGAAGGTATCCAGCTTGTTCCCAAAGGTGAATTCGTTGCTGAAGCCAAAGTCTGCAATCTTGATGTTCATATCAGCATCCAAGAGCAGGTTTTCTGCCTGGGAGGTAAGAAGGAGAATGTCAGGGAACCAAGGGGATCACACGAAGGCACCGGACAGAAGGAGCTGAGGAGAACGGAAGAACAAACAGGAAGTCATCTTCAACGTTAGAACTTCTCCCACCAACTCCAGGGCAGGCCCCCGATCAGTGTGCGGGGGCTGGGCTGGGCTGGGCTGGGCCGGAGGAGGGCCGCGCAGGCCGCTCCTCACACAGGCAGCCACGTGAGAGCTGGGATCTGAAGGCTCAGAGACGCTGTGAGCTGTGCAAAGCTTCCCTGTCAGGCCGGGTTCACCGTGGTCACATCTGCGAGGACTCAGGGGCCAGGAAGACTCATAGGTAGTCTCACGTGCTAACAGCTCAGTGAAAGGGAGGAGTGTGCCGCGCGTCTGCAAAGCAGCTGTGGCGCAGCTGCGGGACAGTCAACGCTGTTTCCTCGGTCGGCCGCCAGGCTGCCTGCAGCCCTCCTGCCACGCCTGGCTGCACCGGAAGGTGAAGTGCTGAGAGGTGAAATGGCAGAGACCCTCTCCTCGCTAGCTGGAATGGGATCCTAAGTCCAGTCATAAGGCCTATGTCAGAAGCAGCCCCAGGGGCTTCCTCATCATCTCCAAACAATTAAAGGCTGGAGTTTCCTTGAACACCCAGGGTGTAATGGTTATGTCACAGTTAACAGAGGGTGAAGGACCCAGCCCTGACTCAAAGACACTGGAGATGAGAGCACGCCTTACCTTTAAGTCTCTGTGAACAATAAACTTCTGGTGACAGTACTGCACAGCAGACACTATCTGAAAGGAAGGAAGAGGGGTCAGCTCAGGGGCACCTGAAGGTGGGCTACAGGGGCTGGTGGAGCTGTGATCGAAGCTGCCACGTAGATAAGCAAAGCCCAAAGGACCCTCCAGAGGCCCCTTACAGACAGGCAGCTCCTCCTTGTATGCCAAACCCCCCAAAGCAGAGGTCGGGCCCACACTCCATGGAGGGAGTCACACCCACCTGGCGGAATTTGGCTCGAGCCTCTTTTTCTTTCATCCTGCCATGAGCCACTAGGTAATCAAACACCTCTCCTGCAAGTGACAGGGGCAGGGTCTACATCAGAGCTTGCTGGGGCTGGGGAAGGTGGGGACACAGTAGGAAGAGGCAATTCCATACCTACCTCCACTAGCGTACTCCATGACAAGGTAGAGAGTTTTCTCAGTCTCGATCACTTCAAATAACTTAACTACAAGAGAAAAGGCCAAGCTATGAGTCAGAGAAGCAGCAGGGGCCACACATCGAGCCCCAACATGTACAGGGGCATCCTAGGAATGAAAGTTTCCTCCTCTCCCATTCCTACTCTCCCAAAGACAGGTTCCTCTCGAGGCAGCCACACCACTAAGGACAGCCCTGTGCGCCAGAGGCAGCGCTGGATCTTGAGCTGGGCTTCCCCAGAGGCATCCTTGAAGACGACAGACTCCAGAAGGCCATGTGCCTCAGGGAGAAGGGCCACATGCTGGGAAGTGGAGCCTTGCCGTGGGGGAAGAGGAAAGGAATGATGACTGGTTCTCACCTATGTTGGGATGATTCAAAACCTTCATTATTCTTACTTCACGGAACAGCTGGAAAATAAAATATCAGGGGTCATGCTTGCTCAGCTTGCTCCCCTCAGGTCCCCTCCAAACAGAGCCACTGCTAGGATTCTTTTTCCAAAAGAGAAAACAGGCAGGGAAAAGAAATAGAGTAGTTGTCCAGATCCTCCATGCCCGTCCCCAGTGGCTGAGAAGGACATGGTGGGGAAGGAGAGCAAGAAGGGTCAGTGCGAGGAAAGCTGGGCTCTCGTGACTTGTACCCTCAGGGGCAGCATCTGGACGAGCCAGCTGCACCCTAGGGTGTTGTCTCCCCAAATCCAGCCCCCAAACAGCAGACGGGTTTTGGCTGCATGCCTCTGAAAGAGGGAGCGTGAGCCCACGTACATGAACACTTAGAACCTGAGCTGCTTCTACAGTTCACTGACAAAGCAGACTCTAGCTTGGTCTGTGTGAAGAGGTAGGGGAGCACTGAAGGGGCCCCTCTGAAGGGGCCCACCACCTTCTGACTTACAGAAGTCAGAGGGCTCTGCACTAGTGGGCACGCCTTTCTCTCCTGGGTCTCGGGGTGGTGACAGAAGAAGCCACTCCTATATATAGCTGATGCCAATTTTAATCAAATCCACCTCCACACACTCACGCTCTCTTTGTGAAACAAAATCAGGGACTCCAAACCATACATTTCCATAAAGAAAGATGACAGAAATGAACTCCATCCCCTCTGCGGGGGCCAGAGAACTGGAGGTGGGGTTTTTTGCAACTTCTAGGCCACACCGTTTGCACAAGGAGCAGAACTAGTTGTGTTGTGTTTTGTTTTTGTTTTTAAGGGGAGGGGAGGTATGGAGACCTAATTTAGGCTATATTTTATGGGGAAACGTGAACACATCTTTCTTTCTTTTCCTTTAATGAGATCCCAGAGCTTTTGTGAGCTGGAAAGGAAAAGAAGAGACAGGTTTTCCCATCTTCGAGAACCTGATTCTGATCTTGGCTCCCTTTCCTTGTTAGAGCCCAGGTTTTTCTTGCTTTCTTCCCAGGCCCAATAGTTATCTTGGATGAAGAGGCAAAAAATCCTGGATGCCACCTCAGGGGCAATAATGGGCCTGGAAAGGGCGTTCTCCTAGGAGAGCGTGGAGTTTTCTGGGCTTGTCTAGAACCCCGAAGAGGTTAGCTTCTTCAGTGTCTGTCCTTTAGGGGTCATTGCTGGGATCAAATTTAAACAGAGTGATCTGGCCAGAATCAGACTGGCCTTGGCAATGGAGTGTGTTTAAAGGCTTTAAAAATGGCTATATTTGTCTGGTGCTGGTGCTTCCAGCCAGTCAGGAAGAGGCAGGGAGAAAAAAGAGGTGGGAAATAAGATGGCCTAGCTGACTCTGGCAGGCTAAACTGCTCCAAAGACCAAATGGCCCACACCAAGCTGGCTTCTACTCTGTGGGGTCTGAGCCAACATGTCAAGAGTAGCCCTCTTTCCCTTCCTTCCGGAAAGCTCCCAGCAGCAGGGAGGCCCTGGTGATGACAGCCATGTCTCCTTTGAGTCAAAGAACTTTGAGGGGATCCCAGGGGTAACAAAAAATAGGAAACACCTTGGTTTTGGCTGTCAGCATGTCAGGGTACCTCAACTCACACTAATTCTGTGAGTGTCTCGCTCAGTAACAGCTCCCAACCTCTAGTCCCAAGCTTCCCAATCTCACTGTAGTTGGCTGTTAGCATCAGGTTATGCCCTCTCCTAACTCAAGTAACAATGTGCTCATGAAAAGAAAAACTCAATCTGCCACGAGATGCAAAGAACTAGATTAATCAAGGTCAGAAAATCTGAGCCAGGGTCAGCTGGAGTATGAGGAAATCTGACTGACCTGAATAGGGGCAGCTTTTTGGGAGCCTGACGGGAGATTTCTTCCTTCCCCTAACTGCCGGAGCCCAGGGTGGGGGCAGAGGGCAGACAGTTTCTAGTTCTACACCAACCAGTCACTGGTAAGCTGTCCCTCTTCTGCAAACGAAAGCCTTCTTTTCTCACTCCTGCATATGTGGTCTCACCTGGAGGGTTCCCCAACCAGCTAAGTAAGACCTCAGTTTTCCACTGTAAGTCAAGAAGGGAAGGAAAAGTTCAACCTCATCTAGCAAAGACTACATGCAAAGGACTCTGCAACTGTTAGTCAAAAGAAGCCTAGAAGTGAGAAGGAAAACTGGGAGGACCTGTCATTAATCTGCACGTACTGTCAGAGGCTTGAAACTGGAGTTTAGTTTCGAAAAACCCCAGCCTTCCATACCCATTCTCTGAAATGTAGCTGGCACAGAATCCAGTGGCAGGTTCTCTGCCTCCTCTTATCCCTGTACTTCTAGAGCCACTCCCCTGGATCATTCAGATCTTACAGTTAACTGCATGTGTTTCTAGTAATGGCTATATACATGTGTTTTTGCATAGGGCTGGTCCCAGGCCAGAAGAAAAGAAGATGCAGGAAGTAGGTCAGACAGGTAGGCCAAGGGGCTGGAAAGGGGCAGAAAGGCTTCTAAAAGAGCCAGTGCCTGTGGCCAGGAAGCTGACTCAGGAGGAGCCAACACAGGTGATCCAACCAAAACCCTAAAGACGGCAGAGCCATGGGAAGGGATGGTGGGAACAGTGAAACGACCAGAGATTCTGAATTAGGGGTTCAAGAGGAGGTCCAACTGGGGTCAGCAGATCATCAACTCCTGACAGAGGTTTAGAAAGGGACAGCAGGTACTGTGTGCTTACCTTCTGGAGGCTGGAGGAGTTCAGTTGAGTCTTGTCAATGATCTTCACAGCTACCTGAACAAGAGATAAAAAGCCCAAGATTACCTCTTTGACCAGGCTAAACTCAGGACTCGAATCTACTTCCTCCTTTGTATTTCTGCCTCCTTTTGGCCCTATCCCTCTTAGCACCCCTATCTGTTCAGATCTCATTTCTGCCTGATAAACAAAAGGCTGGCTGTGGTAGAAGTCCCACTACTACCTGCTGGGGTATCAACAGTTGGGAGATGCTGCCATGTCCCCCACCCCAGAGCTCACCTCTTTCCCAGTAAGGATGTGCCGAGCCAGCTTCACCTTGGCGAAGTTACCCTTGCCGATGGTCTTGAGGAGTCGATAGTTGCCAATATGGGGCTGCTCGTCAGCAGAAGTGGCTGAGTTGCGGCCCCGCAGCATGTTGGACTTACTGCTGGGCTTGGAGTCGAGGTGTCCCAAGGTGGGCTGCAGGGTGGAAACGTGTACACCTTTGAGTATGCTGCCCTTCCGGTTCCCCATACCACTGCCCTTAGCTCTCTGCAAAAAACGCAAGAGGCTGGGGTATGGGGGCAGACTCCAGGAGGCCGGTAGGCATGCAAAGAAAGAATCATAAGGCAGGGGGATAAAAGGAGGTGGGAAGAGCGCCCACCTTCACTCCAAAAGAGCACAGCCTAAGGTCCAACGTCAACATCCTGTGGGCGTTGGAGCTTAGGACCTAAGCTGTCCCATCACTGGCTCCACTGCCTGGCAATACATCCCCTGTAACAACCCAACAGTTCCTCCACCTCACGTGGGAGAGCGCCGTCTCCCGTCCTCCCTGTCGCCTGTTCACACTTTGATAAGGTTACATCTCAAAGTCGCAGAAGCATGATCAGAATTACTGCAAAGCACTCACTGCCACCCAACACTTTACATTTCTCTTTATCATGTATCACTTTACATTAATTTGCTGTCTATCCAACAAGAATGGAAGCTCATGAAGGCAGGCATGTATCATTTATTCACTGATACATCCCTGCACCTAGGCAGACTGGATTATGGTAGATGCTCAATGAAATACTTGTGCAATGACAAAATGGAATGACAGGGTCTGCGCAAGGCCACCCTCTGCCCTCCTTAGATATCCCATAGCTCAAATCAGGGTGTGAGGAAGCAGAAATGACAACAACTGGCACCAACAGGTATGTAAACATAACACAAAAAAGGTACGGTCCAGATGAAAACATACATCTGTATGAAGACCTGTACAGTCCTCAAAGATCTAAGGGTAGAGTTCCATGTGATCTAGCAATTCCACTCCTAGCCACATACCCAAGAGCAACTTGCACACCAATGTACATTCGTAGTATCACACATTCATAATAGCCAAGAAGTGGAAACAACACAAATGTCTGCCAACAGATAAGTGGATATACAAATTGTGAAATATCCACATAGTGGAATATTCGTTGGCAATTAAAAAAAAAAAGGAGGGACTTCCCTGGTGGCGCAGTGGTTAAGAATCCACCTGCCAATGCAGGGGACATGGGTTCCATCCCTGATCCGGGAAGATCCCACATGCTGCGGAGCGACTAAGCCCGTGCGCCACAACTACTGAGCCTGCGCTCTAGAGCCCACACGCCGCAACTACCAAAGCCCACGCGCCTAAAGCCGGAGCTCCGCAACAAGAGAAGCCACCGCGATGAGAAGTCCACACACGGCAACAAGGAGAAGCCTCCGCCTGCTGCAACTAGAGAAAGCCCGTGCGCAGCAACAAAGACCCAACGCAGCACTCCCCCCTCAAAAAAGAAAGAAAATAACTTAAAAAAAAAAAAGTACTGACATATGCTACAACATGGATGAACCTTGAAAGCATTATGCTAAGTGAACAAAGCTGTTCACAAAGGACCACAGGTTATATGATTACATTTATTTGAAATGTCCAGAGTAGGTAAATCCAGAGAGACAAGAAAGAGACTACTCTAGGGCTGAGGAGGGCTGAAGAGGGTGAGGGGACTTAGGGGTAACAACTAAGGGCTGTGAAGTTTCTTTCTGCAGTAATGAAAATATTCTAATGAAGTGCTGACTGTGGTGAGGGATACATAGCTCTGAGAATTTACTAAAAGCCACTAAATTGTACACTTTAACGGGTGAACTGTATGGGATGTGAATTACATCTCAGTCAAACTGTTAAAGAGTCTGGTCTAACTCTGGTCAAGAGCACTGACTTGCCTCTTCCAGAATACCTGATGCCATTGCTCCAGCATAATGGGGATAAAGTGCTGCCAGAGTCTCATCCCAGAACCATCCAGAGCTGCCTTGGAAACTTCAAGGAAACAATTTGGAGGGGAGCTGGGTGACCAGAGAAGTGTGACTCAAAATTCTTTCTTTCACGGTCCTTTTCTGGCTCTAAGTGAAGTCCTCAAAAACCACAGAGAAAAGAAATGACTTGCTACCACCCAAGGAACTGTCCAGGGTTCCTTGGCAAGAAGCGTGCTTCCCCAGCCTGTTGCTTTTCAGCCCTAAGGGGCTATGAATAGGGAAAAACTTCCCTCTGCCCCAACTTCCAAGACAGGAAGATGGGTGGAAAAGTTTCCTTGGCAACCTCTAATTCACCTCCTAAACTTCTTGTCACTCCCCTGTTTTCTGAGGATATGAGCCAAAGGCAGCAGGGTCTTGACAGTCCCCAAGTCCTCAAAGTTTGCAATGAGAATTTAGTGTCTACCTGAGGATTTGGGTCCTTTGCTCCCTGAAGCCAAATCTGGGAACCCCACTGCCTATCCTGAGCTCTGCCCTGCCCATCCCTCGCCGTGCTTCCCGCTCCAGGGGCTGCTCTGTGTTGCGCAGCAGGACAGCATCCCCGCCCCGCCCCCCGCCCGAGGCTCAGCTGCGCACAGAACTTCAAGGAACAGCAACAACCCTCCTCCTTACTGAGACAGAGAGGGGTGCTTAAGAGTATAGATGCAGAGACAAACTGCCAGGGTTCAAGTCCCAAATCTGCCACTTACTCAACACATGTTAACTTTATTATTATCAACAACATCCTTAAGAGGGAGATGAGAGTATTACAAAGCAAGAAGGAAATCATCTAAAAGAAGACCGATGCGGGATGATCCCACACATGGGTGTCAGGAGATGGTCTAGTGGGTGCCGAGGAGCTCTGTCCAAAAGAACTAGGTTCCAGTCCTGGCTCCCCCACTTACTAGCGTTAGTTTCCTTATCTGTAAAGTGGTGATAAAGTAGTCCCTATTTCACATTCATTAGGTGACAGAAAATATGTAAAATGCCTTATCCAATGCTCAAAAAAAGAACAACTATGAATGCCATTATTTTTAGTTCCTCAGTACTACAAAGCCTATTTGCAAAGCCAGAAGTCTCATTGTCAGCAAGACTTCTGCATCTAAGTCAAGCCCTCCTAAGCCAGCTGCAGCCTAGCTGGAGGCCAAGAGATGCTATGTATGGGCCCTCCCGGCTGGGGAGAGGTCCCGGCTGAGCATCAGCCGCCTGGCCTACACCAGCCCCTTTAGCCTTCACAGGAGGCGACTCGACAGGGCAGCTGTGAAGGGCTGATTCCAAGCTAGGTATCCAGGACAGTCAAAGAGAAGGTTCTGCTTGCCCGGGACCCAGAGAAGCAGAGGACACTGGTGCGTGCTCTTGGATCCCCTGCTCTAAAAGTCACACACTCCCCTTGCAGGACCGAACTACCCAACTCTCAGGACTCAAAGGACACAGTCCTTCCCTTACCCCTTCTGCCCCTTCTATGTTGTGAGATATTTCCCACAGCAGGGATGCGGGACAGGGTGAGGAAGCAGAGAAAGGAGAAAGTCTCTAGTAGGAAATGTTCCTTGGACCAAGGCCCCATGAGAGGCGGCTTCTTTGAAAGCTGAAGAGGAGGTAGGGGTGTGGGTGGCTATCATGGAGAGAGAGTCCCATCCCTGGTTCTCGACTAGGCCCATGTAACCTGGACCCAGGTCTCACCAACAGGGTGGGGGGCTGAGGACTAGCTGCCCTTCTGGGCCAACTAAGCAGGATCTAGCTAGAGCCATGCTCTGCCCCCCACCTCCATCCTCCTTGCACACAGTAAGACATGAAACACCAGACATCCTCAAAGCTCTGGCTGACATCACACCATAGGCAGGCCCCAAAGGTCTGAGGCCAGTCTGTTGAAAGCAGACACCACGGCTCTCAGGCAGCTTTCAGAAAGAACAAGGGGTCACCCTGTGAGGCAGTATTTGGAACCAAATGGCAGAACACGCAGGTTACTAAGCAGGCCTGATTCAGAATTAGGGCCTAAACAGCTCTGAGGTCCTCAATCGAGAGGAGAGAAGGCAGGACATGAGGATGAAAAAAAAAGAAGTCTTATATCCAATGGGCCCTTCAACCTGGATCTCGGAACTCGGCCTAGGCGTGTTGCCACGTTCGCCCGGAAGACAGCCTCCACCCCGAGAGGCCCGGCGCTGACTCAGGTAGGCAGCGCCCCTTCCCTAATGCTGGAGGCCCTGACCAACAGTTCTCCCCTAGAAAAGCTCACGCTTTGGGGCTCTGCACTCAGGTTTGGCCTCGAGTGTCCTGAGACTTCCCTGGGGCCGGGAGGGGGCCAAGCTGGGAAGGGGGAGAGGCAGGCACGCCCTGGCCAGAGGCAGAGCGAGCCTGGGCACCGTGGAATGGAGGAAAAGTGTCCCTTGGGCACCGGCCCCGGGCGGCCGCCCCAGATCCGTCTCCCCTCACGGCAGCACTCGTGCGCCCTCCCTGGGCCTCTGCCTGTCGCCAGCCCGTTCCCTTCACTCTGGCGGGGCCTGCTCACTCGACCTAAGGGGAGAGTCTCCTCTGGGTATTTGCCCCCTCTTCCCTTCTCAGCCAGTGCCTCTTCCCAGGAGGAGCACTTCCCTGTGCTAGTTGCTGCCTGGCTCCATTTAGCAACTCTTCAAAGATCCTGTGTTTGGGGTGAGAGGGATGAAAGAGGAGAGGGCAATTCCACAGCAAAAAAAAAAAGGGGGGAAACATACCCGGCTGGAGAAAGGGACAAGGACTACCAGCGACTTCCATCCAGCAGAGGCCACGGCAGAACCTGTCAGGCAGTGAGGGCAAAGTACAGAGGCCGGGAAGAGCCAGGCCCAGGGCGGGGGCTCCTGGCTCCGTCAGCCTCCCTTACTCAGCTGAAGCAGGCGACACCTTCCACCACCTCGTCAGTGAAAAGGAGCGAAGCAGCCAGGCCAAGCGGCTCCTGCCTGGGAACCTGGACTGTGTCGCAACCGAAACCACCACTAGCAGAGAGAGCCCAGGCTTGGCAAGGAGAGCAACGGGGACAAAGCCCTGCGGCTTCTTGTGGGCCAGGGTCTGGTGGCCAGAAAATGCATGCAGTCCTCGGACACTACCCAGGAGCAAGGTGGGAGGAAAGGGGCAGGGGGCTAACGGGAAGGAAGGGAGACAGAGAGAGAAAGAGGCGGGTTTAGATCAACTTCCTTCTCCCTTCCCCTCCCCCTCTCCGGAAGTGGGCTGCCCCACCCTCCCCAAGGTGCTTTGCTGGGTAACAGCTGGGAGAGGGTGAGGAGGAGACTTACTCCAGCTCAGGTTGTCATAAAGCCATTCTCTCTCCTGCAGCAGGTGGGACCTGGGTAGGGGCTCAAATCTGCGGGAGGAGTACATGTGAATCAGACATGCTGACCCAGAGAGCGCCAGCAAACCACCCATGGGGTGGGCGGGAGCAGAAACCAGCCGTCCAACAGTGGCACATGGACCTCCTACTTCACAAAAAGCAGTGTTTAACCTTAGAAAAATGCACATTCCACTTATACAGATAGTATTCTGGACATAATATCAGGAGATTCAGGAACCCTGGAGCCCCTTAGGTCCATGGGTTCTAGACTAAGCACCTCTGTCACTGATAGAGAATGAGATGCTTAATCCTAAATTTTGCCCAAAGGCTGGGAACAAACCAAATGCTTCTCTACATCCCTTCCAGCCCTGATTCTGGGAGTCTATCTCCAGGTTCCCACCCACCTCCAAGTCCCCATCACTCTTGAGGGCCTGGGGGCAGCAGGGGCAGCCATTCCTCACACCTGCCTCCAGCCAAGCCCCTGCTGTCTAGGCATCTGCTGTCCTTGTGGCAAACTGGAGCCCTCCCCGTTTGTGTTCTGGTCTCGGCCTTTCTTCTGGCTGCCAGATCAACTTCACATTCATTCCACTGCTTGAGGCTAGGGTCCTTCCCACTAGGCAACTCTTTAAAGATCTCATGCTGGGAGGCCATAAACCCCTCTAGGGAAGGGCAAAGCCTCCCAGTGACCTCACAGGACCTGAGCACAGACACCTGGGAGACCATGCTACTCAGTGTTCACCTTATGTATGAACCCTGGTCAACAGATTCGGCATTTCTGGTACTACCATCTGCTGGCACGTACTTCCCATGTTCTCCACACCATAAACCTACAGGGTAGGGAGCACCTTCATTTTACAGATGAGAAACTTAAGCACAGAAGTTAAGAGACTTGCCCAAGGTCAGCCTCCCCGTGCAGAGCTGGGCCTGGAGCCCAGGGCTTTCGCGCCCACTCCAGCACTCTGCTGTTCCTCACGGTCCCCTTCACCAGATCCTCTTCGATGCTTCTGAAGCCTAATCTGCTCTTATTTCTCCCAAAAGAAGAATGAGTCCTCGCTCTTCCTCCACAGACTAGGAAGAGGGGAAAGATGTGAAGATTCCGGAAAGGTGCCTGGGACAGCAGGAAGGCCAACGTCCAGGTTAAGGCCAGTGGGGGGCAGGGGCTGTTTTAAAGGCCTACCCAGGTGGTCCCACAGCACCCCCTGCTCTCACTCCTTCCCAAAGTGTGCCCTCATCTCAGTGGAAGAGGTCAGGCTTTATTCTGGACCCTAGGCTCAGGCTTGCCCCTCCACTCAGATGCCAGAGCGGGATCAAATGGCTTCATTTCCCAGTCTCCAGGATTTTGCAATGTGACAGAAGGATTGTTTCCTCAATCTTATTTGTGGGAGGCAGTAAGGGGCTTTGTAAACTGAGGAAGTACCAAGCAGTGACCTCAGAGAGGCTGGGGAGAGACAGGATGGGACTGAGCTGAAACGTCACATGGCAAATCGCTAGTTCTTTAACCCTTCCTCCTTCATTGCATCCAGGAGCCTTCTTTGCACCCTTTGATCCTGAGCAACTGTCACTCTCAACTGCCAGGAGTCAATACACCAGTGGAGCATTCTGGGTAGGAGAGCTCTGGTAAAGCTTGGTAAGCACTGACCAGTGGAGAGTCTGGATGTACACCCCCAGCCCCAGAATGAACTGTGATGTCTCCACCTGGGGAACCCCCACCATCCCTTAATACTCCGTCAAAGAGCGGAGGTGGGCTTGTGTAAAACTGCCAAAGGGCTGCTCCCTTTTTCCAACCAGGGTAGGTGCCTCCCTGACAAAGGAGGCCAGCAGAGCCTGTGACTGAAGCAAAGCCGAAAGCAAGGTGGTTCGCTGCCCTCCAGCTCTCTAAGCTGCAAGTCTCACCCCAAGGCTGGGAGACCAGCACTGCAGCCTGGGCCATGCAGGGAGCCCACGCGCCTCAAAGCAGCCACAGCAGAGCCAGTGCCTGCCTGGGAAGTCCGGCAGGCGAGAACTGACCTGGAGTGAGATCCGAGCTGAGCCACCTACAGCCCCTTCATGCATGGAAGCTGCGGTGCAAGGAGCACCCCTCCAACCTCCTGTCTTCTGAGCCACTTGAAATGCTGGGCTCCTCTTCAAAAATGGTGGATTCTACTGAGCAACCACGGCTTCAGAAGCTTCCACGCCACTTTATCCCTGAGAATCTGCTCACTGGGGCCTGGTCTCTATCTCAGTCCCCAATTACTGTTGCCCTTTCAGCAAACCTTCATTGAGCGCCCACCTCTGGAGCCTGTTGCAAAGTACGGAGGGATCTGGCTCCTGCCTTCTAGAGACTGAGAGGAGGGGAACCATAAACGAGACTCACGACGGTATCTCTGCTTACTTGTTAGGCAGGCAGGATAGCACAGCAGAGCTCTGGAGGCAGCCGGAGGCGGTGGGGGCCCTGCCTTCGCTCCTTACCAGCTCACCGAACACCACCAGCAAGATCACTTGGCACCTCTAGGTCTCAGTTTCCTCACCTGGGGCATGAGGACACTAGCTGTTCCCACTTCACAGGATTAGTGCGAAGATGAAATGAGATAATCCACGCCAGCGTTGACCACGGTCGCTGGTGCGCAGTAAGGTCTCGACCATGTTTTCTATGATCTCTCTTCACTTTCAGGTAGGGACCTTTGTTTCCCATCTACAGGGGTTCTCTGAGCCCTGAGAAGAGCTATAATCTCTTAAGAACTTGACTACAAGTACCAGTGTAGCAAAGCTGGTATTCCTTCTAGAATGAGGAAAGTCAAATTTCTACCATGGCTGGGCTGTCAGACAAAAAGGACCCTCCTTCCTAACACCACTCCTGCCAAGAGAAGTGGGTGAATGAGAAGGCAGCCACGCCTCTGCCCTCTGAGCGGCCCAGAGCGGGAGGAAGGTGTGCCCACTCTTCCCTTCCTCATCATTTCCTTAACTCCTTCCTCTCAGAAAAGGTCCAAGAAATGGCCGACATACCAGTACCACATGGTGCCAAGGGCTGGGGGAAGCTCACATTGCCAGCCTCGCACTCCATTCGGCTCCTCCCTACCAGTGGGTTACCGTAACCATGGAGACCAACAAGTTCCTCCATATCACAGGAGAGCCTGCCTGCCAGCAGCCCAGGGCTCTGGGGGAGGCAGAAGGCAGCCTGCAGCAGAAAGGTCTGGCTCGCTTTACAGAGGACTGTGGGGAGCTGATGGGAGACTAACCAGTGAAGCTGAGGTGCCTGGGCCTCCCTCCAACTTCCTTTTCTTTGCCCAGTAGTTTGTTTTTAGCACATTCATTGTCTGGCTGTATGTGGTGTGGTAGTGAAGGGTGTCACTCTGGAGTCAGACAGATCTGCGGTGGGACCCCAGCTCCACCACTCTGGCTGCTGTGTAGGGAATGGACTGGAACGGTGTTGTGAAGAGCTACACAGATCCACACACACTAAAAGGCTCCAGATCTCATATAATACCTTCTTTTAAGTGATCCAGGTAAGTAAACCCTCTTATCCCTTGTTTATCCCAAATCCTTTTGTTCAAATAGTTATCCAGACACCTTCTTAGCTGAGAGTGATCCCTCCCTTCTCTGACTCTCACAGCACCCTATCTGTATCCATTCAGCTCTTCTGACTTTGTGCCTCTATGCCTTCACCCCCTCTTTGAGCTCTGAGAAGTCAGAGGTCACCGTTGTATGCCCTTAGTGCCTAACAGCGCCCCACGTTATAATGCTTACGGAATGTACACAGAATAAAAGTGGTACAGGGCTTCCCTGGTGGCGCAGTGGTTGAGAATCTGCCTGCCAATGCAGGGGACACGGGTTCGAGCCCTGGTCTGGGAGGATCCCACGTGCCGCGGAGCAACTGGGCCCGTGAGCCACAATTGCTGAGCCTGCGCGTCTGGAGCCTGTGCTCCGCAACAGGAGAGGCCGCGAATGGTGAGAGGCCCGCGCACCGCGATGAAGAGTGGTCCCCACTTGCCGCAACTAGAGAAAGCCCTCGCACAGAAACGAAGACTCAACAGAGCCATAAATAAATAAATAAATAAATAAAAGAATGTGAATTTCTAAAAAAAAAAATGAAGCTTTCAGCTTCAATAAAAAAAAAAATCAAAAAAAAAAAAAAAAAGTGGTACAACTTTTTGATCCCTAAAGTTGCTCCCCTCCTCCCCCAAGGAGATAAGCAAGGGCAGAGGAAGGAAGATCAAAACCTCTGGCCAGAAGACCCCTTTCCCCTCTTTCAGGGCATTTACTGCCCTTTGAAGTTGGTTGGTTACTGTCTGTCCTTCCCACTAGACTACACCATAAGGGGAAGGCCCCCGGTCTGTCTGATTCATGGCTCACAACAATGTCTATAACACAGAGCGGAAGTATTCAGTAAGGTAATGAGTGAATAAATGTGAACGAATGAATAAATAAGAAAACATGTTGGGGCATCTTCGTGACGGTCTCTGGGATACACGCCAATAACCCGTATCAGTGCACTCTGCACACAACATCCAAGTGGGCAGTGGGTCATGAGACCCCCCCTCTCCCAAAAATGGATGACATCCATGGAGCGTCAGTTCTACTAACAAGCTTTCTCTCAGGTGGTGACAAGCCCCTTGGCACTCTCATCTGTCACAAAGCTTGAGGCAAAGGTGGTCACCGAGGAGAACTGGAGGCAGGCTCAGAATACAGCCACAGCTGAGGACCAGCAGCACCCCCCCCATCCCTGGCTCCCCTCAATCAAGCCTAAGCCCTCCTTTCATCACAGAGGGGGATCCCTCTCCTCGAACTTCCTGCTGCCCAACAACCACCAGGCCCTCCCACTTCACACAGTTCTCTCTGCCTCTCCACATTCAATCCCTCCACTGCCGTGCTACCAAAACCACTGTGTCTTGCTGGGACAATGCAATGCAGCTTGAGCCATTCTAAGACCTACTGATTTGGGGAAGTGACAGTGACTTTAGGAGACATTTACTTACTGTTTGCCACACTGAGAGCTGCTTTAATATTTCCTCTTTGAACCAATGTACTGATTGCAAGGCCCTGTCAACCCTAGAGAGCCAAAAAAATTCACCCATATACACCTGCCTTCTGTCCACTGCACAAGCAGCGTTCCCACCTGGCCACCACCCTCCCCAAACTGCCTCCTGTTACAGAAAAGCAGAAGGACTAAAAACGGCAGCTGGGGAGCTCAGGTGACTCACCCAGCATAATCACCTCCTCCCAGAATCTCCCATCTTCTCCTGGGGTTTTTGCCAACACAAAATAAAAAAGAAGCACGAGATCTTAAAAAAAAAACAACAACAAAAAAACCCCCCCTCTCTCAGCATTTATGCAACAGCCTTTCTACCTGGGTGCAGATTTAACCCTTTGTCTCTGCCCCTTCCAATGCAGTTTCCTTAAAATGTTTTTATGCTGAGGCCGGAAAACAGGCCTTCCGGGTCTTATCTGGTTCCAGCTCTACACTGGAAGGTGCTGAATAAGACATGTGCCTCTTTCCACTGCATCTTCCTCTGGAAGTGGAAAAACTACTACCTTCCTACTCCTCCAGTTTCAAAGAGGGAATTGAAGAAGGAGGAGGAAATAGCAGAAAAAAGATTGGGACAAAGTTTGCTGCCCCAGAAGTCACCATGGTCAGAGATCAGAGCTCAAGCAGGACAAGAAGTAACAGAAACCACCTAAGGCCGGCACCACCACTCTCAGAACCTGTCTCCACCTGGCCGGGCTGCAGTGTGGCTCTTCCACTTACGTGACCACTAAAACTCCAACTGGCTGCTCTTTCCATGAGCAAACCCCCATTGAGTTGTTCCTGCTCAGGAACAGGGAGAGGTGTTATCTTCCTCCTACAACAGATCACTAAAAACCCAAGCAGGTGAGGACACACGAGCTGTGGAATGAGGGACGCCCCTGTTTCCGGTGCTACCTGACAATGGGTCGAATCAGTCAAAATTGAGAATTCAGTCTCACCTGTTCCCAGAACAATCACAGGAGCTGCACATAGCTCTCTAGCAAACTTTTTGGGTAGGAAGTGGTGTGTGTGTGTTTATCTTTGGCATTTGGCATCTAGAAAGACAACTTACTTTTGTGATAGCTGGTGCTATGACTACAAAGTAATGAGAATGCTCCCACAAGGCACATGCAAATCTGCTGCAGCATATTAGTCAAGAAATCCCCAACTTGGGACTTCCCTGGTGGTCCAGTGGTGAAGAATCTACCTTACAATGCAGGGGACACAGGTTCGATCCCTGGTCAGGGAACTAAGATCCCACATGCCATGGGGCAACTAAGCCCGCACACACCACAACTACTGAGCTCGCACACCTCAACTAGAGAGGCTGCGTGCTGCAAACTACAGAGCCCACGCGCTCTGGAACCCACGCACCACAACTATAGAGCCCAGGCGCCCTGGAGCCCATGCACCACAGCTAGAGAGAAGCCTGTGCACAGCAAGGAAGAGCCCGCACTCTGCAACAAAAGATCCAGCATGCCTCAACAAAGATCCCGTGAGCCGCAACTAAGACCCAATGCAGCCAAAAATAAATAAATAAATAAATAAATAATCTTTAAAAAAAAAAAAAAAAAAAAAACAGGCAAAAGACTAAAAAAAAAAAAAAAAAAAGAAATCCTCAACTTACCAAAAGTTCTGTTCTGAGAAGGAACTATTTTTCCATAGAAACATGTTACAAATGATGGCTGCATTCTCAGGCCAGCCCACCCCATCAGGGCCCACCACTGTATCTGAAGTAGTGTATTAACCATACTTAACACTTAAACCAGAGTTCAGAATAGGAAAATGAATCAGTGTTCCAACATGGGACCTAGGAACGTATCTTTGCTCTCCAAGGAGCGTGGGCTGTAGAAACTGGGGTTTCTTAACCTTCAAACTCTGGGTGAGGGCTTGACATAAAAGGACTTGAGCATCTGGGGGTGGCTGGGTAGGAGGGAGGGTCTAAGGAGATATGAACCTAGGTGGAGATGAAGAATAAGGCTGGAGGAAAGGAATTCTGAATGGATACTGCCTTACAGGAGAGAAGGGTTAATTAAAGGAAGACCAAGTAGAACTTCCAGAGAGAGAGAAGGGAGCCTGGGACAGTCCCCTGACATATCAGGGGAAACACTCTTTAGAACTGTCTTCCCTGCTGGGTACCTCCTTTCTACCTCACTGGGCCCGCCGCTACCACTGCAGTCTCAACCCTGGGCCGAGGGCAGAGACTGCTGAATCCTGTTACTAAGTGGCCATGACCTGGGCAGGTGCCTTGGCTAGCTTGTTGGATAAACGGAGGAGGGCTCATTTGTCAGAAGCTGGGTGGAGAAGATTGGAAAGCACAAGTTTCTCACTGGGACGGAGTACATGGCAGCTTCTGACTTTAGGCCTAGGTTGCCCCTGAAGCCAAACACTGTTCATTTTCTGGTAGCAACGGCAGTTCTCCTCCAGGGTGCCCTAGCTGTTTGTGTGCATGACCTAGGAGCAGAGAACATGGTAAATGAGATGACAGCTATTTTCCATTATAAGTGCCTTCTTAAAAAACACTTTTATACTTAATTCATCTTCTCAGAGACAGAGTCTGAGGAAGAGAGTCTGACTGTACTGGTTTCTAAGAGAAAGGAGTGGTCCAGAAAAGGCCAGTTTAGCCCTGGCTAAGGCAACGGGGAGATGTGGGTTCAGACTTCATTGCTGGAGGTTATGAGCTTTCTAACGTCTGTGATTTGAACACGGGAGCAGGGCCCTTTGGTACAGATTAACTCACGTGCTGGTGGAAGCCCTCAGGAACTAGATCCACCAACTGACCGGTGGTGCTGGGGAGGAAGGGGGCCACTTTGGGGCATTGTTAGATGCACTATTTATTACACAGACTGCAGACAAGAGAATGCTGGTTGTTTTGAAGGAGGCAAGCAGCCAAGTTTCTAGCTCTCCACCTCCGAATTCACTCAGAGAGGGCAGGGAAGAAAGGATGGCTGCAAAAGGAATACAGATCCTCCCCAACAAATCCTGAAGGGCAGCTCTAATTGCCAACAGGCATGGTGGCTTAAATAAAGACCGGAAGATTGAGAGAAAAAACCCCACCCAGGATACCTCCGGTCAGAAGAATCTGGCTGGGTAGCAGGAGGCCACTGCTACCCATCCTGTTGTTCTATCTAGTCCATGCAAACACCGAGTACAAGGACAAAGACCCCATAGTCATAAGGGGGTTTCTATCAAGAGAAAACAAAGGGGTAAAGTCAGAAATTATTCAACACCATCCAAAACACTTAGAACAATGCCTGGCATATATTAAATGCTCATGACATGCTAGCTATTATTACTATAATTCCATACGCTTTCCCAACTTATTCAGTAGGTTGCCAGAAAAAGATATAGCTTTTGAATAAGTTTTTATGTTTTTTTAAAATATGATTTTTAAAAAATTAATTATTATTTATTTTTGGTTGCATTGGGTCTGTTGCTGCTCACGGGCTTTCTCTAGTTGCGGCAAGTGGGGGCTACTCTTCCTTGCGGTGCACGGGCTTCTCACTGTGGTGGCTTCTCTTGTTGTGGAGCACGGGCTGTAGGCGCGTGGGCTTCAGTAGTTGTGGCTCAGGGACTCCAGAGCACAGGCTCAGTAGTTGTGGCGCACCGGCTTACCTGCTCTGCGGCATGTGGGATATTCCCAGACCAGTGCTCAAACCCGTGTCCCCTGCATTGGCAGGCGGGTTCTTAACTACTGCACCACCAGAGAAGCCCAGATAAGGCTTTTGGCTTTAACTTCTTTACCCACTGCTTACCACAAATTCTCTATTCTCCGAAAAGAGATGGATCTTTCAAACCGGCCTAGGAAAGCGCTAGAGTCGAAGACCAAGTTCTGGTCACCTATTTGCACAGCTCAGACTTGGACGTGGGTTTCTGGCAGAGCGAGAAAGGGCTCCAGCAGCTCAACTGTTTTATCCCTTCCATAAAAGGCCACTCTACTTGTCCCTGATAAAAAGCACTTTAAACACACACATCCAACCCTAGGGAAATCCAGAGTACACACCACAGCTCCTGAGACACACAATATCAATAATCTTGCCAAGATTTTCTAGGTATATGGAACTGGAAACTTTGAAAATTAATAGTCACAATGGGAAATGTGACCGGTATTTAAGAAACACACAGTGTGGCTAGAGTCCCTGATTGTTATGTACTGAAGAGCACTGCCTCTTCCGTAGTGAGACGAGGGAAACTCAGAGCCAGGGTAGTGGGGGTGAGTGTGGTGGTGAAAACTTAGCTGCACTCCCAGCTCCTGAATGTCTCTGGCTTGGAGACTCAGCAGCCTTCGTGGCAGCCAGGCTCCCACCACCAGCTGTCCTTCACACAACATAACAAGATCACTGTTTGGGAAGATGGGATTTTCGGTGTTGGGTTTTGTATCCCATAAGCTGGCATGCATCTGTCTCAGGGGCAGTTTCCTGAAACAGCTGCATGTCATGGGCCCCGGCAGACAGGATTTGAGATACAGGAGAAAGATAAATGAGATACCAGAAGTAGGAATTCAGGGATGATAAAGGTAAGAAGGAATGAAACTGTCTAGCTGTCCTTTTCTCACTCCTGTCCCACAAGAGCTGACTTTTCCTACCTGGTCCTCACTAAGGAATCACAAACACTCCTGTTTCCCTTTCTTGACAGACCCAGGCTTCCTTCTGGCATCTCCACATTTTTACCCTGACAGCTCTAACACATCAAGTGACTGTGGTATCTAAAACTGATGCTGGGGCTTCCCTGGTGGCGCAGCGGTTAAGAATCCGCCTGCCAATGCAGGGGACACGGGTTTGAGCCCTGGTCCGGGAAGATCCCACATGCTGCGGAGCAACTAAGCCCGTGCGTCACAACTACTGAGCCTGCGCTCTAGAGCCCGCGAGCCACAACTACTGAAGCCCGCGCGCCCAGAGCCTGTGCTCTGCAACAAGAGAAGCCACCACAATAAGAAGCCCGCGCACCGCAACGAAGAGTAGTCCCCACTCGCCGCAACTAGAGAAAGCCTGTGAGCAGCAACGAAGCCCCAGCGCAGCCAAAAATAAATAAATTAATTAATTTTAAAAAATAATTAAAAAAATAAAGCTGATGCTGGCTACCCCATTAAGAGATGACCAAGGTCATGTGAGCTGGCCCGACATGTTCTGCTGCACTTGTTTATGGGCAAGAAGATTAAAACAACCTGTCAGGGGAGGGAAGGGGGCAAACCCTGTACACAGGGCAAGCACTGGGAACACGACACAGAGGCCTCCTGCCAAGAGATCTTTTGCTCAAATATAAAGCAGAAATCTCTCACCAAACACCAAACCAGCTAACTATGCCAAATACCACTTATGATCCAGTGACCTTGAGGCACTGCTCCATTTTTCCGAAGTTCTTCGTATAAAAGGTTTGGTTTTTTTTTGGGGGGGGGGTCCGGGAGATTAGAAGGATGAGCAACATAGGGCCCCATTAAGAGTCCCAAATTAAAATAATACCCAAGCAAAGGCTCTCTGTCTCACCAAGAAATATATGTGGCATAGGGCTTAAGAAAGAGGGGTGTTTCCAGGGTACTCTTGCATAAAGAAAGCACTCAGGGGCTTCCCTGGTGGTGCAGTGGTTAAGAATCTGCCTGCCAATGCAGGACACAGGTTCGAGCCCTGGTCCAGGAAGATCCCACATGCCGCGGAGCAACTAAGCCCGTGCGCCACAACTACTGAGCCTGCGCTCTAGAGCCCGCGAGCCACAACTACTGAGCCTGCAAGCCACAACTACTGAAGCCCGTGTGCCACAACTACTGAAGCCCGCATGCCTAGAGCCCATGCTCCGCAACAAGAGAAGCTGCCTCAATGAGAAGCCCTCGCACCGCAACGAAGAGTAGCCCCCTCTTTCCACAACTAGAGAAAAGCCCCCCAAGCAGCAACGAAGACCCAACACAGCCAAAACTAAAATAAATAATAAAATAAATAAATTTTTAAAAAAGATCTGTGCATTAAAAAAAAAACAAAAAAAAAGAATCTTCCTGCCAATGCGGGGGACACAGGTTCGAACCCTGGTCCAGAAAGATCCCCCATGCCGCGGAGCAACTAAGCCTGTGTGCCACAACTACTGAGCCTGCGCTCTAGAGCCCGTGAGCCACAACTACTGAAGCCCACACACCTAGAGCCCGTGCTTGGCAACAGGAGAAGCCACCGCAATGAGAAGCCCACGCGCCACGACGAAGAGTAGCCCCCGCTTGCTGCAACCCAAAAAGAGAAACCCTGCGCTCAGCAACAAAGACCCAAAGCAGCCAAAAATAATTAAATAAATAAATTTATTTTTTAAAAAAAGAAAGCAAGCACTCAGTTCTCAGATGGCTAAATGCCCAATCAGAAGTCAAACTATCAAAACAAAACTTCCTATGACCATTTCTTGTCCTATACAAAATCAGAATTGGGAGGCCATTTAGGTACAGCTCCAGGGCAGAAGGGCTCAGGCAGCAGGGAGTCAGAGTTGTCCTCTCTGACCAGAGGGTTAACCTCACAATGACATCACTAGCCACCACACACAGGAAGGAAGGGAGAAGGCAGTCAGCACCTGAGCCTGTGGCCCTGTGGTTCCAGGCCGTCTGGGCTCTCCACAGGGTTACTGTAGAAATTGGCCCCTGGCTTTGCTAAATTAGATCCTTTCTCCCCTGCTCTTCTGCAAAACCATTTGTCACAGCCCCTAAATAACCAATCTTCTCCTCTTAGCAGGCTTGGGCTGCTACCATCTGGTCTCTGCCTTAGGCACTCAAGTCTCGGCAGAAAGAGGATGTTTCCATTTGGGTGCTCCCTTGGCTGTCTGGAGAGGTCGGCAGACGGGAACTAGGGTGGCACCCTTCTCTAGCCAGCCAGAGGCGGATGCGAAATACCTGCTGGCAACCTGTGCTCCCTCTTCAAGCTCCCCTTTCTAGCAAAGAAGCAGCTACCCCTTCCTAACCTTCCACCCACAGTCTCACCCCAGCCAGGGAGATGCACTCATCCTACAAGAAGTGAAGGTAGTTAAGTCCAGCTTAGGAGCTAAAGAACTTGGCTTAGGGAAGAAAGGGATATTGTGCTGCAAAGGATTCCAAGAACAAACTCTCCGAACCGCCCACCAAGCTCTTCTGAAGAGCAGGGGTATTTAGAAGCGCTTTCCATTTCCCCACGTGTTAGAGAGGAGGGTGGCCTCGGGCAGACACACACCTGGCTGGGTCATCATCTCCCCTCAGGAGCCCTGGTCTCCCTAACACCAGAATAAGTCCACACCTGCCACCGAGGACCAGCCTGAGATGGTAACGTGCTCCGGGGTTCACATACTCACGCGTCCATTAATCTTCCTCCAGATCGCTGCTGTCATGCAGAGCAGTGAGGCGGGCTGAGTCCCGCTCTGAGCCCCTGAGCCGGTCACTCCAGTTTGCTTGGTGTATTGTGGGGGGAGGAGGGGGGGCAGGAGAAGGAGGAGGAAGGGAGATTATGATTCTCTATTTTCAAGCCCTGCCCCTAAAACCGAGGAGGGAAGCAGCTGGGTTCCCACTGCAGGAGAGCTCCAATCTCTGGGCGCTACAGCTGCATACGGAGAACTCTGGGGAACATGCACATCCAACACGCTGGGAAAAGGAGGGGAAACCAACCCGGAGAGAAGTGAGTTGGTCTCCTGCCAAGAACTCTGAATGGTACTCCTATCAGAACTAGAACATAACAGGAGGTAGGCAGGTTTATGGTCTCTGGGGAAAGGCAGGAGGGGAAACAGTAAAAGCCGGACTAGCATGGGAACAAAACTTGCTCCCTGGCAGGAGAGCAGACAGCCCAGCTGTCTGCAAGGCAGCAGCCACATACAGTCAGGTGAGACACTGTCCCCGTTACACCTTTCGGAGGCAGACAGTCGACACTCTAACCTCAGGTCGGTTTTCACATGCTTTGGCTTTGCCGGCTGTGCTCTGAACCCTGCAGTTTGGAGCATGGTCATTTCTATGACCCTGTAAGTTAAGGTCCACCACTTAAGGACCTGTGCCCCTGATTGCCAGCGGCAGGAGGGAAGGGGGACTCTCGCCGGCGTGTTGTACAGGGTCGAGCAGAAGCCACAGATGGCCCCTCTCACGAAGAGGAAACGCTCCTCCTTTGCCAGAGCAGAGCCCAAGGCTGCCACAGAGAGGTGCTATTTAGCGACAGAAATGTCTGTCAGGAGTGGCAGGAGAAATGGCCACCAAGTACTTCTTTCTCACCAACTGCTATCATCAGCCGCCACAGGCTGCCTCTGAAAAGCCTGCAGAACCTCCGGTGGCAGCAATGGCCTGTGAGTCACTCCTCCATGAGAAGAGGGAAATTGGTCCTGCCCCTGGGCCTGAAGAAGCCCCACAGTGTCCTCAGCCAGCTCTGCTCCAAAGCTAAAACCAGTCCCACCTGCCAGGACGGAAACCTCGGACAGCCTACCCTCCACCCACACCTGCATGTAGAAAAACCAGTCCTCTTACTCTGCCACATGTGGGGGCCATCCACAGTCACCTCAGCAGGACACCCAGCACTGGGAACAGGAAGTGATGGCTTCATATTCAAAGCTCCCCTTAAACACACACACACACGATTTATATGTATACGTACACATACATGGGGTAAATGTCTATATACGTATATATATACACACACTGTAAAACTGATTTGCAGACCCAAATCGTTTCTGGATTTTTCTTTCAGCTGGCAGCTCCCTTTCCCTGCCTGCAGCTCCAGCCTTGCCCTCGTCCCTCCCTAGAGTCTCACTCTGGGCTCCTGCCACCTGTCTTCAAGTGTTCTCTCAGACCTCCAGGCCTTTGCCACGGCCTCCTACCGCCTGGAACGCTTTGCCTCCATCCTCCGTTCCCATTCTTCTTCCTGGTTAGCCTCAGCTCAGACATCACGTCCTCCAGGAAGTTTTCCCTGCTCCACCTCTCTGACTTCACAGGGTCCCTGACACGTCACTCCAGGTGTCCCAAAGACAGCCGCCTTCTTGCACTACGACTTCGCTCTTGCGGAACGGCCTGTCTCCTTCACAACTCTCGGTGGCTGTCTTGTTCACCACTGCACAAGAGCGGGAGCGACCTAAGAGAAATTTCCAGGGCTTAAGTCAACTCTGTGTCCTCAGTGCCCAGGCACAGTGCCTGGCACCTAACAGGCTTTCAAGCAATGCTTTCCTAATTCATGAGAGAAGGTCAGGGTCTTCCTGCTTTTTTCGGAGTGACTCTTTACCCAACAGCTCTTAGCACATCGCTGCTCCACGTGACTACTTCACCCTGGGCCAGGGCTAGACTGCTGGTGCCCACTGCTTTTAATCCATTCTCGAGGGCCTTCTGGTGTCTCTACGGACGCAGACTCTGGCAGGATTTCAGAGCTCATGGCCAGTGTGTGGAGCTGGGGCCTACTGCCCTTTTACCTGTCCTTCCCCAGCCTCCCCTCTGCCATGAGGGCTGCAGGTAGCCCCCGCACAGGTCTTCTAAGCAAGAGGACTGCTTCTGAAGTGGAAGCAACGGGGGATACAGCTCCAAGTCCTCAAGAGAGAGCAAATCTAGATCCAGCTCCACCCAAACAAGTTACATATCCTGAGCCAGCCATTCACCCTCTTGGGACCTGTGTTTCCCCACTTGTATAATGAGGGGCTGGAGATGAGCTCTGAGGGTCTGTCCTAGGTGGATGTGAGGGCTCTCAGTGCCTCTGTGCTCATAAGCCTTCCAGCCCTGTCCCTGAGACCACAGCAGGAAGTGAGCATGGTCTGCACGTCCTGAAGACCACATCCTGACCTTGTCTTACATCGAGTCAACCTGCCAGAAGTCTGGCTCCATAAGTAAACCTCACCTAACATGTCTTGGACACCAAGCTCGCACACTGGAAAATCTCTTCCACCTAGGGCTGAGAAAATTAAAGTTAAGCTAGGTGACAACTCTGGACTTAGAAACATTACAACCCTGAACTCAGTGTGCCCTAGGCAAGAATCCTCTCCCTCTCTAGACTTCATTTACCCACAATTTACAAGCTCCTCACCACTCCCAGCCTCTCTGCACACCACGAACGTGGCCACAAGGTGCAGGAAAAGGTACCGTGACACACAGTCTACTTCCAGCAGGCCCCAGGGCTCTGCAGCCTTAGTCTGAGCAGCTCTGAGTAGGCACAGTCCCTGGTAGGGTAGGTGGCACACCTGATGCCTAGCACCTGCCCTCCCCCCGCCCCCGCAGCATGACTCCCTAGCAGCCTGGCTCCTTGGAGGGCTCCTGGATGGGGAGCTGCCTGCCTGCCTGCCTGCCTGCCTGCCATGGTAGCCGATCCATGAGGAGAAACCAACTTGGCAAAGCCCAGCAAGCAGCAGTTTCAGCCTCACTGCCCAGAGTGGGGGAAGGGGGAGGCGGGTCCAAGCAGACCAGTCCAACAGGTCCTTTTTCCACCACCCTACACAGCTGGTACCTTCTGCACTGGTTCAAAAACAGGAGCTTCAAAAGTCAGTTGGAGCTCTCACACCCTGAGTCACAAAGACCAAGGAATCAAGAGGACAGTAGAAAATGGTCATCGCATTCTTGCCCTACCCATAATGGTCCTGGAAAATGTGGTCCTTGACACCTCACAGCTCTTGGTCAATTCAGAAAAGCACCTGATCTCCCCCGAGATGCTCAAAGAGAAATCTGGGTCCGCACCACCACCAGGTGCTGACGTGGTGTGAAATCAGTTCTTTCTGTGCCATGCTCCTTAGCTTCTCTCCCACTATAAATAACTCCAGCCTTCTGATACAGACCACATGATCTCTCCAGCTCTGGACAAAATTCCCAACACCCAGTGTACCTCTGTTCACCCATTGCAGAAGCAGGAAAGATGAGGCCAATTTAACCAAAAGCAACAACATAGCCAGAGATGCTGTGTGTCAGGGGCAAGAACAGAATTCAGCAAAACCGGGAGGGCCTGGCTTTTCCACTCTGTTCCCCACTTCAGGAAGCCAGACAGGGTTTCCTCAGCAGTGCACTCCCCCGCTGTGGTTTCCTCTCTGAGTTCTTAACACAATCCAGTAATAGGGTAAAACGTCCCCCTTACCCTCTCATCCTGAAAAAGTTGTTCTTTTTAGTCATTATTGAACCTATTAAGACACCAATTAAGACTTGTGACTTATATGGCCAAAAATTGGATAGACAAATGTCTGATTCACAAATCAATATGGACACACTTCCCCAAGGGTGGTGGTAAATGAAGAATAATACCCATGTTGTAATTTTTCTTATTGTTTTATTTCACGAATAATTCACTGAGAGATGATCATGTGCAAAGCACTCTAATAGACTCTGGGGGAGGAAGGGACACAGAGAAGGATAAAATACAGCCCAGCCTTCAAAAAAGTTGACTACCTAATTGGAGAGATAAGCACAAATCACACTATCCAACGTAGGACCAAATCCAGGCGCTAACTAAAGTTACAGTCTGCCTATGCCCTCCAATTTACTAGACGTCTGTAGCTTTTGTTATTTTTCAGAGGAATCATGCACTGAGAGATTTGAAGATCCCAGGTCTCGCTTCTAGCTACGACCATGAGTTCTAGCGGGATCTATCTAAACCCTGAGACTTAGGACTTCCCTGGTGGTCCAGTGGTTAAGACTCTGCGCTCCCAATGCAGGGGGCCGGGTTCGATCCCTGGTCAGCAAACTAGATCCCGCATGCCGCAACTAAAAGATCCCACATGCCACAACCATGACCCGGAGCAGCCAAATAAAGAAAGAAAGAAAGAAAGAAAGAAAGAAAGAAAGAAATAATATTAAACCCTGAGACTTCAATGAATGGGGATGCCCACCCACTGAGTGGACCATGATGAGAGCCGTGAGATGCTGGTATAAAAGGAAGTCAACCCGGGGAGACTCACTGAAGAACCAATCATTTAGCCTTCCTTGTCTCATCCCCATCTAAAAACCAGAGACAGGCCCAATATACAAGCAAAGATGATACAGGAAGGGCTTAAGCACAAAGTCAGAAAAGTTGCTCAGGGCTAAGGTCATGGAAATGAAGTCAAAAAAAGCCCTTAGCACTAGAACAGAAGAGGGTGCTCTTGGGGAAAATCTGGAAGGGCTTCGTAAAGCTCTGCATCCAGAGCCCCATATCTCAGTGCTGGCTGTGACTATGGAGGCACGTTAATATACTTTTCCTTTTTTTCCCCAATTATTGGTTGTCAAGCCTGGTCTCCCATTCAAGCAGTGCTATACAGCTTGATGTATAACTAGTACCAGTTTTTAAACTGTACCCTTACTCAGCAGGCTACCAGCACTGTCAGAGTTCTTCTGGAAGGTTGCAAGGAGGAACGAATACTTATTCCTGAAAGTACCTGGAAAGAAATTCCCTAGACAAACAAAAGATTCTGTGCCATCCTAAAAAAAAAAAAAAAAAAAAAAGGTAATTCAGGGCCTAAGGATAAAGATTAAGGCCCCAGTCTTCCTCTGTTGGGGGAAAAATAATTCTGAAGCTAGTTCTATTTTTTTTTTAAATTGAAGTTTAGTTGATTTACAATATTGCAGGTGTACAACAAAGTGATTCAGTTATATATATATATGTGTGTGTGTGTCTGCACACACATATATACGTATTCTTCTTCAGATTCTTTTCTATTATAGGTTATTACAAAATACTGAATACAGTTATATTGTTCCCTGTGCTATACAGTAGATCTTGTTGTTTATATATTTTATATATAGTTCTATCTTAAAAATGCTCAAGCTAGTGAGACTTGGTCCAAATCACCTCCAAAGAAAATCATTTCCTGAAATTAAAAAAAATAAATAAGTAGGTGAAGGGGAATGGGAATTGTTTTGTTGAAAACCTTTCCTACAGCAGATAGCAGATTAGCTGCACAGGATTCTTTTGGAATGGTTTACTATGCAGAATTTTATAATGTAAAGCATTCCAAATGTGAAACTGGGAGTTCAGCACCTAAACATTTATTATTGAGAAAAACCCTCACACCCTAATCAAAAGGAAGGTTTAACATCAGTGTCTGACATTTTGTCAGTTAGGGGTTGGTTTTAACAGTGTGGATTTGGCAGCTTGCTCTATCGGCTGTTTCACAAGCAGTTTCTGTGGTTTCAAGAAAGGCAGGGTGTTTGCTTTTAAACACTATCTTAAAAATATATTTCAGAATAGGGTTCAACCACTCCAAGACAGGCGGAGAGAATGAAAACCAAAACAAATAAAGGAATCTGGTGCTACCAAACAGAAAGGAAGCACACCAAAGGTGCAGGAGAGGAAAAGACATTGTTTGCCACCGGCACCAAAATGGCAAGAAAAGCCAACTTAGTGCTTCTTACTACTGAGTTAGAAGATAAGGACACAGAAATGGCACTAAAGACATGAGGTCTGGGACTTCCCTGGTGGCTCAGTGGTTGAGAATCTGCCTGTCAATGCAGGGGACACGGGTTCGAGCCCTGGTCCGGGAAGATCCTACATGCCGCGGAGCAACTAAGCCCGTGTGCCACAACTACTGAGCCTTCGCTCTAGAGCACACGAGCCACAACTACTGAGCCCGTGTGCCGCAGCTACTGAAGCCCACACGCCTAGAGCCCGTGCTCCGCAACAAGAGAAGCCACTGCAATGAGAAGCCCGTGCACCACAACGAAGAGTAGCCCCCGCTCGCTGCAACCAGAGAAGGCCTACATGCAGCAACGAAGACCCAATACAGCCAAAAATAAATAAATAAATAAATAAATTAATTAAAAAAAAAGAAAAAAGACAGTCTGTAAAAAAAAAAAAAAAAAAGACATGACATTAATAAAGGGAAATCTTTATCTCTTCAAAATAAACTTACCTGGCTCAAATCTATTTCATTTAAAAACAAAACAACCTCAACAGTTCCACACCAATGAAAAGGACTGTCATCTAATCAATTAGCAGCCACACCTCTCTGCCAGCATGATGTGGTAATTAAGGTAGAGATTTTTCTCCCTAGGAATACAAGTACAGAAGGGCAGAGCCCCTATGGACCTAACCCATTATGACAGCCTTTTCATTAGCAAGAGAACACTGCCATGCACTCTCCAAGGAAGCAGTGGCCTGCATCACTAAAGAACACCTGTATGTGACAGCAGCCACCTCTGAAGAGATAAAAATGTGCTGGAGGGACTTCCCTGGTGGCGCAACAGTTAAGAATCCACCTGCTAATGCAGGGCACACGGGTTAGATCCCTGGTCCGGGAAGATCCCACATGCCACAGAGCAACTAAGCCCGTGCGCCACAACTACTGAGCCTGCGCTCTAGAGCCCGTGAGCCATAACTACTGAGCCCACGTGCCACAACTACTGAAGCCCAGGTGCCTAGAGCCCGTGCTCCGCAACAAGAGAAGCCACCGCGATGAGAAGCCCACGCACCACAACGAAGAGTAGCCCCCGCTTGCCGCAACTAGAGAAAGCCTGCACATAGCAACGAAGACCCAATGCAGCCAAAAATAAATTAATTAATAAACTAAAAAAAAAATGTGCTGGAGGTGGGAAGTGGGGAGGGGGAGAACCACTCATAAGAAACCCAACAGGCTGTGCTTCTCAAAGTAATTCACATGGACCTTGGTTTTTCCACTGTAACAAAAAGATGGATTCTAAAGTAATTTAGAAATGGCATGTAACCGGGATCTTAGAGAAGTGAATCAGGTTTGAACACAAATGCAATCATGTAAGTTGAACTCCTCCTCTTTTTCTGCTAGGGCAGCAATAGGGGCGCAAGTGGATAAGTGATGCTTGAATCAAGGGCAGCAGGTCACCCCCTTTGCCCATGCCCCATGCTGGCATCTTTAAATCAGCTCAAAATTTCAGAATTTTGCTAATAAAATCAAAACCTCTAACAGGATAAAAGAAAAGGCACTATATTGCCAGGGGTAGACAAGCAAGTAAATCAAACCAAAAACTCATAAACTCAAGTTAACTGAAATTCCACAGAGGTTCACTCTCACTAAGAAACAACTCCAGATGTCTAGGAGGACCACATGCATAGCTTCAGGAGAGAGAAGTGAACCAAAAGAAAGACTGACAAATGCAAACAGGAAGTAGTGGCATATTACACAAGCAATGGGATAAAGAGACACAGCAGGATGGACAGAATTCAGCTCCCAGGATTGGACTGGCAAGTCCCAAACACACACAGAGGCCTGGCACCACCAGCTACAGTGCTCTCAGTGTCCTTGGCAGTCAAGGCTAAAAGCAAGTAGCTCTGGGCTTCTGCGTGTGTAAGTGTACATAATGGTATATAAAAAGAAAATTTTAGTTTCGTAAGGATAAAATGTACATAGTTAACATCCACAAACAAAAGTTTTCTTTTTGGGGGGTAGTGAGGTGCTACTGAGCAGGACAGTCAACTCTAAGAATCCAAACTGTCCTATGCTGTGAGGTACTTACTTGTTGGTTACCAATTTCAGGTCTCAAGAGTCTGGTTTTTCTAAAGGAGTTCTTGGAATTCCAGAAGGTGAGAAGAGATGAAGAGGAAAACCAGAAGCCAGGATTAAACAATAAGGTCAAAAAACTGTTTCCCACAGCTGTTAAGACCAGGGAGCTAAACCCAAAGAGCTGCATCTCCTGCACTGTGCCACCTTTACAGCAGGCCACAGAGGGCAGAAAGAAACAACGTGGGGCAGAGGAGAGCACGCACAACTCTGAAGCCGGCCTGGGAGCCATGTTTTGCCCCACACTGACTGTGAGCTAATCCTAAGGGATCTATCTTCTACTGCCAGGACACAACTGAAGCCAGAGCCAAAGTGCTCTCCACGGTCAAGAAAGTCTTGTTCTGACACCAACAAACACTCTGAACCACATGAGTTTGTTACCTTAAACAAGTTACTCAACATTTCTGGGCGTCTGTTTCCTCATCTGCAAAGTGGGGAAAGTAATAAGACCTACTATCTCACAAAGATTAAATGAGTTAATGAATGTAAAACAGCTAATTAAACAAGTATCTGGGACAAAGTTAAGTTCTCAATAAATGCTGGCTATTATTATGTCTATAGCTGAAGACACTAGCCTCAGGGCAAACTGTGCCCCGTAAGAATGGGTGTGTGAGAATGGGTGGGGGCACCGTCTACCCTTCAAGTACGCAGTCCATTGCCTTTAAGAGTTTCCCAACCACTGGGAACAGAGTAATGTACTTAGAGGGCCATCCAGGAGGCACTGTTACTGAGTCACTGCCTTAGCTAATAGTGAACAAATCTCCTTTGAAAGCAAGTCTATCTTCCATACAGACCAGTGGCCGGAGAGAAAAAAGCACATCAAGTTGAATTCTGGAAAGAAATATGCTTTGTGTAAAAAGCAGAGGCTTATGGGACTTGCTGAGTGATGGGAAATGGAGCTACAATCCTGCAAGTCTATATGTAGACACAAATTGATATAAGGTAAGCACTTGATTAAACTTTTTTTTTTTTAATGATTCTGATGAGAAGTGATTCTGAACAAATAAGATGAGTGTAAAAAGATTTGCTTTAAAGCTGGTCTGAGGGACTGTTAGAGGAGGCCCAAAGGTCTACTATTAGCAGTACTAAGAAGAGCTTTTAAAAGTAAGAGGTACAGACTTCCCTGGTGGTGCAGTGGTTAAGGATCTGCCTGCCAACTGACATATATACACTAATATGTATAAATGGATAACTAATAAGAACCTGCTGTATAAAAACATAAATAAAATAAAATTCAAAAAAAAAAAAAAGAATCTGCCTGCCAATGCAGGGGACACGGGTTCAAGCCCTGGTCCGGGAACATCCCACATGCCGCGGAACAACTAAGCCCGTGCGCCACAACTACTGAGCCTGCGCTCTAGAGCCCGCAAGCCACAACTACTGAAGCCCGGGTGCCTAGAGCCCGTGCTCTGCAACGAGAGAAGCCACCGCAATGAGAAGTCCACGCACCATGACAAAGAGAAGCCCTCACTCGCCACAACTAGAGAAAAGCCCGCACACAGCAATGAAGACCCAATGCAGCCAAAAATAAATAAATAAATTAAAAACCAAAAAAAAAAATCGAGGCGCTACGTTAACTGGAAAATGAATACAAGCAAAAGAACAAGGTGGAAAATAATATAGTAGTTCAGAAATATATTTACTGCAACTGTATCTCTTAAAGACTCTTCAAGCAAAGATAAAGTTCCCACGCTGTTACGTACACAACAAATCTGCTTACCTCTTCCAGGAGAAAATAAAGTGCACTTACATAAAAGCGGGATTTGGCAGGCGTGTTTCACTAAGAAACAGGGCTAACAAAGAGTTAAGTACAGAAGAAATAGGAACAAAGTGTGTAGGCTCTGCAGCCACCCTGAGAACAGACTGTTGGGTGTTCTGGCCTTAGTGAGTGCCTGGAGCCTACCAGCCTTCAGCTATTATAGGCACCAAGGTTTTTCAAGGATAGAGACTAAGCAAGCTTTGCAGTTTTCACATTTGGAATTGACCAATAGCCTACATATAAGCTTAAAAAAAAAGGCTACTGTCATAATGAAATCCAAGTAAGCCAAAGGATTTTTTAATGGGAAAAAAAAAAAAAAAGGCCAGTGCTCTGTATTAGGAGGAAATAAGCCAAATTTTGTTAAAGTCCCTCAGGTCACTGAGAACCAGCTTCCTCATACAGATACACTGCAAACCAAGGCAGCAAGTGCCTTCCTGCAGTTCAGCCAGGACTCGGGGAATTGCAAAACAAAGGCTCATTATGAGATCACAGCAAGTAACCAGCCAATCAAGGACAGGGATGATCCACAAAAGCAATTCTCACACTCCTGTGTGGACAACCCTTTATGCTCTCAATTATTAAGGGCCTCAAATAGCTTTTGTTGATGTGGATTATAGCTACTGTTACTGTAACGAAAACTGAGAAAAAAAAGAGAAAATGTTAATCTATTAATTCACTTAAAATAATATTACTAAAAAAATAAAAAAAAATAATAATAATATTACTAAACCCATTACAACTATATGTCTTAATAACTATATTTTCCAACATATCAAGTTAATACATATCATCACAGTAAAATCCAGGTTAACTTTTAAAACGTAATTAAAGCTACAACATAGATGAACGTTGAAAACATTATGCTAAGTGAAATGAGCCAGACACAAAAAGACAAATATTGTATGATTCCATTTATATGAGGTGCTCAGAACAAGCAAATTCATAGAGAAAGAAAGTAGAAAAGAGGTTACCAAAGGCTGGGGGAAGGGACTATGGGGAATTATTGTTTAATTGATATAGAGTTTCTATTTGAGATGATGAAAAAGTTCTACAAATAGTGGCACTGGCTACATTATGAATGTACTTAATGCCACTGGACTATGCACTTAAAAATTTATTAAAATATAAGTTTTATGTTACGTGTATTTGACCACAATGAAAAAATAGAATTAAAGCACAAGGCCATGAGAAAATTTCAGACTACCACAACTGAGGAACATTCTATAAAAATAACCAGCATTCTTCAAAACTGTCAATGTCACGAAAGACATGGAAAGACTAAGGAGACTATAGAGACAGGAGAACTACATGCAATGTGGGCTCCCAGACTGGATCCTCAACAGAAAAAGCACATCAGTGGAAAAACTGATGAAATCTGAAGATGCTTGGTTAACAGTATGATACCAAGATTAATTCTCAGTTTTGATACATGTTCTATGGTTATATAAGATGTTAATATAAGAGGAAGCTGGGTGAAGAATGTACAAAAACTCTTCGGACTATTTTTGCAACATTTCTAAGTTTAAAATTATCTCAAAATTTTAAAAAATCAAATTTAACTGTTTAAAAAAAAAAAATCACAAGGTCAGTGCTATGTATTCAAAGGAGGAAACGAGCCAACTTTGGTCAAAGTCCCTCTGGTCACTGAGAACCAGCTTCCTCAGCTAGAACAACAGCAAACCAAGGTAGCAAGTGCCTTCTTGAGGCCCAGTCAGGACTAAATAGGGGCTGGGAACTGCAAAACTTTTTTTTTTTTTTTAATGAAAAATTTCAACCAAGAAATCAACCAAACAAAGCCAGGGAGAATTAACCCAGGTTTTGTCTACAGCTGTGGTTCTTATTACACTTTTTGGTTTCAGAAAGGCTTTGCAGTATTAAAAATAACTGAGTCCCCCAAAAGCTTTTGTTTATATGGGTTATATCTATCAGTGTCTCCATTCATTTAAAAGAACATTAATAAACCCATTACATATAAACATAAGTTACTTATTTTTAGTGAAAAAACTATATTTTCCAAACCACAACTTCACACATACTAAAGGAAGTCCACCTGATGAACTGATTTTTATAATGTAATGAAAACACAATGCCAGACCTCCCCCCCCAACCAAAAACACCTAACAAACTAAAGGATAAAAAAAGAAAAAATGAGAAAAATAAAAGAATAAAGAGAAAGGGAAAATGAGAAAAAGAAGAAAAATTAGGGAATAAAGAGAAAAAACAGGGGAAATAAACCACAGATAAAACAACAACAACAAAAAACCTCACAAGGCCAATGCTGTATGTATTAGAAGAAGGAAATAAGCTCACTCAGGTCAAAGTCTCTGAGGCCCAGGCAGGGATTATTACAAGGGCTGGGAACTGCAAACAAGGGCTCCCTATGAAGTCATCACAGGTAACCAGCCCAAGACTGAGGACAATCAACTCAGGTTTTGTCTACAACAAAGGTTTTCTCACTTTTTGGTCTCAAGAACTCTTCACACTCTAAAAAAATTTATCAAGGACTACGAAGATCTTTTGTTTATGTGGGTCATAGATATCAACAGTTACCATATTAGAAATTGAAACTGATAATTTTTAAAATTATTTTTATTCATTCAAAATAACAATAAACCTATTACCTGTTCACACAACCCATTTTTTAAACGAAGAAACTATTTCTAAAACAAAATGAAATTTGCAACAAGAGTTACATGTTTTATATTTTTGTACATCTCTTTAATGTCTAGCTTAATGGAAGAGGGCCAGCTTCTCATATCTGCTTCTGCATTCAGTGTGTTTCCACATGTTGTTTTGGTTGAAAGATATAAAGAAAATCTCATTTCACACAGATGTGTAGTTGGAAAATGGAGTTTAATAGCCTTTCAAATATTGAGGATTTTCTTCTTTGATACTAGACCAAAACTCCACAAGTAGTAGTTTTTAAAGACTAGTTGCAATGTGCAATCTGAAATTTTATCAATGAACCTTTTGTGTTACTTTTACATTGAAATCCATTGGTCATCTTGCACTTTGAATGGCTCTTTTACCCACTGACAATCTAGGAAACACTCCTTCACCGAATTATGCAGAATTTCCAAATACTGGCATTTCATACAACATCAAAAAAAATCACATTCCATCAATCCTATCACCGATCTCATCAAAAAAGTCTGACAAGTACAAGTTTTCCAAAATTCTAAATTTTGCTTGAAAACTTGAATTTTATCACTGGCAGTGGTGACAGGCTTTGTTCAATTCCAGTAAAACGCCCACTAAATACTGCAGTATGAACAACTGTAGTTTGTCCATCAATTGTTATTTCAAGTAAAAATGATGACCCATGCAGACAGTTCGGCTTCAACACACAAGTGCGCTTTCTCCAGACAGCTGGACTACGGTACACAGCAGCAATGCTCCATGGATCCTTTGCATTTCTTCACTTGGAACATCAAAGACCTTTATTATTGGAGGGTTGAGATTCAATTTAAAAAATATAATTTTTAGTGCTTCATCCAAGGCGTTCTTAGGTGAAACTGGCTTTTTTTTAAACCACAAGTGTGTAGCAGGAAAGTCCATGACTATGACCACCAGCAGAGTTTTGTGCCACTGCCCCGATTCATGTTATGGCACCAGCATTTTTCTCTGTCACTGCTTCTGCACCAACAGTGCAAATGGAAAGGAAGTTGTTCCGGGATAAACCATGAGTCAAAAAAGTTACTCAACCCTCTGCATATTTATCACAACTTGTGTTTGTTGTTGAGCATTCACATAAAAGAAAATATTTTTTGAAGCATACCTGGTGCTGATACAACTTGAGCCATGTCTATAAATCTGCTCATTTGTAAGGTGAAAGTAAAATTTTATAAATAAGATATTACCTCAGTCTTCATGTTTGCAGCTAAATCTTTAATTCGACAAGTCACGGTAACATATGAAGTAGCACTACCCTGAACTTTACTGACTTTTCATTCAGTGGGCATTCAGGAACGTCAGCTGTTCAAAACGTCATTAGTCTCTCAGCTACTGGGTGGGCTATTCCAGCCAAAACAATAACTCATCCTGTAAGAGGCTTCAGTGACTTTGTCATTTCTAGGTGGAAAAGCTGGAACAAATTTTGGCTTTTAAAGAGACCATGGTGTGTACGCTTAAAACACGTAATTCCTTCTTCTTTAAACTCTGACTGATTGGTCTTGAAATGATGCTTCAACTTAACTGGCACCCTAATACTACATGAAAATGCTCTGTTGCATAAGATACAATAAAGTACATTATTTGCATCTATAAAGCTGAGAAGATAACTTTCATTATGATTTTCATTTCTTTTAATTTTTTTTTTCAGTTCTTGTCAACAGTTTCGCCCAGTTTCTTCAGAGTAGAGCCCTCCCTTTCACTTGTTGATATGTCCAGTTGCAGTAAACAGAGCTAGCAGCTACGTTGAAAAAGCAAGACTTCCAACCTCCCTTTTTTAAGCCAACAATTAATCCTTAAATATGAAAAATACTATAAATTTTCTTCTATTTTAGAATAAAACAGAATTAAGTGCTAAAGTAAACTATAAATACAATTTTAAAAATTATTAGTTTTCCCCAAAGTTTTTACAAGTAAGTGTTGCAGGTTGTACTTATTTCTTGTGTTTCTTCAAAGGTGAAGGAAAATGCTGAGATTTTAAAATAACTACTTATTGGACAATAATGAGGTTTACAGAGATTAGCAGGTATAACCGAAGAAAACTAGTAAGAGCACAGTAGAAGGACTGAGAACAAATCGAGTTCATCACTGAAAACTTCCATATTTTTTTAATAAATTTATTTTTATTTATATTATTTATTTTTGGCTGTGTTGGGTCTTTGTTGCTGCACATGGGTTTCCTCTAGTTGTGGCGAGCGGGGGCTACTCTTTGTTGTGGTGCGCGGGCTTCTCTTGTTGTGGAGCACGGGCTCTAGGTGTGTGGGCTTCAGTAGTTGTGGCACACAGGCTCAGTAGTTGTGGCTCGTGGGCTCTAGAGCACAGGCTCAGTAGTTGTGACACATGGGCTTAGTTGCTCCGTGGCATGTGGGATCTTCCCAGACCAGGGCTCGAACCTGTGTCCCCTGCATTGGCAGGTGGATTCTTAACCACTGCACCAGCAGGGAAGTCCCAGAAAACTTCCATATTTATACCTTAAAGTACTACCTTAAAAATTCTAGGAAACACAAAAATAAAGAAGCACACATTCCACTGGCCAAGAGTGATGACATCAACACACATCATTTAGCCTCTGGAAAACTCCACTGTACACTGGTGAGAGAATGAGAGTGAAACAGGCAAATACTGCATTAATGTTACAATGAAAATTATTTTGACTTTGTATAGCACCAAACAGGTCTTAGGGACCCCAAGGGTCCCCAGACTACACTTTGAGAACCAAGTTCAATATTGTGCTACCAAAATTAATAAGTGCCTCCCCAGATCTCTCCCAAGACAGGATCTAGAGTTATGGCATTCCTGATTGGTCAGAGGAAACAGCCTAGAACTAGCTTAGACCCTGTCACCAGGGAAACTGGGATGCCATCCCTAATAAGTTGTCAAGTTGCCAAGCCTGGATTTACTGAGGAAGGTGGCTCCAGAGACACAAAAATAAAATGTTTTCTAAAGCAGTGAGTCCTTAACTTTACAGAAATCAGAGGAATAGGAGAAAGAAAGGATTGGGTGGTTCTGGGATTTTATACAGGAAGGCGATCTCAGACTAGCAAAATTCCTCTCCTGAGCCATGCCACAAAAGCGGCATACAGGGCTTCCCTGGTGGCGCAGTGGTTAAGAATCTGCCTGCCAATGTAGGGGACACGGGTTCGAGCCCTGGTCCGGGAAGATCCCACATGCCACGGAGCAACTAAGCCCGTGTGCCACAACTACTGAGCCTGCGCTCTAGAGCCCGCAAGCCACAACTACTGGGCCCGCGTGCCTAGAGCCCATGCTCCGCAACAAGAGAAGCCACCGCAATGAGAAGCCCGCCCACCGCAATGAAGAGTAGCCCCCACTCGACGCAATTAAAGAAAGCCCGCGCGCATCAACGAAGACCCAACGCAGCCAAAAATAAATCAATAAATAAATAATTTTAGAAGTTCCCTTTAAAAAAAAAAAAAAGAGGCATACAGGCATACAAACAGGTAAGGCAGTGGTACATGGAGATGAAAACCCAAGATGGACAGTGAAAAGGAAGGAACAGAGTTCAAAGAAACCAAACAGAAAAAAAAAAAAAAAGGAAGTGAGACACAAGTCAGCAGAGGGGTCAAAAGGAAGAGGAAAATGCACTGACAGAAACATTCCCTGATGAGCTCTGCGGCGACACTGCTACCTTTCTCCCTGGCCACAGTGGCAGTGTGAAAAAAACTGAGCAACTTACTTGCTGTTCTGATAAGGCATTCAGGCTCTAGAAGTGGCAAGCAAGGAACATCAACAGGAACCAACTGAGACCAAAATCTCGGCCCAAGATTCAAAGTCCACAAATCCACAGGAGCTGCTGAGAAATGACTGTCACCCTCCCTCCCAGGCCTCACAAAGGGGAGGCTTTCTTTTCACTTCAGAAAAGCCAACAAAGGTAACAAGAACCTGCCCTTGAAGGCCCCTCTGCTAGTGAAAAAGGAACCTAAAATCATCAGCTGCTAAGTTCCCATGTGGTCTTTAAGAGAAACAGGGAGCTTTCTCCTGTTGCCAAAGGGTAAACACTGCACGGGAATACAGGAACACAATGAAAGAAATCCTGGCACTAGGTGGGGCCTCCTCTAACACCCGGATCCCAACAGCTCAGAAAAGCCCACGCTCCAGTAACTTTGGATTTGGCCTTCCAGCCAATGAAGAGACTGCACATCCACCACCACCACCACCACCATTCACACCACAGAAATAATGGGCAGGCAGAGGGTGGTGTGTTTTTTTTCCCTTTAATCAATAAAGTTGCCTAATATTGGTATCTTGTAAATAAACAAAGTATCATTTTTTAAAAAGTGCTTTCAAAAGTACATAAACCTCTCCAACAGCATCCTATTTTCTTTCAGATATCTGATTAAAAAAGAAAACTAAAATAAACAAACAAATTAAAAAACCCAGAAATGCTAGGAAAAGCACCTACAGAACCCCAATGGCTGGAAGAGGCCAAGATTCTTCCAGTCATTACAGAGACATTCCAAACTACGTCCCTTATACTGACCTGGAGTTGTGTGGCGCTCAGAGAAAATTCACTAAGTTGCTCAACTGAAACAACGATGACGATAATTATTACATCCTGCCAGCACTATTGTAAGTGCTTTATATTCATTAACTCTTTTAATGCTCACAACAACTATATCTCTAAGATAGGTACTATTATTACTCCTTTTTCTTTACAGGCCTAGAGGGATAAAGTAAGCCCAAGGTCACAGTAGGGGCTGACCCAAGATTCCAATACAGGGACTCTAGCTGCAGAGCCTGCTCTGACCACAGTGACACCATTTATTGGAAGTCCGAAAGTGCTGGGATCTCCTTTCAACTCTGCCATAAGCTCAACTCAATCAGAATGCTATGCTAGACCAAGAGGGCCTAAGGGACCCCACTTCCTGTGACTGGAGAACCAGTAATTCAAACTCTTTTGGGCAAAAACAAAGCAACAAGTCAAAAATGCTGCCAATGCTATGTGCCAAGGCAGTCAAAAGATGGCCATCTGTGGAGAGGAGGTGGGGAAGTGATGGGGTAAGGGAAAACCAGCAGACACTCGGGTCTAAAGAAGGTGAAGGAAAAAGGGGGCCACCCTGCATATAGGATATGAGTAACCAAAACAAAACCTTCGGTAAAATGGTCCTCAGGAGAAGCAATGAGTAAACCACTGTAGCAGCAACAAGGACATAAGCTAGAACTCTGCCTGCAGGTAGCTGCACTCATTAATCACCAAGCTTTTGGACTTGGGAGCTTTCTGCTTAGTGGGAGACTGAGAAAACAATCTGGCTACATCAGCAGCACCTGCAGTCTAGTCGCAGGGGGCTCAGAATCCTGCTATGTCCCCTCCCTGAGAAAGATTCCCTACTGTGTTCAGGAAGTGCCAGCACGTGGTGACTGAAGGCTCCCACCTTTCCTACAGGTGCCTTGATCACGGACACTCAAACTGTTCCCCATGGCTGAAGTACCTGTTAAACTGCCAAAGATCAAAAACTATTCTCTCTCCTTTTTTCTTCTCCAGCGGGCCTGGACAGACAGTACCTATGTACCGATCCAAAAGGTCTGGGGTCTGGTTGGATTTAGCAGCCAGATCACGACAGCCAGGAGTCCCGATTCCCTTCCAGATTCACACGTGGGGAGCCAAGCACAGACCTCCTGGCCAGGCGAAGGGCCTTTTGCCAAGCTGTGAACTGCAAAGAAAAGGAGCTCTATCTTAGAGCTTCCAGTGAAAGGTGTGTAAGACCAAGTTGCTTTGAGTAGCATGAGGTGTGGAGAAAGCCCACTCACTGGAGAGGCCCAGCTCAGAGACCCATTCAGAATTAGGAGGGAAGGTGGTTGTTTACAGACATCCTCCAAACTCATGCCTCAATGAGCAGAGCCCCAGAGGAGGCAGATCTTTGTATTGCCAATTTCCCAAACAGCACAGAGGAAAAGAGGCCGAGGCGGCTCAAAACTAGCTTGACTGGTTCTACAGAGAAGCCGCTGGTCTGCTCCGCCTTCCTTATGTTAAAAAGAAAAAGGTGGCTTGGAGCCAGTTGTTGAACCCACCCCCACCCCCACCCCCCGCTTCACTGTCCCACAGGATCCACCTAGCCACCAAGACCAGTGTCCATCTCACCCTCCCTCCTACCTACTTGTGATTCTATGACTTCATAAGCCTAAAATCAATCATTTGCTGCACAAGAGGAAATATATTTGTTTTTTGCCCTTTTCCAATGAGAAGGAATAAATGAAAGTAAGGGGGAATGAGTGCCAACCCAAAGACAGACATCTGTGGAAAGAACTCCCCACAGGGACCAAAAAAACTTCAAACACTCTAGACAAAACGGACATTCAGATGAAGGGATCTAGCCTATTTATACCCGGCAAAGGAGAAGCAGGTCTAGCGGGCCAGAGAAGGACCTGGGATCCCTCCTCCTCTGAGAGAGAACTGGAAACCAAGGGGGCCAGATGTTCTCTTGGAGCTTTTTCAGAACCAGATGTACCATCTCAAAGTCTAAAAAACAGCAAAGACATTCAATAGCTCGCACTAAAAGGGCTGTGGTGGGGTAGTGACGCTCTGCTCCGAGAGCTAGAACTTTCAGAGTTAACATGGCGATAGACAGCCTCTTCCCATGCCACAAGTGGGAAATGGGTGGTTTCCTCCCCCACAAGGTTTGTAAAGCCTTACTCTTCCCTTTGCTGAGACAGAAGGAGAAAATGCATAGGTAACAAACACTTCAGTGACTCATATATTTGATGAAGGCTGGGAGAAAGCCTGGAGAATCCAAGCTTCAGGTGCAAAATGTACAAATACTGGAATCTACCATCAAGAAAAGGAAACCCAGCCACCTATCTGGTTTGTCATTTTGCTGAACTTCCGCTGAAGGAGGAAGGGCCAGGTTTAAACTCCACCCACCCTTTCCACAGCCCTCTCAATTTTTGCTTTGACGCAGGAAAGCGGCGAACGTGGCAGCGTCACCACGGCTAAGAGAGAACCAAACCTTTTCCACGTCTCCTCCCAAAGCAGAGGCTTAGTGGTCAGTCTACAGCTTACCCCAGCGCAAGGAGCTGGGGCTGGACCTGGTTACTGCAGGAAAGCCTCATCAGGCAGCCTCAGGGAAGGAAGGATGACCACCCTCCTTGCCCTTTCCATCTGCTGAGGTTACTTCATCCCAATCCATTAATGAACTTCAAAGTGCGGCTGGGGGGAGTCCATTTAGCAGAGACGCTATCATGGGGCCAAGGGTGGCGCCCAGCCCCCACCTCGCTTGTCGATAATGGGCCACAAGGTCCGACACTTAGCTGCACTCTAGGCATAAAATATTCATTTAAGTCGACATAGTACATACAAGGAAAGTCATGGAAGCTCCTGGGAGAGGAGGAATGCCAGCCAGGTGGCTAAGTGCTCAATGGGAAAGAGTTCATGAAGGCATGGGTTAGTCCTGGTCAAATGCCCACTGAGAATTAGGCTGTTCTGTCCAAAGGGGAAGCAGTCTAGTCTGAGATGTTTTTGACTCCCAAGAGCTCTAACCATGCAAACCTCTCAGAAAACAAATTCTCAGTCTTTTCCTGCCTCACAGGCATCAACTCTGTTTAAGACATCGATGCTGAAGAAAACTCAAGCCCAATCTTTGGTCGCCATCCGAAAGATTCAGTTATCCCTGTGCAAACTTGATTTTAATCTGAAGCAGGACGAATTTCAATGACTGCCTTGTATCCATCTGTTTAGCTATTTCCCAAAGTCCACAGACTAGAGAGAAATTATTACAATTTACTAGGTAGCTACCTTTACCAGGTTCAAAGTTTGTAGTATGGCAACTGTATGAACTCCAGGGACTCCTAGAGCCCTTGGTCTAACAATACCTCTTTCCTGTTTCGAGGGTGAAGCAGAAAGTAAGATTATATGGTCTGACATTCACCCACACCCCTGACCAGAAGGCAGCACCACCAAGGAGCCCCTGGCCAGGGTCAAAGGGCAGAGGTCAGAGTCAGCACCCAGAGCATGGGGCTTGCTGCACACAGCCTGCAGGACAGGGAGTGAAACGAGAGCGAACCGAGCTCTCTACAAAACAGCACTAAAACCAGATTACTCAGTGAAACATTCAGCCAGAGTCAACACTGGGATCCAAGGGATATGTGTGTTTGGAGTGGCTCAGTGGTTCTGTACAGGATTCTAAAAGTTAGATTTGCTCTCTCACCCACACTTCCAAACTCCTCTTCCCAGGATCACCTGAGAGAAGAAACAATGCCACTCACTCCCTGGAAGGACAACAGCAGCCCCCTCCCTCGCCCACTGCAGCAGAGGCAGAGGCGGGTGGGCAGTGAAAGCCCCTTGCTTTCTCTCAGGTGCTTTCTCTCAGGAGCCCTCTCTTGTGGTTCCTGAGGCCCAGAGGTGGGGCAGGTATGAAGCCAATGTAGGCCCTCTACCAGGTGTTACAGGAAGCTTTCTCCAGCGGCAGGTGGACTCTGCAAGTTGGACCCCTCTCCACTTGCCTATTACTGCTGCTGCTGGCTGGAAGACGAACAGTCATCTTGCTGATTGCTTTCACCACTGCCAAGCCTCCAGGCCAACAGAGCCATTTGGAAAAGTGAACAGAAAGCTCAGCTCTCAGATTAAGAATGCCCAAAACTACCAGCCCCAGGTCACAACCCTCTTTCTGCAAAAGGAAGAGTCTATGACTGTGAAAAAGCACATCTGCAATCAGGTGTCACAAAAATCACAATAAAGACAGGGCTTAACTTTCTTTTTATCTCCTACTTTCACTGTTAGAAGCAGAGTCGACAGCAAACAGGCAATCTCTCTGCAACACTAGGTTTATTTTATGCTTCAACATTTTGTGTGTGTGTATGTCTGTTTAATTCAGATGTGATCAAAGAGCTCCTATAAACAGCTTCTCATCAGCCACATGTTTTAAAGAAAGGGGGAGAGAAAGAGCAAGAGGTTGGAGCTCGAAGACAACCAGCAGAGTTTGTTTACCTATTTTCTTGTGAAACCAATTTAAATAATTTAAATCTAAATAAGATAATAGAGGACCTTTGGGGGAAAGAAATCAAACCAACCAAATCCCTTGCTTTTTATTTCACAACATTAAGGCTTATGCAATGACCACTTTAGCTAGAATCGCAACAGGACCGAGAAGAGCTTTCTGGTCTCACCTGGTGGCATGATCTAGCCCAAAGGAGACCAGTGCTTCAGGCCTCTCTAGCCTTATGACCAGAGGAGCTGCTACTTGTCTTTTTTCTTGTTTTAAAAAATACTGCACCTGCCCGTTATGTTTTTCGAAATCCATGCTTTTACTGGAATGAGACTTAATATCAAGTCAATGGTGCGGCTACCCTGAGAATGACAGAAGAACCAATGAAGCGGCTCAGGGGAACCTAAATCCACAGAGTGGAAACAGGATGAGTAATTCATAATTTGGAACAGGATGACAACGTATGCAGCCAGTGCTCTGGACAAAGTTATCAAGGAGCAGCTTACGTTCCCAAATGGTTCACAGAGTTCTGCTATCACAAAATCAGTAGGCGTGCACCGGGTTCCTACTATGCGCTCAGCATTATGTGAGGCTTGTAGGGAAGAGAGGAAATCAATGCACACATCACAAGAAAAAGACCAAGGCAAGAATACATTTACACTGAGTAAAGAGCACAAAGAAACCACATTGAGGCACTCTGTTACTCTACTTTGCTGAATACAATGCCCCCCACAGCCTTGCTGAGAGAGTAGGCACTCCACCGCCACTCCCCAGATGCCTGAGGGTGCCAGTCAGTCACTTGGCCTCCTCCTACAGCTCAGAATCAACAGTCTGGGAAAGTCCTCTGGTTAAGCAGGGTTTACCTGCTAAATAAAGGCTGTGATAGGAAAAGGAATGGAACAGGCAACCTCAAGAGGGCCTCGAAAAAGTGGTTCCCGGTAAGGAGAGAAAACAGCTGGCACTGGAGGGAAAGACTGTGAGATACAGGCCATGCTCCAGTTTCCAAACACCTCAGTCCCATACAGAACCAGCTGCCAAACCCGCTGATGAAATGGAAATCAACCATCACTCCCTCTCAACCCAATTCAACCCCAGAAGCAATCAGTCAATCCATCAGTAATGAAAGGGTCAACCACTGCAGAAAACTTATCCAGAACTCCTCTTGAGTTCCTGACTGCCCAGATGACAGAGAGTGAGGGGGTAACAAAAGAGAAGAACATCAGAGAAATGAAAAGAGGGTAGATTTTTCAGAGAAAGTTGTTAATATGCAAGAGAATATAACAACAGTTCTATTGCGCTAAGGAGAAAGAAGTAAACAAGATGAAAACATAAATAATGTAGTGAGGGAGAAGGATGCAAAAAGCATTTCAAGCCCCACAGGAGAAGAGCTCTTTTTTCAAGTCAAGTTTTTTTGGCCTAGTAAAGTTCTCCACCAAGATTTTTTGGCCTAGTAAAGTTCTCCACCAAGGTATGACAGGCAGGGGACTCTCCACAGAGCAGGCAGCAAGGGACACTAGAGATGGTGAAAGAAAGGGGAGGGGTGGAAAGTGGACGCCTCTCGGCTAAGAGGTGAGATGACACAGAAAAGGCTAAGGCTTGGGTGACAGATGATAGCAGTGATTGCCAGGATGAGGGGTAAGTGTGTAGCTCAAGAAACTAGCGTGCAAAATTCCTGGCCCGGGGGGTTACAAAGACTAGCCAATCACAAGGGGATGGATAGGGGCATATGCGGGAAAAATAAACATGATGTGAAGAAGGCAGGAAACTAATATGGAGATTAAAGGCAATCCTGATTAAGAGGCATAGTAAGTAAGATGGGGTGAGGGGAGAGAAACCAGAAGGCAACAAGCAAGGGGGAAGAGACTATGTAAAGTGACAGATCCAGGAGCGAAGAAACAAGAAAGCCTCACGGTTTGTGTTGCGGTGTAAGAGGACAGAAAGGCAAGGACGGGGATGCAGCAAGGCCTGGGAAAGGACCGAGCAACAGGTTGTGTAAAGGGAGTGGGGCTGAAATAGTGAGTGTCTTTCCCTCGGTAGGAAGAGCCCAGGGAGAAGGCTGGTACAGCACTCACAGTGAGAAACAGGAGGCCAAGACTCAAAAAACCCAAACCCCAGAGGAAGAGAACGTGAGGGATCCAAAGACTCTGAAGGGAGTGAAGACTGGAACCCCAAAGACAACCTGTGGGAAAACTATGCGCATGACAGCTGTACGGGAAAACACGGAAGCAACAAATGCCAGCGCGAGGCTCCAGGGAGCTCCTGGAGAAGAGAAGGGAAAGTGATGAGCAAAGAGTAGGCGAACGATTTGGAAAGGTGATGAGGGTGGAGCTGGTGGGTTGCAAGCAAGAGGGAGAGCACAATCTGGAAAATTGCAAGAGGCAGGGTAGAAAGCCGGGGAACTGGAAGGGGATAGGGATCGAGAACACACTCCGGGGCGAGGACCCTGAGGGTGATACTGGGACTGGGAGAACCGGTGCGGGCGGAGGGGAAGCGAGGCTGGAGGGATGGAGGAAGAGGTGGACAACGACCTGGGGCAAATCGCAGGGTGCTAGTCGAGGAACAGGAGGGTGGCTGCTTTAAGCGTGGGTGGAGGAAGACCAGAAAGGCCCCCGAGAGAAAAAGGGAAGAGAAGAGGAAGCTGGGGAGGTAACACGGAAGAGCGCAGGAGGGCGGTGAGGGGAGAAGGGGGGGGGGTCGGCAGAAAGACAAGTGTGCAGCTTGGAGTCTGGACGAGGTGGGTCCCAGGAGAGGACTCGGAAGGGAGATGTACGGGGCCAGGAGCCAGATGACAGGGCAGCCGAGGCTTACAGGATGGCAGCAGGGGCACGAGGGGAGCTGAGGAGGGAGGAGGCTCTGCAAGGTGCAGGGGCCCAGCCAGAGAATTCGGGGAGCCCTTAGGGCTCCTTACCTGCTCGGTGTCCCTCTCGTTCAGCGTGGGTAGGGGGGTCCGGGCGCTGGACATGGCGCCGGTATCTCAGGGGGGGGAACCGAGAAGCTCGGAGGAAGGGAGGGAAGGGAAGGCGCGGAGCCCGGCCGGGCGGGGCTTCTCACAGCAGGGGCACCCGCCGCATGGGCCCCGGCCGGGGGTGCGGGGAGGCCGGACTGCCGCTCACGCCAGCCCGGGGATGCGCCGCTCGGGCTAGGCCGCGCCGGCTCCGAGCGGCTCCAGACCGCACCCCCCCGACCCCCGGCTGGGCTGTGCCGCCTTTCGGCCGGGCCGCGCCGCTCCGCCTACTCTCTGCCGCCGCAGCCGACCGCCTGCCTCGCTCCTCCCCTGCCCTCAGCGGCACTGCTCCGCGCCCGGCACACAGGCAGCCGCCGCCGGACCTGCTGCTCCCAACATGGCCGCCACCACCGCCGGCCCTCGGCTCTTTCCGCCGGCAGCAGCCGGAAACATCCGAAGCGGCTAGAAACGGGAGGGGGGCGCGCCTTCTCCTCCCGGCCACGGACTACTGGTGAATTCCGGAAACACCCGAAGAAGGTAATCCCGGGGACGCGCGCGCCTCCTCGATCCCGAAGACCAAGCTTCGGCTCTGTTTGCGGAAATCCACGAAGGGACGCCGGGTACTCCAGCCACGCCCACAGGCCTTTCCCCGCCCACTTCAAACTGGCTCTCGGCAGTTTCCGGAAACACCCGAAGCCGCCCCGCTTGCCTTGAGCCGGCCCCGCCCCCATCCCGCCCCGCCGCCGCCGGCGGTCGTCGGCCATTTCCGGCAACACCCGAGGCCGGGCGAGCCTCGGGTCATTCCCTCGGGTGGTACCCAAAGTCTGACTCTTCGTTTCTTTCCGTCAGTTTTCGGGTATTTTCAAACCTTGAACAGGGAGCGTGGATCACGTGTGCGTGTTGCCGTTTGACTAAATAGAAAATAAGGCTGTTAGCCATCCCTGCTGTTGGCATCCTTTGGTTCTAAGGCAACATCCTGTCTGTGTGTCCTTTCGTCTCTCAGCTAGCTCATTAAATACATCTCGTTTATCATCCAGCCTATCAACATGTGTGTCACCTGTCAGATGCAGCGTTAGTCTATTACCTGTCTACCTACCTTTCATCACCAGCTGTCATCTATCCTGCCTTCTATTTATCTATCCATGCACCCCACATCTAGTCCACAGGGCTCCTCAAGGTCCCAGGCAAGCACCAGGTAAACGTCCTTGGCTCCCAGCTGCCGGAAGCTGCAGAGATCCCCCCAGCCCTGCATTCCACCTCCAGCTGTGTGTAGTGAAAATGCTGTGTGATCTTGGAAAAATCACATAACATCTCTGTTTAGACTCCTCAACGTTCCTATATTGACAGAATCCATGCCTTTGGTCCAGTGATGACATTCTAAATAACATCTTTGAATTTGTTACCTTTTTTTCTTTCAGAAAAAGTCTTTTGCTTGTTCAAAATAGCACAAAACGGCATTGCACTATGGCAATGAGTCACGCCAGTTCCCTTTTAACTATCCCTGTGAGGTAGAGCAGGAGAGACATTATCTTAATTCACATTTCAGTTATCCCTTCTAAGACAAGGAACTCATAGGAAAGAAAAGAGAAACTGGTTGAAAATGAGGATTCCTCAGGATGGCACAAAGAATGGACACCTAGAGAGGTTCCTTTCCTTCTCTGGTCTCAGTTTCCCCAGCAATGAATTGAGGTCATTAGATTCATGAGCTCTGAGGTCCCTCTCATCTCTGGAGAGCCCCTGATTTAACAGGAAGTCCATGTGGCAACCTGAGTTCACTCTTCACTTCCTCCTAGACTGTCTCACCAGGGAGGGGCAGTAGGCTGGCTGGTCTGATTCCTCGGGCTCTCAGCTGCCCCCACCCATTGTATCCTGGACATGTTGAAAAACCACCACTCCCAAACCTACCCTAAGTTCAACAGCAGATAAGGTAGGCAGAAGCCAGAGTCCCCACAAGAGCCAGAGGTGAAGCTCAAGTAACAAGTTCCCAAAGGTACAGGAGGAGAGAGGCCCAAGGGCTTGTGGGGAAAGAGTGCTGGTTGGACCTCTGACACTTGACTTCCAACTCCAGCTACAGCTTATTGAGCAGAGCCCTTGGCTAAGTCAACCAGAGAAACAGGCAGCCAGACAGAAGCAATGAGAGGATGGTATGAACGTACTTCCTAAGGCAACAGGTATGACCTGCAGTCCTAGTAAATGCTCGGGACTCCATGACACCTCCTCATGCCCCACCTCAGCTCCATTCAGGCATCCAGCCCTTGAGGAAGAAGTTGGTGAAGGAACACAGAAGGAGGTGAGAGGGAAAAAAGAGGAAGAGGTGAAGCCAGAGGACATTCCCCGACCCCAAATTCATCCGGAAAAATCCATGAGAATGATGTGCCCTCTGGTGGCCAAAGGGAGACTCACTGTTGATTCCTGTGCCCCGTGTAACCTCCAAGGCTTGGGTTCCTGGAATAAGGGAAAAGGGGAGGCGGTTGGAGGAGCAAAGGAAGGTGCACTCAGGGGTCTTCCCTGGCCCCTGTCTAAGCAAACTTGACTAAGCAAACTCTACATCCTCCATGCTTCTACTCACTCAAGTTCTCATCCCTGCACTCTGCCCCTTAGCCCCTGCCTCCATCCTACCTGTTCTCTCCTCTTCCTCGCAAGGCTGTCTAACCGGTCTCCCTGCCTAGAGTCCCTCCAACCTGCCCCACCAGCCATGCCAGAATAATCTTCCTAAAGTCCAGCTCCAATTACATCTCTGCCCTGCTAGAAGGCTCTCACCAGCTCCCCTGTGGGTTAGGCAGTCTGATTTCATGGGCCTATGATCTGTGCAGTCACACAAAGCCCCACACTTAAGAAGGGCCTTGAGCTTGATTTAATGCTCTACTGTCACCCCTCTTGAAATTTTTACCAAGGGGGCCCTGCATTTTCATTTTGCACTGGGCCCCACAAATTTTGTACCTGGTCCTGGTGGTAGGAAAAGACTTCGGGCTGCATTGAAACCTTTGCACAATCTGGCCTCAACTTACCTTGTGAATATCCTCTCCAACTAGGTATCACTGGTTGACACCTCCCTTCAATTCGTGCCCTGCCACCAAGCTCTCTCACCTTCATGCTTTTGTTCAGGCTGATCAATTGCCAGTCACCTACCTCACCTGGAATTCTAGATGTCCTTCAAGATCCAGTTCAAATATCGTCTTCTCATACCCACCTAGTCCTCTTCAAAGATTAATTATTGCCACACATTTGCCTCTCTCTAATCTGCAAATTCATTCATTCATAAATCTCTATTGAGCATCTACTATGTGCAAGGCACTGTTCTAAGCTCTTCAGATATATCAGTGAACAAAAGATCTCTGCCGTTGGGGAACTTACATCTCGACTGGGGAAAGACAGACAACAAACGTAATACATGATAGTAAATATTAAGTGCCATGGGAAAAAAACTAGAGTCAGCTAAGGGGGATCAGGATTGCAGAAGTGAGGTGAAGGGATGGAAAACAAGTTGCAGTATTAGGGTGGTCAGTGCAGGCCTCACTGAGAAGGTGACACTTGAGCAAAGACTTGAAGGAGATGAGGGAGTGAGCTCTGCCGCTGTCTGGGGGAAGAGCATTCTAGGCAGAGGGTGCAGCCAGTGCAAAGGCCCTGAGGCAGGTGCGGGCCTGGCTGTTTGAGAGTGTGGGGGTAAACAGTAGGAGAAGAGGGCAGAAAGGTGATGTGGGGCCAGGCGTGGTGGGCCGCTGCTTTGGCTTTTTCTTGTAGTGAGGTGGGGAGCCACTGTAGTGACATGACCTGACTGGCTGCTGGGTTGAGAATAGAGTGAAGGGGCAGGGCAGGGTTTCCTTCTGGAAACCCTGAAGGAGGCTTTTATGACAATTCAAGTGAGAGATGACCATGGCTCGGAGCAAGGCAGCAGTGGTGGAAGTATTGAGAACTGGTCAGATTTGTGATAGATACAGCCGACAGGATTTCTTTCTTTCTTTTTTTAAAAAATAAATTTATTTATTTAATTTTGGCTGTGTTGGGTCTTTGTTGCTGCGCATGGGCTTTCTCTAGCTGCAGCGAGTGGGGGCTATTCTTAATTGCGGTGCGCGGGCTTCTCACTGTAGTGGCTTCTCTTGTTGCGGAGCACGGGCTCTAGGCATGCGGGCTTCAGTAGTTGTGGTGCACAGGCTCAGTAGTTGTGGTGCGCAGGCTCAGTAGTTGTGGCTCGTGGGCTCTAGAGCGCAGGCTCAGTAGTTGTGGCGCATGGGCTTAGTTGCTCCGTGGCATGTGGGATCTTCTCGGTCCAGGGCTCGAACGCGTGTCCCCTGCATTGGTAGGCGGATTCTTATCCACTGTGCCACCAGGGAAGTCCCCGGACAGGATTTATTTTCTTTTCTTTTCTTTTTAATATACAAATTTATTTATTTATTTTTGGCTGCATTGGGTCTTCGTTGCTTCTTAGGGGCTTTCTCTAGTTGTGGTGAGCAGGGGCCACTCTTCGTTGAGGTGCGGGGCCTTCTCGTTGCAGTGGCTTCTCTTGCAGAGCACGGGCTCTAGGCACGCGGGCTTCAGTAGTTGTGGCACGTGGGCTCAGTAGTTGTGGCTCGCGGGCTCTAGAGCGCAGGCTCAGTAGTTGTGGTACACGGGCTTAGTTGCTCTGCAGCATGTGGGATCTTCCCGGACCAGGGCTCGAACCTGTGTCCCCTGCATTGGCAGGCGGATTCTTAGCCACTGCACCACCAGGGAAGTCCCGGCAGGCAGATTCTTAACCACTGTGCCACCAGGGAAGCCCCCGACAGGATTTCTTGATGGATTGGTTTAGGAGGTATGTGAGAGACAAGAGCTAAGGATAATTCCAAGCTTTCCAACCTGAATAACCGAAAACAAAACAAACACAAAAGTAAAGGCTCTACCACAAGCCCCAGACCAGGTAGAAACCAATGGATAGGACCAGTGCTCCAGGGCAGCCATGTTGCCCACCGGAATCAGGGAAGGCAGGGGTTACAGATTCCCGGCACCAGAGGCACAGGGGCCTTAGAAGTAGCAGTCCCCCGCATGGATGGGCCAGGAGGGGAAAAGCCAAAGGGAGCCCAAGGTGCTGGATGGAAGATACCTTCATTCTCACCCCTGTGAACCATTGCAACTCTTCTCCATCTTTCTCCTCCCATCCAGTGAAGCCAGAGAGCCTGCTCAGGCAGGCCACCCTGGGGGGTAGGGAGAGCGGTCCAGAATTGCCCTCTGATCAAGAGTCAGATAACGGGGTGTGGCAAGACCCACACATGCCCTTTGACTCACAGAGACCCTCCCATCTCACTGAGCTTTGCTCTCTCTTGATGTCTCTGAACTTCCATCATGCACTTTCTTTCTTTCTTTCTTTATAATTAATTAATTTATTTATTTATTTTTGGCTGTGTTGGGTCTTTGTTTCTGTGCGAGGGCTTTCTCCAGTTGTGGCAAGCGGGGGCCACTCTTCATCGCGGTGCGCGGGCCTCTCACTATCGCGGCCTCTCTTGTTGCGGAGCACAGGCTCCAGACGCGCAGGCTCAGTAGTTGTGGCTCACGGGCCTAGTTGCTCCGCGGCATGTGGGATCTTCCCAGACCAGGGCTCGAAGCTGTGTCCCCTGCATTAGCAGGCAGATTCTCAACCACTGCGCCACCAGGGAAGCCCTATTTATTTATTTTTAAAATTTTATTTATTTTATTTATTTTTGGCTGCATTGGTTCTTTGTTGCTGTGCCCGGGCTTTTCTCTAGTTGCGGTGAGCAGGGGCTACTCTTTGTTGCAGTGCACAGTCTTTTCATTGTGGTAGCTTCTCTTGTTGCAGAGCATGGGCTCTAGGCGCCCGGGCTTCAGTTGTGGCTCGCGGGCTCTGGAGCACAGGCTCAGTAGTTGTGGCGCACGGGCTTAGTTGCTCCGCAGCATGTGGGATCTTCCCGGACCAGAGCTCGAACCCGTGTCCCCTGCGTTGGCAGGCGGATTCTTAACCACTGCGCCACCAGGGAAGCCCCATCATGCACTTTATCGCCATTACCATACACCATATTGAATTTAGGACATTTCAGAGATGTTAGAGTGTGGGCAGATGTTCATCTTAGAACTGATGGAATAGAATATGTTTATTATTCCACCAGGATGTGAGCTACACTAGGACAGGAACTCCCAGGCTCCTTCCCTTTTCTCAGGGCTAACCCACACGGAGAGCTGCACCCTATGTGGATATACTCACACTCACAAGTGGGAGGCACTGTTATTTCCCTCATTTTTCTCAGAAGGAAATTGAAGCATAGAGAAGCTTGGTCCCTTGCCAGTGGGAGTGGGAACAGGGGAATGAACTTTGGGCTTCCCGGCCCATGAGAGGTGGGTTGTGTAGGGTAGTGGGCAAACACACAGACCCTACTGCCAGGCTGCTCCTTAGCAGCTCTGTGATCTTAAGTAAGCCTCTTAACGTCTCTCTGCCTTAATTTCCCCATCTGTTAAATGGGGATAATAAAAGTACCTACCTCACAGGGCTGATTTGTGAGGCTATAATGAGATGATACATGAAACAGGCTAGGACAGAGCCTGGTGGACAGCCAGCGCTTTGTGTGGGCTGCTGTTATTATTAGGCAGACTAGCCAGCCTCCCTGAGGCTTCTTTTAAGTCTCTCTACTATATCCTCCCCACGTCCCAGAAGCACAACACTGGATCAGATGTAAGAGAGTCCATCCTGGCCCCAGCTCTGTCACTAATGGATCATGTGAGCCGTTAGGTAACCCCCTTGCCCACTTGGGGCCTCAGGCTTCTTCTTTGCTCTCTGCGGGGTCTTCCATAATGCTGTCGACTGAATGTGTGTCTGCCCCCCAAGATTCATATGTGGAAATCCTAATCCCCCCGAGGTGATAGTATTTGGAGGTGGCGCCTCCGGGAGGTGATTATGTCATGAAGGCAGAGCCCTCATGAATGGGATGAGGACCCTTATAAAAGAGACCCCACAGAGCTCTCTGGTCCCTTCACCGAGTGAGGACACAGCAAGAAGACAGCTGTCTATGGACCAGGAAGTGGGCTTTCACCAGACATTGAATCTGGTGGCACCTTGAACTTGGACTTCTCAGCCTCTAGAGATATGAGGAATAAATGTCTGTTGTTTATAAGCCATGAGTCTATGGTATTTTGTGACGGCAGCCTGGACAGACTAAGATAATCTCCCAAACCCTAACCCAGCGACAATGTCACTCTTGTCCTTCTTCGCCCATGACTTGGCACTGTGCCTGGGGTGGAGGAGACAATGTTCCTGCCAGCCTTGCTCATATGTGCCTAGCGCAGCAGGAAAGTCCAGCTGCCCATGGAGGTCACTGTATATTGACTTGGGGGAAGGGGGGAGGAGGGGAGAGGGGGAGAGGAAGGGGCATCAGGCAGGGAGGCCACCTTCAGTGTTTGTTCTCCTGGGAGGAGGTGCCATTTGGATCAACTCACATTCCCATACTGTGTCACTGTCTACAGGCAGAGTTCTGCCACCTCCATCGTTAAGAAGGTTGGGCATTCTGGATGGAAAGCCAGGCTGCCACGTTGGCAGAAGCAATGTCAGTGGGAGGCAAAGGGGAAAGCAGAAGTGGGCAGTTTTTACTGGGGCTCAGAGGGGGGATACCCAAAATGGATGATCTGGGGCCTGTGGGAGCATGGGGACCGGAAGAAGCAGCAAGGAAGGCTTCTTAGAGGAGGTGATGCAGAGTCAGACCCCAAGGAGAAGCAGAGGACTGCAAGGAACGACTGACAGAAATAGGAGCAGCCCGTGGAGGCATGAAGGAGGCCGGCTCTCAAGGAGTTCCCATCTCATGGGGATGGGCCAAGAGCAGCCTCAGACTTGGAGCTGGCAGAGGGGAGTCGGTACCAGCTGGCTGTAACTGGCCTCCTGGAGGACGAGGGGCGGGGGAGGCCGGCCAATGACTCATCAGTGTCTGAGATGATGTCCCCACGTACTCAAAGCTGCATGCTTGCTCCTGGCTGGCCGGCAGCAGGTGTGTCTGGGGGAACACTCCCACTTTCCCTACCACCTCCCCATCCTCCCTAGGGAGGACAGTGGCTGAGGTCCCCAGCCCCAAGGACAGCAGGGACATTTTCTGGCCCTGGCGGTGTCCTTGGTGGTTCCAACAGTGCTGGGCACATAGCAGGCTGTCTGTGAATCCCTGGGGAACGAAAGCCACAGGACTTTGGCCCTCCTTGTCCCCTTTGCCCTGAACTCCCTTTCCCTATGTAACTGCATGGCTCTCTCTGTGCTTAAATGTCTCCAGAGGAAGCCCTCTCTAGCCCCCAACTCAAAACTGCACCCCTTGACGAATGAACATGCAAGGATATCATGGGAATGCAATCAGCCAAATCCAGAACGGAGGAAATTCTGTCCACAGAACAAGCCACTGTGTTCTTAAGAAAAAAGAAAAGAAATAGGGAGAAAGAGGAAAGAAAGGCTGTTACAGGTTGAAACCCATCAACCAAATGCAGTGTGTGGAATGTACTTAGACCCTGATTCAAAGAAATCAGTTGTGAAAAGATTCATGGCAGAGTTCTGGAGATCGGTTGCGCAACAATGTGAACGTGCTTACTATTAAACTGGACACTTGAAAATGGTAAATTTTGGGGCTTCCCTGGTGGCGCAGTGGTTGAGAATCTGCCTGCTAATGCAGGGGACACAGCTTCGAGCCCTGGTCTGGGAAGATCCCACATGCCGCGGAGCAACTAGGCCCGTGAGCCACAACTACTGAGCCTGCGCGTCTGGAGCCTGTGCTCCGCAACAAGAGAGGCCGCGATAGTGAGAGGCCCGCGCACCGCGATGAAGAGTGGCCCCCGCTTGCCACAACTAGAGAAAGCCCTCGTACAGAAACGAAGACCCAACACAGCCAAAAATAAATAAATTAATTAAATTAAAAAAAAAAAAAAGAAAATGGTAAATTTCATGTTATGTGTATTTTCCCACAATTAAAAAAAGGTGTTTTTTTTTTTTTTAACATATTCATGGACCAATTGGGGGATGTGAACACTGTGTGGATATTAAACGACATTAAGGGATTATTAGTTTTTAAAGTGTGATATATATTTTACTGAAAAGAGTCTGAATTTCCTAGAGATACAAACACACCTATTTACAGATGAAATGATACAAGTTCTGGGATTTGCTTTCAAATAATCCAGAAGAGAAGGAGATGTGGGGAGATAAAGATAAACCCAAATTGGCCATATTTGTTGAAGCTGGGATACATCAGGGTTCATTGTTCCTCTCTCTCTCTCTCTCTCTCTCTCCTTTTGGGTGTGTTTGAAGCTGTCCATCATTGGGAATTCGCTGGCAGTCCAGTGGTTAGGACTCCGCGTTTTTACTGCCGAGGGCCCGGGTTTGATCCCTGGTTGGGGAACTAAGATCTCACAAGTCGCGCAGTGTGGGGGAAAAAAAAAATGTCCATGATCAAAAGAGAAAGAAAAGAAAAGAAAAAAGAATAGTGCCCTTCCGTCACGCCCAGTGCTCTTCCCCGCTGGACACACTGAGAAGCGCCTAGTTTGCCGTCTGCCTCCCCTGGAATGGGGGTGTGGGGAGAGCCGGGGTGCTGTCTCTCTTGTTCACAGCTATATTCAAAACACCTGATCCGTGAATGCCTCTCATCCAGCTGGCAGCTGTGAGCCCGGGTCTGCGTGGCCCCTTGAGCCTGAGCTTTGAACAGCACAGCGATCTTAACCTTGGAGGGCCATGGACTAGTCTCTCTGAGGCCAACCGCTCACCCAGGAAGATGTGGGTGCCATGGTGGGCAAGTGGTCGGGTCAAAGAGAAGGAGTGGAAGGGACAGGGCAGGGTCTGGAAAGGAGAAGCCCCTCCCTCTGCCCTGTCCCCGAGGGCAGCCCAAGCTCATGTGGACATCATTGCACCTGGCACTGCTTTTGTAGCCTCCAAATACCAAGTCCAGCCTGAGCCAGGGTCAGAGGTCGCTGAGGGAGGCCAGGGCCAGCAGGCGGGACCCACCAGGGGCCCAGGAGCCTTTCAGGAGAAAGAGGCAGGTGAGGAACAGGACTCCCTACACCCTCAAAGCCCTCAGCTTGGTTCCCAGACACCGTCGCCTGAGACAGGTGTGACGAGCACCCCTCCACATTGCCGTGAGCCCCTCCAGTGGGTACTGCCAGGCACAGGGCATGATCCCAGCAGGGGCCAGGCCCTGGAGGACTCTGGAAGTTGGCAAGGCAGGGGCACTAGGCACCACTATCATGCTCCTGAGCAAAGGAGGTGTGAGCACTTGTTGTCTCGAATGAGCTTCCCGACTCCCATCTGCGTCCACTCCAGCCCCAAGCCCTGAACCTACCGTGGGTCCCCAGGCTCTGGAGGGAAGGTGTGTCAGGGTCTTCCTAAAGCACAAACAGGCCATGGCGTGCCGGAGACAACAGCTCTGCAGTCAGACAGACCTGGGCTCAGCCAGGTTCTGCTCCTTTAGCCGCTCTGGGATGGCAGGCAAGGTACCACATGCAGCTCAAGGTGCCTCAGTTTCCTCACCTGTATCACGGGCACAAGGTGGGGTGACCCACAGTGGAGACCAGGGCAGGTGTCCTCTCTGCACCCCACAGTTCCCAGCACCGTGGCTGCCCAGGGGCCTTCATCCACGGCTGTGCAAGCTGACCCTGCAGGGTGCTTGTCCCAGCCCCTGCTTGCCCGGGCCTCCTAGATGCGGGGCCTGAGGAGACCTGAGGCTTTGCTGTTGGTGTTAGGGCGGCCAAAGAGGTGGCTCTGTTTCCTTTCTCTTCCTTTCTCGTGGTGCACTCTGTCCACAGAGTGAGGCTATTTGCTCGAGGGAAGAAAGGGACAGGCCAGATTCGGTGATATGAAGGCACCTGGTTCCAGGAAGGTGGGAAACAGACACACTGGCGTGCTGTGGAGTCACCTTACCTGTCACACCTGCAAGCAGCAGCCTCCATCCTGCCTTGCGGAGATCAGCTGGGTGCCCCCTTCCCAAAAGACCCTCCGTGGGGACAGACGCAGAGGCTGCAGTCCCCTCAGAGACGCTCTCCCACCCCAGCCCCCAGCCTCCTCCACACCTCAGGGGTTCGCAGGACTTCACAAAGGGCCCTGAAGGCAGTCTCATTCCAGCCACACTGCAGCCTGGCTGTGTGTGTGAGGAATGGGGTGGGGGGCCCCCGGAAAGGGCGGGCGGGTTGGAGGAGCCGCGGAGTCCGGACCAGAGCAGTGACAGGACTGGGCGCTGCACGGGGGCCCAGCCAGTGAGCCTCCCCCTTTTCCAACCGTGCTCCCTCCTTTCCAACCACGGCCGTACACGCTGCAGTTTCTCTTCAAGGAGGGAAGGGGCTGCTTCTTCCCTGGTCTCGGACTGGCTTTGCCCTCAGGGCTGTCACTGGTCTCCAAAAAGAGCTCCCTGACTGGACCCCAAGGAGGGCAGTTGTGAAGGGTGGCAGGTGGCCGCCTTCAGAGCACAGAGGAGTACTGGGGACTAGGGGCGGGGGTACGGCTCAGGGGTCGGGCGGCGGCATCCTCTTCCCCCGCTCCTTCACTTGGTCGTGGCTGGACTTCAGCATCACACCTGGAGAACGTCACCACCATCAGCCACTCAGGTCGCTGATATTTGCAAAGGAGGCTTTCTTGGTGTCACAGGCTCTAGGACTGTGCCTCTGGCCCAGGCGGCGGACCCCAAGCAATCCTTCACCTACGTTCAGAAACTCCCTTCTGCACTCTGGGTGGAGCCACGCCCCGGGCTCCACTCTCTCCGCCTCTCCCTGGAAGCCCAGAGGTGCCCACAGGCAGCTCCCAGCCACACATGCTCACAGAGTCCCTGGGGTCCTGGCCGAGGCTGGACAAATCCTTGCCACCCAGGATGTGGGGCTTAAGCCATGGAACAACCACGTCACCAGCAGTCACCATGGCAGCCACCTCGTGCAGAGGACCACACTGCAGGGACCGGCCTGCACTGCAAAAACGTCGCATAGGAATACACACCAAGAGGGCACCAGACAAACATTTATTAAGCACCTACTATGCGCCAGGCCCTATGCAGGGCGCTAGGAAAACGAAGTCAATGCAATCCAGCCCTCGCCCAGAAGGAGCTCACAGTCTAGCGGGCCAAACCTTCAATCATAATTAACAGCCGCGAAGGTGCATGTAGCTTCACAATTGCACAATGAGCTTTTATATAAGTTCTCCCAACTGTCACCACCCAGCAACACAGCCACATTGTTTTAAAAGCACATTGGCATAAATGTAAACACAGTCACACGATTGAAAGGACGGACAGCGACCACCTGTGACAATTCATAGTCTGTGTTTCAGAGTCAGACTTTCAGCATTACTCATTCCTTCCTATTAGGAAGGATACAAGTTTTGCCAATTTGCAGAAATGGTGGTAGAGATACAGGGTAGTTCTATGGCCCCCCAACATCACACGCTGGTGCAGCCGCCCTAGACACGAGGGGTCCTGAATCCTTGCCCTCTTTCCCCCCACCACACCACCAATCTTCTGGTCTCCCCTGAAAGAGGGCCCCAGATGTCCCGGGGCTCTTTCTCCCGAGCTCGTCAGATGGGGAGAAAGGACCACTTCCCATGAGCCAACCACGCTGAGATCACTCACACCTGGCTGAGCCCACGGGTGACACCAGCTCAGACAGGCACACAGCACAGCGCGCTCAAGCCCAGACCCTTCCTAATTTAGGGACCAGCTCTCTGGTCAGTCTCAAAACCTGACGGGGTCGGTGTCATACAGGAACAACTGCCCTGTGAGTCCTGCCTCTGCCCCGCCTCTCCCCGGCTGCGCGGGATCCAGCAGGAGCAGTGGAGCCGTCCAGCTGCAGAGGGTGGATGGCCCTATTTATCCCACTCACCCCTGGACTCTGAACGGGACAGTGAAGTTTGGGATCTGAGAGCCCTCTGTGCCTCTCTTGAGAGCCCCCTTCACCAAAGAGGAAAACCACAACCCTACACAGATTTGGCTGGTGATGGTTAATTTAGGAGGATAAGGGGTTAGGAGTCTGGTGAAGAGTCGGGGAACAGGAAAACCAGCCAAAGGCTTGGTGTAATTAAGCCGAGGAAAGGGCGGGCAGACCACGAGGCCGAGTGTTCAGCGCTGAAAGGTTGGGGGCGTTCAGGACCCCACCGCCTGCCTTCCTTTCCTGGGGAAGGGGGAGGGGAGGTTTCTCTTCCCCTGCACGCTGGCCACAGCCAGGGCACTTTGTAAAGGTCATGTTAAGTCTCAGCTCCTCCCCTGGGCCCCCCAGCGTGGCCTGTCTTGGACAGACAGAGGCTTACCAAGTGAGTCAGAAGGTACGACATGTTAAAGGTGTTTCTGACCCCATTTGGAGGGCACGGGTAAGGGGAGGGGGCGAGGTGCCCTGCTGACTGACTCAGCCTCGGTCTGCTGGCCCAACAAAGCCTGCCCTGACCCTGTTCCAGCCTCTGGGGCAGCAGCTTTCTGGCTCACACCCAGGACCACCTCTTAGCCCTCCTCAAGGTCACTCCAGGAGGCCAGATATCCTGCTAGCAAACCCCTTCCCCCAATGATGGCCCAGACGGAACTCTCTTAATAAAAAAAAATAATTTATTGTCAACAAAGGAGATATATACAACAGGAAAAGGGGTGAAGAGGAGAGTGTGAGTGACCGAGCCCCCAGGTAGGCTGCTTCAGCCACCTGCAGGGATGGAGCAGGAAGAGGTAATGGAGGCCTCCTGATTTAGGAGCCTAAACAGGTGGGGGAGGAGAGGCGTCCCCCGAGGTAGTGGGACTCAGTTCAACACCGTCACGACCACCTCTTGCGTAAGGCACTGTGCCAAGGGAGAATGGTGGGGGGCTGAGAGGGTGGGAGGAGGTCAGGGGGACAGAGAGGTCTGGGTCAGCAAAAGGATCGGGTGGGTGTTCTCCATAGGCCCAATGCCCTACCGCACGACAGCCCTTGGCACCCCCATCCCCCTCAGGGCCTGGCCTCACGCCTCACCTCGGGGAGGCATTTTCCAGCGTCCTCGAGCCATAGCGGATGCTGCCCACCTTCCTCTCCTCCATCCTGCCTTGGCACCTGGTTTTACTCTCCATCAGGTGGCCGAGCTGGGCAGCTCTGAGTGATAAGCCGAAGGGGGACAATGCCTCCTCTCCCACCCCCCCGAAAAGCAAGAACCTACAGGCCACTCCCTGCCTCTGGCTGCCCCCCGACAGGGGTGCTGGATTCCGACAGAACCGCGGGCCAGCCTGGGCTGTCACCTGCTCCCACACCCTTGGTGCCCTGGGGATGCTTGGACCAGTCTTGCAGGAGGCTGACTGCCGGGGGCTCCTCCAGCCGCACGCGGATAACCTGGAGATCCAGCGTCCCGCGAAGCCCCGGAGGGGGAGCTGGGCAAGGATGGGAGCAAAGAGAGAGTCAGGGCCCTCCTGACAATCCACCTTGAGGATGTCCCCCGAGGGTCTCTGTAAACCACACCCCCATTTCCTGGCCTTCAATTCCATAGCCCAGACCCTGTGGTCTGAGGAGAAGCACGGGGACAGTGGGAGGCTGTGCTCCTAGTTCATCCAAGGACCAGCACCAACCCCAAGGGCATCACGCCTCCTCAGGCATCAGCGCAGGCCCTCTGCAGCCTTCCTCCCTCATGGATTCTGGCACACGGATGCTTAGTGCTGTACTCCGCTCCCCTCAACTACCTTCAGCTGACTCCGTTTCATCTAGAACTTACCGGGCACCCTAGCCTGATGGGTTCTGCCTTGTGTGGGCAGAGGTGGTGGGGTGGGGAGCACCCCAAAGCAGAAAAAGACATGACTGTGCCCACAAAGGAGCTCCCAGGTGAATATGCAGGGCGGAGGAGAGAGCACTGGACGGAGAGTCCCGGGTTAACATCCAGCTCTGCTTTGGAACCTCAACCAGGCTCTTCACCTCCCGAGTCAATACCTACCACGCAGGGGTCAGACGTCCACCTTAGCAGCGTGGAGAAGCTACTCACAAGGGGCAGAACCAGGCCTTAAGACAGGGGGACGTGAACTGCTGACGGCCACCGTTCAGGTACCAAAATGTCCGGTTCGGCATGGGCATGCGCAAAAGTTACGTCAAAAAACAAAGCCAGAAAATGGTGACTGTAACTGTTGCGGTGTCTATATTATTTGTGGTTTTCTTCTGCACTGTTTCTAGAGACCCAGTGATTTAAAATCTGGCAGAGAAAACAGGTACAATTTTGCTGTACTGTTTGCCGGGATTTAAAATGACTCAATGGCTGCCACTGGGTCGTGCGACTGAACAAATTCTGCTTTGTAGTCACACGAGCTGGTTTGTCTCCCTGACAAACTCTAAGCTCCTTGAGGGCAGGGGGAGCCTACTCACTGGCTCCTTAATTCAGCAATAACTTACTGGGCAACTATACTGTGCCCAACACTAGTCCAGTTGCTGGGGGTTCCCCAGGACATGGTGCAGGCCAAGTGGCCTTCCTGGAATTGACATTCCAGTGGTGAGAGCCAATAAACAGGATGAGCAAAGCAAGAATGCAATGCGATATATACAGACAGAAGCAAAGTAAAAAAGTACACCAGGGAAGGGGACGGGGTAGCAGGGAGGGCCTCACAGAGCTGACGCGTGAGCAAAACGTACAGGAAGCGAGGAGTCAGCGGCGTGTCTAGCTGGGGAACAGCATTCCTGGCGGGAGGAAGAGCAAATGCAGATGCCCTGGTGGGCAGAAGAGGTGAAGATCCTGGTTTGAGGACCACCGGTCTCCACGAGGACTCTGACTTTTATCTGAAGTGCGACAGCGACGGCGCTGGAGGGCTCTGAGCAGAGCAGTGCCAGGATCCCACTTGGGTTTTCAACAGGGGCTCTGGCTGCTGTATGAGACCGACCACAGAGGGCAAATATCAGAAGCCAGGAGACAAGTTCAAAGGTTGTTAAGGAAGCTTGGATGAAAGTAGCAGCAGTAGTGGGTAGTGACAGGGAGGTCAATTCTGAGCATCTTGGAGGTGGGGCTAACAGGATTTGCTGATGGACGGATGTGGGGTCTGAGAGAGACAGAAGATGACTCTGAGGGTTTGGTCCAAGCGAACTGAAGAACGGGGCTGCCAGCTTCCTCGGGAAGGGAAGACTGGGGGGGAATAGAGTGGCTGGAGGTGAGGGGAGGAGATTGGGGGTTCCATTCAGAAACGCCGTCAGGAACTCCGAGTTTGGGGGATCTTTTAGGCAACCAATCAGACACGTCATATGGGTAAGAGAGAGGCTGGAACCAGAGGGAGAGGTCTGGGGTGGAGGAGAAAGGTGGGACCGTGAGCACGAGAACCGTACTTCAAGCTGTGAGCCTGGACGGGATCACCCAGGGCGTGAGTGCAGATCCTGACGCACGGCTGGGTCATTCATTCATTCACCAAATACAGAAGCAGCACCTATTCGGTGCTGGGCACTGGGGATATCACAGTAAATGAAACAGGCAAACATCCTGACCTAAAGGAGCATATGTTCTAGAAACGGGAAGAAAAACCACCATAGGATCCCCATTTGGGGAGCTAGGAAAGAACAAGCAAGAGAGGCAGGTGCAACCCAGGCACGCTGCTGCCTGAGAGGCCAAGGGCAAAAAGGGTCTCCAGGAAGGAGGGAAGGAGGGAGGGGTTCCTTGTTTTTGCCAGGTCAGGAAAGATAAGGACTGAGAACTGACCACCAGATCTAACTTTATGGAAGTCAATGGCAATGTTGCCAAAAAAGCCATTTTAGTGTGGGGTGGTGAGCATGAGTTTGACTCAAGTGGCTTCTAAAGACAGACTGGATACAGTACAGAAGAGCTCTCCAGCTTTGCTGAAAAGGCTTGGGGATAAATGGGACAGTGGCTACGATGGGATGAGGGGTCAAGAAGGGAGAAACAACAGCTTTGCGTAGGCTGATGGGGAAGACCCAGAGGAAAGAACAGCTCCTGGTCTGACAGAGAACTGATTCCTGGCCCTCACTGCAGGCGGGGTGCCGCATGGGCGAAACACACCTGCCCAAGGCTCAGTTTCCTCTTCTGTAAAGTGGACATAATAATCCTTTATAAGGTGGTCCTGTGGATTTCAGGAAATAATATATTAAAAGAACTCAGTACATTGGAATTAAGTGCCAATTCTTCCTGATAGCAGGGAGGGCAAAGGGGTGGGTGGTGGGGAGGGGAGTTTCAGGAGAGCGAGGCCTGAGGTGTGGTAGAGAGATCTTCTTTCAGAAGCAGTGCATGAGCAGAGCCCCGGGCCATCAGAGAGCAAGCCAAGAGGACTTCTCTGTCCCTGGGACAAGCTGAGTCCCCTCAGCACCCCAACCCCAGAACCACCCCTACTTCCCTCCTGGCCCAACCCCTCTGCTTCCCCAGCTTCATCCCCCTCCCCTTCCTCTACACTTGTGCATGTGTGTGTAAATGTGTACACCTTCTCCAGGGGGTGGCTGGGGCCCACTTCTCTCATTTCTCACTAAGGCTTGTCTCTGAGCAGAGACTCTGGAAATGTCACCACCAGAATGACAAGTGAAGGCAGCCGCCATCCACTCATCTGTCAAAAAATCTTTCCTGAGGGCTTTCTTGGTGCCAGGCCCTGTTCTAGGTGCTGACACACACACACACACCCCCCAGGCCCTGTTCTAGGTGCTGACACACACACACACACACACACGCACACACACACCCCAGGCCCTGTTCTAGGTGCTGACACACACACACACACCCCCCCCCAGGCCCTGTTCTAGGTGCTGACACACACACACACCAGGCCCTGTTCTAGGTGCTCTCTCTCTCTCTTGCGCGCACACACACACACACACACCCAGCAGGAGGCTTTTTTCCACTGTCTGCGAGTGGGCCCTCAGGGCTCACCTCCTCTCCTGGCCGGGAGGCCTTCCCCGCCTTCATCCTGGGAGGCCCCTGGAAGCCCAGCAAGTCGTCCCTGACTGCGTCACACTCACATCCATCAGGTCAGCTGACCCGACCACAGTGACTCCCCGCCCCCCAACTTTTATATCCTTGATTTTTAATCTCTTTTAAAGTGGTAGGATCTTTACTCAAATAAGATCTCTGAAGAGCTTCAATAAATAAAACAACTCAAAGTAGAGACATTCTGGTTGAAGCCTCACAGGTTCCTGAGAAATCTGAGCTTTGGGTACTTAAAACCCCAAATCAACCTGAAACCACTGGTCTGGAGCCTGTGCTCTGCACAGAACCATCGTGGGCACCACACTATTCTCTATTTGCTGACTTGTACCCTTAGGCAGACTGTGAGTTTCGTGGCGATAAAGGCTGTGGCACTCCTGTCATTTCCCACAGCTGGGCTGCAGGAACACTTGCTGCTGTGTCACTTAGCACCTCCTGCAGTTTCTGGACCGTCTCCAACCTCCATAGGTCCCTGCCTCTGCCGAGAACACCTCTCAGCCCCCTCCATCCCTCTCACATCATTCAATCAGCTTGCTGAACCCCAAATCTCAGGCTTTGCCCATTCACCCCAAATAAACCTGAGATCTCAAGGATGCCCTTCTCACCTATTGGTCACTCCACACAGGTGGGGTTTGGGCACAGGGTACCCCAGGGGTCAAAATAAAGGCCCCACTTTCAAGAATGAAACCAGAAGACTCATCAGTCAGTGGAAGAGATCAGCCATTTAGAGCAGGGGTCCACTGACAATACGAGGGGGCCTGGGAAACGGTCAAGTCCAGGCAGAGCACGGTCCTGGGGAAGCAGGACTGGAAGGTGACTCAAGCTGAAACCTGAGACAGTTAAAACCTCACAGGGGTGAGGCCTGCCTCCAGACTAGAAAAAGTGGTAAAAGATAAATAGATGAAAGCACACGTGCAGAGACGTGCACACAGAGCTTTGTAAAAGATCTGAAGGATGCAAGCCAAATTTTTGACAGTGGTCACCACTGAGTGATGTGGGCTGAAGTGACAGGTTTGCCTTTTTCTTTAGGCAAAAAGTACACCTCCTTTTTGAGAGCCCTGCTCTGGGGAGCCTCCAGCACCCCGTGTGCCATCTTTCTCAGGGCTCCAACTCCAAACGCCCATTTCAGGCAGGCGGGACGAGGCACTCTCTGTGTCACACATTCACTCCTTCAAGAACCAATTTCTGGGGCTTCCCTGGTGGCACAGTGGTTAAGAGTCTGCCTGCCAATGCAGGGGACGCGGGTTCGAGCCCTGGTCCGGGAAGATCCCACACGCCGCGGAGCAACTAAGCCCGTGCGCCACAACTACTGAGGCTGCGCTCTAGAGCCCGCGAGCCACAACTACTGAAGCCCGTGCACCTAGAGCCTGTGCTCCGCAACAAGAGAAGCCACCGCAATGAGAAGCCTGCGCACCGCAATGAAGAGTAGCCCCCGCTCGCCACAACTAGAGAAAGCCCGTGCGCAGCAACGAAGATCCAACGCAGCCAAAAAAAAAAAAAAAAAAAAAAAAAAAGAAAAACCATTTTTTGCGCCTGAGATGCTGCAAGCAGGGCCTGGCCTGGCGAGACGAAGAGAGAGAGAGGAACCAGGCTCAGCCCTGCCCTGCTGGAACACAGGCCAGTCTCATCTCAATTCTGCTACTGCTAGGTTACGTGACTGTGGTAGCAGTATACCGGTCCCCCGAACATTTAAAGTCCTAATCCCCAGGACCTGTGAATACAGTATCTTACAGGGCAAGGAAGAATTAAGACTACAGATGGAACTGACATTGTTAATCAGCCAACTTTAAAATAAAATAGAGATCTGGATGATCTGGGTGGGCTCAGTGTAATCACAAGGGTCTTTAAAGGGGAAGGAGAAGGCAGAAGAGTCAGACCCAAAAATGGCATCCTGAGGAAGACTGCACTGGCCACGGCCTGCTTTGAAGATGGAAGGAGGGCACAAGCCAAGGAACACAGGCAGCTGCTAGAAGCTGGAAGAGGCAAGACTTCCTCCTTTAGGAGCCAGAAAGGAACTCAACCCTGCTGACACCCTGACTGTAGCCCAGTGAGACCCGTTCCAGTCCTCTGACCTCCGGGACTAAAAAGTAGTATATCTGTGTTGTTGTAAGCCACGAAGTTTGTGGTAGTTTGTTACAGCAGTCTCAGGAAATGAATACAAGGACCGTAGAGGAGGAACCGTCTCTCTGAGACTCAGTCGGTCCATCTGGAAAAGATACTTTTATAAGGGCCAGATGAGCTGCATATGAAAGTTTCTTAAAATCGGAGAACATGATAAAAACACAAGCGCTTACTGCTATTATTAGACGTAAACTGAGCTGAGGTGTCTGCTGAGTGTTCGCCCCGTCTATTCTGCTATCGGTCCCAGTTAGGCCCCTGGTCCACCGGGGCCAAGGAGGGCACCTCAGGCTCCAGCTGGAATCAACCTTAACTGTGGTGATGGGTGTCGGGCTTTGGGGAGCACTGGCCTAACCCAACCTAGCAACCAGCCAGGACGCTCCCAAGGAGCTCGCAGAAAAACTCAGCTCTCTGGCTGGCCGCCGTATTTAAATCCACCTGCCCTCGGCCCCGCTCCCAGGGGACTGGAGCACCAGCCACCTCTACCCTGGGCTCTGCTGCCGAGCAGCCTCGTGGAGGCCAGAGCCCCGGGATGTGGCCTTCCTGACCCCCCACTTGTCATCCCCGCTCAGGAGCTCACCTGGGGAGGGGCTTTCCGGCTGGAGAAGGCCTCTTTCTGCCACTCTCCCCTCTTTGGGCGAGTCCTTGCTGTCTGAGGCCCTGAGCTGGGTGTGGGAGAAGAGCTGGAGGACGAAGCCAGCGGGGAAGCTGCCGTCGGTGAAGTGTCGGACCTCGGCGGGAGCCGCAAAAGTCTCGGTGGGTGAGTCGGGTGAGGGGGGATCTGGCAGGGAGGACAGGATGGAACTGCGAGGTCAGACTCCCAGGGGCTGAGCCCACGGCCTCAGCTGAGGCGCAGGTGCCCTCTGCCACGCATCCCCTCAGCCCCCCCAGGGTCCTAGCTTTCCTCCTGGAGCCCACACCTTCCTCGCCTTCACCTGGGTCCGGGTCCGGGTCCAGGTCCAGGGTTTTGGTCATGGGTCTGCCTCTTTTCTTTCTGACCGGCTCCTCCCCAGGGGGCTCCTTCCATCTCTGACCACGTGGCTTCTTGCTTACCGGCTCTGGGACAGGGGCCGCTGCAAGAGACAAGACCTTTCTAAGAGGCCTGATTGCCGTAACCACAGGGCTGCTGAAGGTGCCTGCCCAGCAGCCTCTCTCCACCCAGATGGCAGGGCCCACGCTTCCCCTCCCCCCCAAGCCAGCCTCCAAGGCTCTGGGATGACTGACCAGGAAGCTCCAGAGGGCGGAGTCCCCTGGGCCGGCTCCTTCTAGGGAGGGAGGGGTTGTCCTCGGAGTCGAGGAGAACGACAATCTCTGCTGGCATTTCGGCAGGGTCCGGGTCGGAGTCTGGGTCCACTTCGACCTCCTGGCCTGAGTCTGCAGGGGGCAGACGCCGGTGAGCAACGAGGGAGTCCTGACTTTGCCTTCCCCCTCCACCCCTCCCCCAGCCCCGCTACCTGAATGGGGCGGGGATGGCTGCTCGGCCCTGAAGTCTTGCAAAAGGGCCACCCCCTCACTCCAGGCCTCCAGGATGTTGCTCTTCTCAGAAGGGCTCAGGTCCAGGGTGTGAGGGTGCTGCTCCAGGATGTGGGCGCGCGCCGTGTCCGCCGAGGGGGCCCGGATCTCGGCCCCACACACCATGCACAGCGCCCGCCCGCTGCCTCCCGGGCTGTTCCCCACCAGGAACTCCTGCTCCCAAGACACCTGCTGCCTGGGCTCCTCACAGCCGTCGCCACCTGCCTCCAGCAGGCTGGGCCTTGGCGGTGGGGACTTCGCCCGCTGGGCCACTACGGAGGGAGAGGAGGGGGCGGGGACTGTCAGTGAAGGTGCCCACAACCAACGATATAGAGAACAGGACTCCCCAAACCCGGTGGCGTACGTAGGGGAGGAACTTTCCCACCCAGAGTCTCTTTCTCCCCTCCCCTGGAGTCCACAAGGCACTAGCCACGATAAACACAGCCTACATGCCTCGGCATCCTGCGACCTCAATCTAGCCTCGGACCACAGGTCCAACAGGTATTTCAGTCCAACAGACTGCGTTCCTGCATGTCTTCGGCCTTGGCAGCCCATCAGTCTGGCAAACTCCTCTACTTCCTTCGTGGCCCTGCTCAAATCCTCAGCCCTGTGAAGCCTTCCTGACCTCCAACCCCTGGCAGGTGATTATATCCATATGCGACTACCAGGCCACGGCGAAGCACTTCCTTGAAGACAAGAATGGTAAATGTTGTCATCTTACTGGCCCCGCAGGGCCTGGCACGTAGGAGAGGAGACGCTCAATGAGCCTCCTCGGGTCAGTGAATGGCATCCACGCCTGTTCCTCCACTTGTTGAGGCCCCTTCAAGAGGCCTCCCATCCTGTCGGAAATAGCCTCCCCTCCCAAAGCCTTTGCAGCGGTGACCTCGCTCGTCCCTACTGGTCGACACGGCACCTGTTCCCTGTGCACGTGGACCATAAGCTCCGACAGGATGGGAACCCTTCTCAGCTCAGCAAAGGATGCAGGCTCAGACCCACGTTAGCCTGGCAGCTCAGCGCTTCTGATCCCTCGTGGCTGCACCTCCCTCCCACCTGTGGAGATGGAGCGAAAGACAAATATGGGAGACCCTAACACCTGGGGACTGCCTGGCAGAGGTGGCATTTGAAACGGGTCTGAGAACTGGCTTGGTCTCAGAAGGTCTAGCTCCAAGGCTGGGTTGTACCCCTCTCCCATGTGACCGTGGGCAGGAATCTCTTGGTTGCAGTTGGGCTTTCTTTCCCACCACTCCTCCAAAACAGCTCTCGTCAAGGTCACCAATGCTAAACCCAGCGGTCAGCTCTTCAACTTTGTCCTTTGACAGATGGCTTCTTCCATCTTGATTTTCGTCACTTGGACTCCAGGGCACCACCTTCTATTGGTTCTTCTCTTACTTCACTGGGGCTCTTTTTCGGGCACCCGTGCCAGTCTCTTCTCCGGAACAGAACTGTCTTCTCACCCAAGGCTTGTCTGCCGTCCCTTAGAAAGCTGCCATCTGCCCCACCTGAGCTCCCTGTTCCCCTCACTGCTTCATTTCCTACTCGTTCCCTTTGTCTCCTGACTACACTGTAGGTCCAAGACAGCATGGATTTTTGATCCTTCACAACTGTATCTCCAGCACTCGGCACAGTGCCTGGCATGTAGTGGCATTCAGCAGTGTTTGATGAGGAGTGACTCAGTCTCCACACTGGAATCACTGGAGCATTCCACAATGGTCCTGGGACCCCATCTTTATGTACCTCCTTCCTCTGGTGGTCTCATCCCAGTGCCTGCCTGCTGACAACTCCCACGTCTATACCTCTAACCAGACTCTCCCAGGAAATTTAGATTCACATGTCTTACTTACCATCTGACATCTGTGCTTGAATGTGTCATAAACTTCTCAAACTTGCCATGTTCAAACCTTAACTCCCCATCTCCCGCAGGCCTGCACTCCAGTCTTTCCATCTCGGCAAATGGGAAGTCCATCCTTCCAGTCGCTCAGGCCAAAACCCTTGAATTCGTCTGTTTTTCTTTCCCACCCCAAATCTTTCAAGAAGCTTCTGCTTCAGGACCTTTGTACTTGCTAGTCTCTCTGCCAAAAATTCTTAACCTCCAATTATCTACAGGGTTCTCTCCCTCGCTTCCTTTGGTTTGTGTTCGAAATTCACCTTATTAGAGAAGGTTTTCCCGACCACTTGATATTCCAGATGAAACACCCTCACTCTTTTCTCCTTACTTTGATTTCCTGTTCTCTGAACCACCTGACATGCTATACATTTATCTTCATCTATCTTTGGTCATTAGTGTCTACATATACGTTTCAGAACAGCAGAGTTTCGACTTTGTTTATAGCGATTAGCATGCCCAGCCTAAAACAGTGCTTGACATATAAGAGGTGCCCCCAAATACTTGTTGAATGAATTCACTTCTCTGGGGAAGGAGGATACTCTCGCAGGGTTGTTGAGAGGGTTAACTGAGACAGCCTGGCACTGAGCACTCGAGAAATATTAGCAGAAGTACAGAAAGAACCTCTTTTTTGGATTGAAAGCTCTGAGAAGGGTAGTGGCCTTTATTTCCCTCATTTTATAGCACTCTTGATTCCAAAAAGGAGAGGCAGTGCAGGGAAACATCATCATGTCCTGCTGAGGCTAAATGAATGGCCTTGCTCTCAACCTTTTGGGTACTGTCCTCCTGAGGGACGGGGTATCTAGGAACGAAAAGATTTTGCATTTTCATGAATACTGTGTCTTCCACTAAGGTGGCTCTTTGTTTTCTTAGGGTTTGCAAGATCCTGAGGACTGGAGAAATCGGTGAGGGAGGAGGGGAAAGCGAGTGCTTCCAGACCGCTCCTCAAACCCCCTCCCCAGGCCAATCCCCTTCTAGAGTGGCTGAGGGCGCGCGTAGCAAGCACTCCTTTTCCCAAACTAGGTGTCGTATGCAACCCCTTTCACCCTTGCAGCGCTAGAATCTGACACCTGTGGCTTATGCAAGTGCAAGGTCCGGGGATGGTGAGGGGGGCGTAGGAAAGCTTTCTGCACGGAGCGCCCTTACAATCCACCTTTTGGCGGGCTGCAGCGGCGCCTGCCTCCACCCACCGAATCGCTCCGGACACCAAGGTGCGGGGCCCCTAGCTCCGGCGTGGAGGCCCTGCAGCCCCTCGGCCCTGCCGCCCCTCGGCCCTCGGCCTAGAACACGGCCTGGCCCCTGGGCCAGCCTCTGCCTCTGCCTCCGCGGGGGGGGGGCGGGACCCGCCAGCGTCACCTCGAAGCCGTCGTGCTGGGCCCGGGCGAGGGGGCGCTCGGGCACCGGAAGATCCGGAGCTCGCGGGGCGTGGATCGAAGGCTCCAGACCCTGGGCGGGGGCGGGGGAGGGGGAATTCGGGGAGGCCTGAGATTCCAAACCCCGCTGGGGGTGGAGCAAGAGGGCGCCAAGGCCTCAGACAGAAGGGGGAAGGGGGCGCCCGGGCACCAGGCCGGAGTGGAGTGGGGGCGCTTGGATCCCAGACTGGAGGTGCGGGAGGGGGTACCCAGACCCCCGACTGATGGGGGGGGGGGAAGCCCGAGTCCCGGACCATGACGCGGAAGTGGGATTCCCCTCCCATTCTCACCTCTGAGCATCGGCTCGGGCCGCGGGATTACGGCCACCACCATGGCCTCCTCGTCGTCCTCCCCTTCCTCGCATTTGAGCGTCACCTCGAAGCAGTCGAGCGCGGCGCCCTCGGCCTTCACGGCCATGGCGCGGCCGGGGGGGGCTCTCGGTGACCGGACGCCGGAGGACTGGCGCGCAGGCCTGCGCGCAAGCTGGCGGCCGCCTCCCGCCTCCCGCCCCGTGCAGCCCCCTCCCCGCCGCCCGCCGCTCGCCGGCCCGGCCTGCGACGGTCGCGTCTGGGCCTCCCCGAGACCTAGAGCGTCGGGACCCCGGGCGGGGAGGGCTCAATCCGGGGCTCTAGCCCCCCGCCGCTCCCTTTTATGGAGGCTCATTGTCGGCGCCCGCCGGACCGGCCCGCTGCGGGCCCGCCCCCGACTTCGAGCGGCCAATCGCACGTGGCCCCGCCCCTGGCACGCGGCTCCGTTAGAAACCCCGCGACCCGCAGGGGGTGGGCAGGGCAGCTGGCTTCCGGCTGCCCCCTGGCGCGGAGGTGGGGGTCGCGGGCCTGCGGGAGAGGACCCTGAGCTCCCCCGAGCCGGAAGCGTCCTGAGCCGGCCGGCCGAGCCTGGCGGGTCGCCCTCTATTGAGCCGCCAGTCGGGCACGTTGGCTGCACGAAGAGCGCTACCAAGTGCCCCAGGATTTTGAGCGGGGTCTCTCTTGCCTTTCCCTGAACAAGCTTTCCACCGCCAGAGGATGTCCGGGGCGCGAAAAGAACCGGTGGGGGAGCGGAAAGCGCCTTGGCGTGGGAAGAGTAGAGAATGAATTCCTTCCGATTTGCTAGCTCTGTGATCTTGGGTACGTTATCTGTTTTCTTAGACAAGTTTATCCTTTATTTCAAAGAACATTGTGGAGCCTTCTGGACAAGGGAATGGAAAGATGAAGAGCCAAGTGGAGTGTTGTGGGCGCGCGTAAACCATCCCGAGGGTTGTGATTTCCATTTTTTAAAAGTGAGTCCAGAGATTGTGACCCTTCCCACAGGTCTTGCAGAAGTCCTTGAGAGCTCCAAGATCAGCGTCCAGTTGCCATGACGCTGCTGCATCATAATTCTACTGTGGCTGAGCTTTGACCTCTGTGACATAGAATGGGCATCTCCCTCTGCCGTAGAAGCCCTCATGAGATTTCAGTGGAGAACATGCCTGACACTGAAAATCCGTCTTAAAATGCCACTGTATTAGACCAGACACAGCAGTAATCAGAATAATGTAGTAGGTTGGGGTGGGAGGGGAGATGTGAACTAGCTTATGTGGATTATGGTATGGTTTTAAGTGAATGATTTTGTTATTTTCACGTGTATCCAGTACTTTAAAGGTTTTACAAATATAGGCATTACCAAGCCTGTTTAACCTATTTCTATCTAATGGTTGTTCTCTACCCTTTTGCTGCAGATCCCTTCCTTGCGCTTCTGCTCTGCTCTGTATTGCCTTGCAGGGTGTAGTTTCTCAGGCTTCCAGGACAGCTGCCTTTCAGGCTTGGGTTTGGCCAGTGGGAGACATTGGCAGGAGACTGGAAGTTAGGAGGTATGAAAAAGCCAGGTTATTTCTTCTCTTTCTCTCTCTTGCTCGGGCTCTGGCAGGTCTCCAGCAGCAGGCGAGGCTCCCCTGTGGCGCCACCTCCTACTGGATAGGCTGCTGTGGTTCCAACTTCCGATGGTGGTCCTCCCGGCCAGGCTCCACTAATTCCACCTCCTCTAATTTGTCCCTCCAGTTAAGGAGTGTGGGCAGCTTCTGGTTTTTGCTAATCTCTGGGTTGCCTCATTGTCTGCTGTTGGGCTTCTCAGCCCTTCCATCACCCCTGTCACCCGTGTCACCAATCCCCTGCATTAAATTCTCTGTTTTTACATTCTTAGAGTGGTTCCTGTTTGCCTGGTTGGACCCTGAGCGATACAGCCAGTATTATACCAGGCACTTTGTAGACATTATTTCTTAGACCTCACAAGTCTTATGTAGTAGATTGTGTTGTTCCCATTTTACAGAGCAGGAAGTTGAGCCTTAAAGGGTTAAATTACTTGCCCAGGGTAATACAGCATGAATCCTATTTCATCAAATCTAGCATGAACATTTTCCCCTACATTTTAGCATCTTTGAAATGGGGGTGCTTTTTTCTCTAATGGACATCAATGTGAAGTTTTAAGACTATCAAGAAAGTAAGATGGGGACTTCCCTGGCGGTCCAGTGGTTAGGGCTCCGTGCTTCCACTGCAGGGGGCGTGGGTTGGATCCCTGGTCCGGAGCTAAGAAAGTGTAAGATGGCCCTTCTGATATTCAGATAGTGATGATACCAGCAGAACATAAACCATGCTATTAAAAAGGAAGAAGAAGAAGAAACAACAGGCCCCAGAACAGAGTCATTTGCCCCCATGACAGCAAACCAAGACTTAATTGCAGTTTTAATCTCTCCCAGGAATGTGACCTATAAACAGATAATCTGAAATTTCCTGATCAGCACTAGTGAGGTAATCTGCATAAAGACCCCTTCCGTCCCCTTCCCCCAAAAAAGAATATGACCTGGCCTGAAACAGTTCTTTCCTTTTGTTAATAACTTCCCTAGCCACCCGTCCTTCCTTCTGTAAAACCCTTCCATTTTGTACAATTCCGTGGAGCACTTTTCTGTTTACTGGATAGGATGCTGAATCATTAAATAAAGCCAGTTAAATCTTCAGATTTATTCAGTTGAATTTTGTTATTTATCAGTGCTTAGAATGAGACATGCTTAGATGCTCAGATGGGGCCACTTTGTGACCACAAAAATGACTTCGCCTTTCTCTGAGTGACTGGGTCCTTTTTTTTTTTTTTTAGCCACGCCACGCAGCTTGTGGGATGTTCCCTGACCAGGGATTGAACCTGGGTCCCCCCGGAATCCTAACCACTAGGCCACCAGGGAATTCCCGATTGGTGCTTCTTTACCAAAGATACAACTCTAGCCCTCCGTGAATCCTCCTGCCTCCTAGGTAAGCATTATAAAGATACCCAGTCTGAATTGCCTCTTCCTCTTGACAGCATTTAATCCAGAACTGGTCCCCACTTCCCTAATCCCTCCGCAGAACCGTGGAACAAAAGCCCAGATTTAAGGAGATACACACAAGGGTGTCCCCAGGATGCACTCTCCTTACTGCTTCAAGTTAAATAAACCTGACTTTTTTTGACTATGAGTGTGTTTCTGGTGGTCTTTGGTCAAGGGCTTTGACAACCTTAACCAATTTATTTTGCTTACATTTTCTATTTTTAGATATATGAAGAATGATATATGATAAAAATCTACCTCAAGATATCAGTAAGTCTAAAGACCTCTTTTAATAACTATAAAATACAATTCCAAGAGATAAGAAATTATTGTGTCAGAACTTGGCAGCGTTTTTTGTTAGGGTTGCCTAAAATAATGGTTCATGTTGCACCTTTCCCTAGATTGAATGTAATCCAATCAGTTGCAAAAGCAGGACTCAACTCTGGTTCTGCCAGTTCCCTGGCCTTGCTCTTTCCACTACAGCACCACCACGCTGCCTCACAGTGAACTTTAAATAGTTGTTAAATGAATGAAAGAGTAGATATTATTAGCTTTTATACACACACACACACACACACACACACACACACACACACACTGAATCCGAGAGAAATAAGTCATTTGAGATGAAATGACTTGCAAGTCACAGAGCGATTCTGACTGCAAAGCTTCAGCTCTTTTCCATCATGCCTGCTGCTGAGGGAGCCCTCTCTGCACCAAGCATCCGAGGGGAAACTCTGGACCATCTTAGATGGAGTTGTTACCAGTTCCCATCCCAGCTATGTAGTCCATGCTGAGTCCTTTTTGAAGGAATTGGAATTTTAATTGCTGAGCTAGCCCCGTGTGGAGCAGAGAGGGTAGAGATTTACTAGACAGGTATGTCTGCAACTTGTGAGTTTGGCCTTGGATTATGAGATTCCTAAAACAGGGGAAGGACAGACTAGAGATAGGAGAGTTGAAAACAATGGCCTCTGTTGCAGTAATTAGCTGCTCCAGCCCATTCCCCACATCATCCCCTGGGTTGGAGGCCCAAGCTGGGATGAAGCATTGCCTTTTTTTTTTTTTAACATTTAAAAAAAAAAATTGTAGTTAATTTACAATGTTGTTAGCTTCAGGTGTACAGCAAAGTGATTCAAACTGTTTCAAATTTTATTGTTCAGTATATATTTTTTAAAATGGGTATCGTTGTGACTTTTATATATTTATTTGTTTTTTAAAATAAATTTATTTTATTTTATTTTTGGCTGCGTTGGGTCTTCGTTGCTGCGCGTGGGCTTTCTCTAGTTGCGGTGATTGGGGGCTACTCTTCCTTGCCGTGCGCTGGCTTCTCTTTGCGGTGGCTTCTCTTGTTGCAGAGCACAGGCTGTAGGTGTGCGGGCTTTAGTAGTTGTGGCTCACGGGCTTAGTTGCTCCGCGGCATGTGGGATCTTCCCAGACCAGGGCTCGAACCCGTGTCCCCCCTGCATTGGCATGTGTCACCAGGGAAGCCCCTATATATATACATTTATATACTTTTCCATGATAGGTTATTACAGGACATGGAATGGAAGCATTTCCTTTTGATACAGCTCTTACTGTTGGCATTGGGGGCCTTGGTGATGAGACAGGATGGGGCGGGGCGGGTGGTGGGGCGGGCTGCTGTGGGAAATGAAGCTAGATGAAGAGAGGGCTGTTTGAAGGCTAAGAGGAGGGGTGTGGCTTCACTCCTAACTTCCTTGGCATTTTGTAGCTGTCTACAAAAGCCATAATAAATATATGTCCATGCTCTTTAGCTCAATAATCCTATTACCATAGGTTACCTTAAAGTCATCTGAAAGCAGAAAAATAACCTAACAAAGGTGTCACAGTAGCAGTCACTGCTTGAACTATTCATTCCCTAAAACTTAGACTCTCACTCCTTGCTGAAATCTTATTCAGTTCTTGCGTGTAGCCCGGGGTCCCCTTCTCTTGGTTCTTGAGTCAGCTTCAACACCTCTGCTGTGTAACTTGTGCTATAATCACTTGTCAGCATCTCCCAGTTCCTCAGTCTGTGGGTTCCCAGAGGGCAGGTTTATTTCTCATCTACCTTTCTAGTTCCAGCACTGTTCCAGGAGCTATGGTGTTAGCACCAGCTCGGTGTCTACACCGCAAAGCTCTTGTTCAAACAAAATGAATTTATTGGCTCATGAATTCAGGGAAGGGCTGAACGCCTGATCATGGGGAGGGCAGGGAGACAGGCAGGACGCAAACGCCACCAGTACGATCTTTCCATCTTGGTCTCCGCCTCTTTCTGTGCATCAGCCTTATTCTCTCCTTGTTAGATATTTTTTTTTTTCCCATTTAGCAGGAGATTTCCCACCATTTCCCATCCACTAGCTTCTAGCTCAGTACATTTCAAACCTTGTTTCTCTTCCACTGCCCACATGGGCCTCGGGTGCCAGGCGCTGTAGACCACACCCCTATCACCAGATGACTTCTGGGCTTGCGCTTTGGTGTCACAAAGTGACCTGAGTCAGCTTAGTGGGCACTAGGAGAATTTCTGGAAGCCATCCCTACTCAGGACAGCTATCAGTAACTGTATAGGGAAGTGGCTATGAACGATACACATCTATACCAGCAAGCTCCTGCTGCCGAACTACTACACCGCTACTGAACTCAACAGTTGGGAACTGCCAATGGCCATCCCTCCTCCACCTGACATGAGGGGAAGAATGGTGGAAAAGAAGGGAGAAAAAACTCAGCCAATCAAATGCAACAGGAATTTTTGGAATGAGTTAATATAATAGTAAAATACTAGAAATAACCACAACGCCCAATAATAGGAATTGGCTAATTAAATGATGGTGTGATAGCACCACAAAGAACAAATTTCCAGATTGTAACAACATGGAAGATCATTTATGGAATAATGTTAAGTGTGCAAACCCACAAACATACACAGATCTTCCTCGATTTACATCCCCATAAACCCATCCTAAGTTTGAAACCGTGCAACTCAGATTCGGACTTGAACCCAGGGTCTTTTAATTGAGATCACACAGCTGGCCTCAGGACTTAATGAAGCTCGGGTTTTTTATGTCTCATCACAGAAAGAATTCAGTGAGAGACAAAGCGATTTATTAAGAAGTGGACTTATTTAGAGAGATACACATTCCATAGACGAACGCGGTCTGTCTCAAAAGGTGAGAAGGGCCTTGGGAGAAACACACTTCACAGACAGAGTGTGGGCCATCTCAGAAGGCGAGAGGCCCCAAAATATTTATGTTGTGGTTAGTTTTTATGGGCTGGGTAATTTCATAGGCTGACGAGAGGGAGGATTATTCCAACTATTTTGGGGAAGGGGCAGAGATTTCCAGGGCTTGGGACACCGCCCACTTTTTGACCTTTTATGGTTAGCCTCAGAACTGCCATGGCACTGGTGGGTGTGTCATTTAGCATATGCTAATGTATTACAATGAGCACATAATGAGGCTCAAGGTCTACTGGAAGTCGAATCTTCCGCCATCTTGGACCTAGTTGGTTCTAACCAGTTTTTGTTATGTCCTATGGCTATGTCATTCTTTTAAAGATCGTGGGCTTCCCTGGTGGCGCAGTGGTTAAGAATCTGCCTGCCAATGCAGGGCACACGGGTTCGAGCCCTGGTCCGGGAAGATCCCACATGCCATGGAGCAACTAAGCCTGTGCGCCACAACTACTAAGCCTGCGCGTCTGGAGCCTGTGCTCTGCAACAAGAGAGGCCACGATAGTGAGAGGCCCGCGCACTGCGATGAAGAGTAGCTCCCGCTCACTGCAACTAAAGAAAGCCCGCGCACAGCAACGAAGACCCAACGCAGCCAAAAATAAATAAAATAAATTTAAAAAATAAATAAATAAATAAAGATCGTGCCCTGCCCCCTTCCTTCCTGTTTCAAGTTGAAAGTATTGTAAGTAGAAAATGCATTTAATACACCTAACCTACTGATCATCGTAGCCTAGCCTAGCCTTTCTTAAACATTAGCCTACAGTTGGGCAAAATCATTTAACACAAAGCCTATTTAATAATAAAATGTTGAATTTCTCATGTCTCATTGAATACTGTACTGAAAGTGAAAAGCAGAATGGTTGTCTGAGTACGGAATGGTTGTTTACCCTTGTGATTATGTGGCTGACTGGGAGTTGTGTCTCACGCTGCCCAGCATCACGAGAGAGGCTGCATATAGCTAGCCTGGGAAAGGATCAAAATTCAAAATTCAAAGTATGGTTTCTACTGAATGTATATCCTTTTCCGCCCATCATAAAGTCGAAAATCATAAATCAAACCATCGTGAGCCAGGGACCACCTGTACACTATGATTATGTTGCAGCAAAAAATTGAATAACAAGTGCTACAGATTGGAAGTAAACATGAGAAATGGAAATACGTCTGCTATGATGGCAGAATTATTGGTGAAAAAATATAAACATTAAAAATAGCGATGATAGGAACTTCCCTGGTGGCGCAGTGGTTAAGAATCCGCCTGCCAATGCAGGAGACACGGGTTTGAGCCCTGGTCCGGGAAGATCCCACATGCCGCGGAGCAACTGAGCCCGTGCGCCACAGCTACTGAGCCCGCGTGCCTAGAGCCCGTGCTCTGCAACAAAAGAAGCCACCGCAGTGAGAAGCCTGCATGCTGCAACGAAGAGTAGCCCCTGCTCGCTGCAACTAGAGAAAGCCCCCGCGCAGCAACGAACACCCAACGCAGCCAAAAATAAATAAATAAATTTATTTTAAAAATTGCGATGACATATTTTTATATAGAAAGGTATTCATGAAATTTTAACTGACAATAGAGATTACAAAACGGTATGTATATCGTAATCCTAATTATGTTAAAAATAACATCAGTGTGATTATATATATGTAAGAAATTGTATAACAATAAACACTAAGCTGTTAACGTTGGTTAACCCTGAATGGTGGGATTATAGCTTTTACATTTTAAGGTTTTCTGTATTGTCTGATTTTTTTACTTTTACAATCAGAATTTAATATACAGTCATTTCTATTAAAGAAAAAAGGCTCCCAATGCAGCAGACATTAGACAAACGTCTCATAGTGCAGGAATGGCAAGTATTTGGCCCATTGGCTGTGGTAGATTGGCTTATTTCCAACTATTCCACTCCCCCCATAATAAGATTACAGGCCCAGCCCCGCTGCCTTGAGACTTTTTAGTGCCTCTCATTAGGCAGTGAATATTTATCCATCCCACTGACTTTGGGCTTGGCAGACTTGCCTCGTCCAATGGAGTGTAAGCAGGCATGAGGTAAGCTATATCCTAGCTGAGGCTTCATGCATGTTTGTGTGACATGCCTTGGCCTTTTCTGCTTGTGCCATCCACCATGAGAAGAGCATGCCCCAGGGAAATGCTGTTTCTTCAGCCTGGGTCCTAGAATGGGAGACACCCAAGTCCAGCTGGCCCAGTAGAGGCACAGTTGACCCACAGACCTGTGAGCAAGAAATAAATGTTTGCTTTTCTTTTTTTTTTTTTTTTGGCTGCACCACGCAGCATGCAGGATCACAGTTCCCCAACCAGGGATCAAATCCGAGCCCTTTGCAGTGGAAGCGCAGAGTCTTAACCACTGGACCGCCAGGGAAGTCCCCAGTGTTTGCTTTTCTAAACAACTGCATTTTGGGGTTGTTTATTACACAGCCTTGCCACAGCAAGAAGCTGAATAACACTCCAGACCCTGCATTTTCTCCCCAATCCCCTTGCTCTTTTTTGAAAAAAATTTTATATGGCTGAGGGTGGCATTAGGGGGACAAACCCTCTTGGTTTGCCTGAGTGATTGAGGGGTTTCCTAGGACATGGGGCTTGCAGGTTTTTTAAAATAGCTTTATTGAGATATAATTTACATTCCATACAATTCACTCATTTACAGTGTACAATTCAATGTTTTTTTAGTATAGTCACAGAGTTGTACAACCGTCACAACAATCTAATCTTAGAACATTTTTGTCCCTCCTAAGAGAGGCTCCAGACTCATCAGCCGTCACTAGCCATTGTCCCCAGCCCCCATCCCACAGCAACCACTAATCTACATCCTGTCTATAAATTTGCATATTTTGGACATTTCATATAAATGGAATCATACAGCATGGCCTTTTGTGGCTGATTTCTTTTAATTAGCATGTTTCCTAGGTTCATCCTTGTTGTAACATGTATCAGTGCTCCATTTCTTTTTATTGCTGGACAATATTCAGTTGTACATATAGACCACATTTTACTCATCCCTTCATCAGTAGTGGACATTTGGGTTGTTTCCACTTTGGGGCTACTGTGAATAGTGCTGCTATGAACATTTATGTACAAGTCTTTGTTTGCACATCTGTTTTCAGTTCTTTTGGGTGTATGCCTAGGAGTGGAATTGCTGAGTGATACGGTAATTCTATGTTTAACTTATTGAGGAGCTGCCAAACTGTTTCCCACAGCTGCTGCACGGTACATTCCTACCAGCAGTGTAAGAGGAATCCAATTTCTCCACGTCCTTGCCAACACTTGTTATTGTCTATCTTTTATATTACAGCCATCCTAGTGGGTGCACAGCGGTATATCATAGCGGTTTTGACTTGCATTTCCCTAATGACTAATGATGTTGAACATCTTTTCATGTGCTGTTTCCCCATTTGTGTATCTTCTTTGGAAAAATGTCTATTCAAATTCTTTGCTTGTTTTTAAATTAGGTTATTACTCTTTGTATGGTTGAGTTGTAAGGGTTCATTATACAGTCTGGAACCTAGACCCTTCTCTGATATATGATTTGTAAATATTTTCTATTCTGTGGATTGTCTTTTTACTCTCTTAATTTGCAGCACAAAAGCTTTAAGTTTTGATGTAGTCCAATTTATTTTTCTTTGGTCACTTTTGCTTTTGGTGGTGTGTCTACCAGCCTCCTTGTTCGTGGTCGACATCCCGAAGCAGTTATGGCACTTTTTTCTCACTGAAACTGGATGCCACCTACCTTGAAACTTTCCTCAACACTGTGCTACAGGCATTGTAGTGGTTAAAAGCCCAAGCTCTGGAGACAAACTGTGTGGGTTCAAATGCTCACTAGTGCTACCACTTAATGGTGGTGTTTTCTTCACCTGAGGGTCACTTGCCAGGTGAGCACAATGCTGGGTGTAGGCGAGAGAAATCAAGAATGGGTATAGACCAGGAGGATAATTAATATAGCTTATCTTGTATATGCTCTTGTAATGGATTGGACTTAATGGAGGGCCTGAACAGATCTGAGAGTTCAGGATGTGGACCATACAGGAAACTCTGGTGCATTACTTCACATCTTCTCAGGCACACCTCTTTACCAGCCACTGTTGCCAACTTTGCACAGGTACAGCCCGACTGCACCTTGCCCATACTTTGCACCTCTCACTTCTTGCTCTGGGGCTTCTCTGACCCCTCAGTGTGGGATGCTTGGAGACCCACTCAGCACTAATATATGCGCACCCTAGAAGAGGGTGGAATGTATGCCCCTGGGGCCATCGTTGACCAACAGGGATGGGAGCTAATGAATAAGTGCTTACACATTTGTCCTTCACTTTGTTTCCCCAAGGATACCAAAAGAAGGGGTGAAGGATACTGAACAGGTATAAACAACAGCTACCCACTTTTTCTACTAAAAAAGAATCTATAGAAGGATCCCAGGAATCTATACGTGTAACAAGCCCTATAGGTGCCTCCTATGCACACTAAACAAGTTTGCAGAACACTGAATTAGGGCATTTTCTGAAGGAATTTACATTATAAGAGGAGCAGAGATTACAGCCCTGGCACACTTGAACATTCCCTCGCATCACACAGAAAAGCACTATATGACTGTCTGTCTCCATCTTCATGGATGCTTTTCCTCTTCTGACTTGGCATTCCCGTCCTCAGGTGCACCAAGCATGTATACATGAACTTCCTTCTTAGTCTCTATGTAAGACGACTTCTCTCTTCCTAAGGAAGGCTCCAGCCCTCTTCCACAGGAGGAGGTTTTCCTTCTGGGTTCCTTCCTGCATCCTGTTGTCTAAAGAGAGCAGGGTCCTGGGCTTCAGCCGGAAGGGCACTGATGCTCGCTTCCTGCCAGCCCAGCAAGCTATGGGTGATGAACGGCCTCTAGGACCCAGAGCAAGGATGCCTATAGTGGGCCCACCAATTTTATTAGCTCAGTTGGAAGAGTGAAAACTGCAGGGCCTGCTGGTTCCCTTATTAGATTTTATTCCTAGGTATACACATCTTTCAAAGACCCCCAAAAAGTTTCTGGAAGCAGTAAGGATAAATGTCTAAAAAAATGTTTTCCCCATTTGCATGGCTCTCTCTCTTTTCAGAAAGTATTCCTTCCTGCACTGCTTGGGTCTTGGGGGCATCATTAATCCATACCCACTTTTATTTATTTGTTTGTTTATTTATGGCCGCGCTGCACAGTCTGTGGGATCTTAGTTCCCCGACCAGGGATCGAACCCACACCCCCTGCAGTAGAAGTGCGGAGTCCGAACCACTGGACTGCCAGGGAAGTCCCAATCCATACCCAGTTTCAATGGCTACTTGACTTATGACCCAGGGAGTAGTTTTCATTAAGTTCTTTTGATTTAGAGTCTCCCTCTGATAAAGTTGATAGTGGTGGGGTTGGGGGATTTGGTAATTCTTCCTGATTTAAACAGTATAACATGTGGCCGATCTGACTTTGGCTTATTCTAGGGCAGAGGGAAGGACTCTCCAGTTTCCACAATAGGGACCATGTCTCACATATCTGGTCATGTCTTTCCCTTACTTAAAATTCATCCATGGTTCCCAGTTACTCAAGGATAAAGTCCAAAATTATTAGCCTCACTTTCAAGCCTTTTATGATCTGGTCCCTGCTGGTCTCCTGTATTATTAAGGACTCTTCAACTGCACATGATAAAAAACCAAATGCAAACTGGGTCAAGTGAAAAAGAGAAAGTATTTGCCCATATATATGAAAAGTCCTGAGCTACACTGGCTTCAGGCACAGCTGGATTCAGAAGCACACATATTTTTGGGAATGTCATTTCTCTCTATCTCCAGGCTCTGTCCTCTGTATTGGCTTCATTTTCAGGGAGAATCCACTATGTGGTGGCAGAGATGAACACATAGTGACTTCAGGTTTATAATCTGGTAGTTTATCAAGCTCAGCAGGGAGTGAATGCAACTTGTCCAGTAAATCCTAGGAAAGTTCAGTGGATGCCTGTTATTAGTGAGGCTAGGTCATATACCCATCTTGGACCAACCTTTTGGCTTATTGTCCACTTCTGATGCTTTGGGGTTGGGATCACCCCAAATGAACGACTTTTTTGAGAGTGATGTATGGGTATTTCCAAAGGATATTTAAGATGATATTATTGTAAGAGGAGGATGTGGCATACACCATCGCCTAACAAATAGCTGTGTTCCTCTTTTTTTTAAATTAATTAATTAATTAATTAATTTTTTTTGGCTGCATTGGGTCTTCATTGTTGGGTCTTCATTGCTGCGCACGGGCTTTCTCTAGTTGCGGAGAGCGGGGGCTGCTCTTCGTTGCGGTGCACAGGCTTCTCATTGCGGTGGCTTCTCTTGTTTCAGAGCTCAGGCTCTAGGCGCGTGGGCTTCAGTAGTTGTGGCTCGCGGGCTCTAGAGCGCAGGCTCAGTAGTTGTGGCACACGGGCTTAGTTGCTCCGCGGCATGTGGGATCTTCCCGGACCAGGGCTCGAACCTGCGTCCCCTGCAGTTGCAGGCGGATTCTCAACCACTGCGCCACCAGGGAAGTCCCAGCTGGGTTCCTCTTCTTCCTTCCTAACAGAGTCCAAATTTTTTTAGGCAGCAAGATGATAAGGGAAGGAGAGCCGCTCACTCAGCCTCGGGATGAATCATAATTGGTTTAACCCAAGGCCTGGAATCCCATCCCTATTGTAGTGATTGGTTTGTGGGTCTGCATGTGACCTGGCTCTAGCCAATGAGAATCTAAGGGGCAGGCTGCTGGAGGGCTCCTGGGAAATATTTTCCTCCCTGAGAAAATAAGTGAGGACATCAAGGAGAAGCCTCTGCCTACCTTCTTTGGATGTTGTCATGGGAAGATGAGAAGCTTAAAGCTGTGGCAGCCATCTTGAAACCATGAAGAGAAAGTGAGATTCACAGAGAAGCCAACGCATCAATCTGCCTTTGTTGAGAAGCTGAATTACCCAGACTTAGTACCTTCTCTTGACTTAAAAAAAAAATTGTGCTAAAATACACAAAACATCAAATTCACCATTTTAACCAATTTATTTTATTTGTTTTTGTTTGTTTTTACTGTATGATATCACCCATATGTGGAATCTAAAACAAACAAACTGGTGAACACAACAAAAAAGAAACAGACTCACAGATATAGAGGACAAACCGATGGCTACCCGTGGGGAGAGGGAAGTGGGGAAGGGCAACACAAAGGCAGGGGATCAAGAGGTACAAACCATTATGTATAAAATAAGCTACAAGGTTTGTTTTCTATGTTTGTGAGTCTGTTTCTGTTTTGTAAATAAGTTCATTGGTATCATTTTTTTAGATTACACATATAAGTGGTATCATATGATATTTGTCTTTGTCAGACTTACTTCACTTAGCATGATAACCTTTAGGTCCATCCATGTTGCTGCAAATGACATTATTTCATTCTTTTTTTATGGCTGAGTAATATTCCATTATATATATATATATATATATATATATATATATATATATCTCACATTTTCTTTATCCATTCATCTGTCGATGGACACTTAGGTTGCTTTCATGTCATGGTTACTAAAGGGGAAAGGGGACAGGAGGAGTAAATTAGGAGTTTGGGATTAGCAGATACACACTACTATATATAAAATAGATTAGAAAACAAGGTTCTACTGTATAGCACAGGGAACTATATTCAATATCTTGTAATAAACTATAATGGAAAAGAATCTGAAAAAGAATATGTATATATGTGTGTGTGTGTGTATATATATATATAATATACATATATAACTGAATCACTTTGCTGTACACCAGAAACTAAGACAACATTGTAAATCAACTATACTTCAATTTAAAAAAATAGATGAAGGGAATTCCCTAGCAGTCCAGTAGTTAGGACGTACCTCTTTCACTACCGAGGGCTCGGGTTCAATTCCTGGTCGGGGACCTAAGACCCCACAAGTCACGTGGCATGGCCAAAAAAAGAAAAAAGAAAATAAGAAAGCCACAGGATATACTGTACAAGACAGGGAACACGGCCAATATTCTACCATAACTATAAATGGTGCACAACCTCTAAAAATTGTGAATCACTATACTGTACACCTGCAACCCATGCAATATGGTACATCAACTACACCTCAATTAAAAAAACAACAAAAACTGCATGCATCTTACCACGCTTCCAGTGTACTAGACATTTCTTGCTCATCCTGTGCAATCAGAATGACTCCCTCTGTAATAGATCAATATGTTCTGAGATGTCCAAATGGCCCAAGTCAAGCATTGAGCCCTGGTCATTCCGGCTCTCAGGGCCAGCGTGTTCTGTGGACAGCTGCCTGCAGCTCTTAACTCTTGAACTCCACCTGTGTGTACACCTTGGCGATGTCGTGGTACCTGCCTTCGGGGGCTGGTAGTTGGAGATCGGCGGCGTGCACTCTAGCCCCTGTCTCTCAAAGGGGAACAGACTGGGGTCCCGCTCGGTGGCCGCCTCATGGCGTTCCAGGGATGTGAGCTGCAGCTCCTGCAGACTCCCTGCTGGGCGTCAAGCATGGACCTGACGGCGTCCTTCTCCATCTCCATGTTGTAGAGCGACCACTTCTTCAGAAGCAGAGCTCTCTGCTCGCTCTCCTCCAAGGGGAGCTGCACCGCAGGCCGGTGTCTCACTTTCCCTGGGAACTTCACAGGCGTGATAAAATCCTTAAGGGAAATTAGCTCGTGGCTGGCCTTTTCCTGTCGTGACATCCTCTTTTTCAAGCGGTCCTTTGCAGCTTGGCCTTTTGTTTGGATTTTTCTTCTTCTTCTGCTCCTTCTCCTTCTTCCTCCTCTTCCTCTTTCTCCTGCTTCTCCTACTCTTCCTCAGGGGCTCTGCTCTCTTGGGAACAAGTCCCCAGAAGCACAACAATGAAGCTCCGGTGGTGTCTCTCATCTGTGTCTGCCAAGCTCCCAGAAGCTGGTTCGGGGGGCGCAGGGGCACTCCAGCAGGGACCTTCTAACCACTTTAAAGTGTATAACTCAGTGGTATTTGGTATGTTCACCATGTATGAAACCATTACCACTATCTAGTTCCAGAATATTTTCATCACTCCAAAAGGAAATCCCAATTCTCCTTGCCCCAGCCTCTGGCCATCCCTGCTCTATTTTCTGCATTTGCCTATTCTGAATATTTCAAATAAATAGAATCATTATACAGTATGTGGCCTTTTGTATCTGGCTGCTTAGCATAATGTTTTCAAGGTTCATCTATGTTGCAACATGTATCAGTACTTCGTTTCTTTTTGAGGCTGAATAATATTCCACTGTATGGATATACCACATTTTATTTACCCATTCATCAGCGATGGACATTTGGGTTGTTTCCGCCTTTTGGCTATTGTGGATAATACTGCTATGAACATTCGTGTATGAGTTTTTGTTTGAACACCTGTTTTCACTTTTGAGTATATGCCTAGGAGTGGAACGATATGGTACTTCTGTGTTTAACTTACTGAGGAATTGCCAAAGTGTTTTCCACAGTGGCTGCACCATTTTATATCCCCACCAGCAATGTAGAACGGTTTTAATTTCTTTGCATCCTAGCCAACACTTGGCTATTTTCTGTATTTATGATTATAGTCATTCTAGTGGATGTGAAGTGGTTTTTATTGCAGTTTTGATTTGCATTTACCTACTTACCAATGACACTGAACATTTTTTTCATGTGCTTTTTGGCCATTTGTATATCTTTTTTGGAGAAATGTCTATTCAAGTCCTTTGCCCATTTGCTAATTGAGTATTTTCTTTTTGTTGGTTAGTTGTAAGAATTCTTTATACATTATGGATACTAGACCTATCAGAGGTATGATTTGCAAATATTTTCTCCTCTTCTGTGGGTTGTCTTTTCGCTGTCTTGATAGTGTTCTTTGATACACAAAAGTTTTAAATTTTGAAGTCCAATTTGTCTATTTTTTTCTTTTGTTTCCTGTGCCTTTGGTTTTTTTTTTTTTAAGTATTTGTTTATTTTTTTTTTTAATTTATGGCTGTGTCGGGTCTTCGTTTCTGTGCGAGGGCTTTCTCTAGTTGTGGCAAGCGGGGGCCACTCTTCATCGCGGTGCGCGGGCCTCTCACTATCGCGGCCTCTCTTGTTGCGGAGCACAGGCTCCAGACACGCAGGCTCAGTAATTGTCGCTCACGGGCCCAGCTGCTCCGCGGCACGTGGGATCTTCCCAGACCAGGGCTCGAACCCATGTCCCCTGCATTGGCAGGCAGATTCTCAACCACTGCGCCACCAGGGAAGCCCTATGCCTTTTGTTTTATATCCAAGAAACCACTGCCAAATGCAAGGTCATGAAGATTTACTCACATGTTTTATTCTGGGTTAAATTTTGCATATGGTGTGAAGTGAGGGTCCAACTTCATTCTTTTGCATGTGGATATATCCAGCTGCCCCAGCACCATTTCTTGAAGAGACTATTTTTTCCCCCACTGAATGTTCTTGGCACCCTTGTCAAAAATCAGTTGACCATAGATATATGTTTTTTTTAATGGACTCTCAATTCTATTCCATTGATCTGTACATCTATCTTTATGCCAGTACCATGCTGTTTTGATTACTATGGGTTTATAGTAAGTTTTGAAATTGGGACGTATAAGTCCTAGGACTTTGAGGTTTTTTTGTTTTTTGTTTTTGTGTGTTTGTTTGTTTTTTCAGTATTGTTTTGGCTGGGCTTCCCTGGTGGCACAGTGGTTAAGAATCCGCCTGCCAATGCAGGGGACATGGGTTTGAGCCCTGGTCCAGGAAGATCCCACATGCTGTGGAGCAACAAAGCCCGTGCGCCACAACTACTGAGCCCGTGTGCCACAACTACTGAAGCCTGCATGTCTAGAGCCCGTGCTCTGCAACGAAGAGAGTAGCCCCCACTCGCCACAACTAGAGAAAGCCCACGCACAGCAACAAAGACCCAATGCAGCCAAAAATAAATAAATTAAATAAATTAATTTAAAAAATATATTGTTTTGGCTATTTGGAGCTCTTTGAGATTCTATTTGGATTTTAGGATGAGTGTATGTATCCATGATCAGACCCCCGATGTTGAGTGTGAACCTTTGCTTCTCTTCTGCTGGAGGTCACTGACATGGTCATGATAGTAAGTGTGGCAGCAGGCATCCTAGGAGTGGGCCTGGCTGCCATAGGCATCACTGGGATCCTGCTGGACAGAAGCAAGTGGGAAAAGCAATAAAGCCAAGGAATTGCCCTGACAGCAACCAGTTAGTATGGAGAAGTCTTGCTTAGCCAGCAGGCTGTGAAATTTGGTTTACTGATTTCATTCTTTGTGATCCTTTAGGCTTATTTTAGTAGAGCTAAAAAAAGCACAGGAAGAATTTTATTGGGGGAAATGCAGCTTAAGTGAATCTATTAAAGACACAGTTGGGCTCTGTTATGGACTGAATGTGTCCCCACAAAATTCATGTTGAAGCCCTAACCCCTAGTATGATGGGATTTGGAGGTGGAGCCTTTGGGAGGTAACCAGGTTTAGATGATGTCATAGGGGTGGAGCCTTCATGATGGGATTAATGTACTTATTAGAGGAAGAAGAGGGACCAGGTTTCCCTCTCCTCCTTGTGAGGACACAGTGAGAAGGCAGCCATCTGCAAGCCAGGAAGAGGGTTTTCACAGGAACTGAATCTGTGAGCACCTTGATCTTGAACTCAGTTTCCAGAACTGTGAGAAATAATTGTCTGTTGTTTAAGCCACCCAGTCTCTATTATTTTGTTATGGCAGCCTGGGTTGACTAAGACACTCCTGATTTCCAGGGGAATAATTCTAATGTTTTTCTTTTTAGGATGATGCTTTCTGTAAGGTTTTAATTTAATTTTTAAAATTGAGGCTAAAATGTGTGCAATAAAGTGCACAATTTTTTTTTTTTTTGGCCGTGTGGCACGGCTGACGGGATCTTAGTTCCCCCACCAGGGATCGAAACTGGGCCCTGGCAGTGAAAGTGCCGAGTCCTAACCACAGGACCACCAGGGAATTCCCTGGAATGTCCTCTTTTTTGATGAACTTGTTCAAGCCTTTTGCCCATTTTAGTGGGCTGTTTGACTTCTCAGTGAGCATTCATACAGAGCAAAATATCTTCACATTCTGTGCCACTTCAGAGAGGTCCATTCACCTATTTCTTTCCTAGACCTCCTTGCTACCAATTTTCCAATCACATCTCTCCCAAGTCCCTGGCCATCCAATTAAATCATGGTTATCTCTTCATGAATCAGTGTAGGTCTGTACCGTTAGCTATCTCTCTTTCTAGAAAAAGTGAGCCACAAAGTGTGCTTCTCAAGTTTCTGTCTCCTGGGAGTCTTTCCCTTCACCAGTGTCTTTCAGGACCAGCCCTCAGCGGGGCTGTAGTGCCGCAGCTGTGTAAGTTCAGACAGTGTCAACATGTTATGCCAAACCGCTTGTAAACCAGGCCCAAAGTTTTTCTTCCTTGGTTAGCTGCTCATAGGAATACCCTATCAGGCTATAGGGAGAGAGAAGAGGCAATGTATTAGAGTAGGCACCATAGGAATCTGGGAAGTCGGGCACATCAGCTGCCAGACTTGGACCAGAAAGTATAGCTGGTACAGATGTCTAGGGAAGGCTGCTGCCTCTGCATCTGGTGCTGGGCTGGGTGTTGCTGTTGGGTAGCAGGGCCAGCGGTTGGAAAGAAGAGCTGGACAGTCTGGGATCCACTGGCATCTTTAACCAAAGTGGAAGGGCTGCTTCATTACTTCTGCTTCCTCAAACTCTCACAGTTGTCTCTTTGGGCCAACTCTGACCCAGGACCACAAAAGAAAGGGGGGTTTTGGAACATGTATTTCCATCTTAGCCAAAAATACAACACAAAGCTACTACGTCCATCCGATGACTTCTTAATTTCAGAAATTATATCTGTCCATTGGACTTTTTCTGGTAATAGATTCTGATTCTCTAGGGAAATTCTGCTACATCTTTTCATCCATTTTCTCTTCTTCTCTTGTATTTTCTTTAACATATTAATGGTAAAGTCTATGTCTACTTATTGCAATTTCTGAATTATCTGTGACTCTGCTTCTAATTTCTGTTCTTTTTTTTTTTTCTTTTGAATGTTGGTCTTATTTTCCTGCCTCTTTGCATGTCTAGTAAATATCGATTGTCTGTTGGATATTTTGTACAAAAGAACAATTTTTTTTTTAAAAAATAGACTTTAGGGACTTCCCTGGTGGTGCAGCGGATAAGACTCCGTGCTCCCAGTGCAGGGGGCCCAGGTTTGATCCCTGGTCAGGGCACTAGATCCCACATGCATGGTGCAACTAAGAGTTCACATGCCACAACTAAGGAGCCCTGGAGCCACAACTAAGGAGCCTGCCTGCTGCAACTAAGACCCAGTGCAACCAAATAAATAAATTTTAAAAAAATAGACTTTGTTTTTTGGAGCAGTTTTAGGTTCATAGCAAAACTGAGAGAAAGTTACCATGATTTCCCATATACCTCCTGTCCCCACACATGCGTAGCCTTCCTCATTATCAATATCACCCAGCAGAGTGGTACATTTGTTACAAATGATTAATTACATTGACACATCATTATCATCCAAAGACCATAATTTACATTAGAGTTCCCACCTGGTGCTGTACAAATGTATAATAACATGCACCCACCATTATAGTACCATACAGAGTAATTTGACTGTCCTAAAAATCCTCTGTGCTTAACCTATTCATCCCCCTCTCTCTTCTCACTAACCTCTGGCAACCATTGATCTTTTTATTGTCTCCATAGTTTTGACTATTCCAGAGTGTCATATAGTTAGACTCCTACAGTATGTGACCTTTTCAGACTCACTTAGTAATGTGCATTTCAGGTTCCACCATGTCTTTTCATGGCTTGCTAGCTCATTTCTTTTTAGTGCTAAATAATATTCTATTGTATGGATGCACCACAGTTTTTATCTGTTCATCTGAAGGATATCTTGGTTACTTCTAAGTTTTGGCAATTATGATAAAAGGTACTATAAACATCCCTCTGCAGGTTTTTGTCTGGACATATGTTTACAGTTCCTTTGGATAAGTACCAAGGAGTGCAATTGCTGGATCATATGGTAAGAGTATACTTAGATCTGTACGAAACTGCCGAAGTGGTTGTACCATTTTGCATTCTCACCAGCAATGAATAAGAGTTCCTGTTGCTTCACATCCTTGCCAGTATTTGGTGTTATCAGTGTTCCGAATTTTCGCCGTTTTAATGGATGTGTAGTGTTATCTAATTGTTGTTTTAATTTGCATTTCCCTGATGACAAATGATGCAGATCATCCTTTACTGTGTTTATTTGCCATCTTTATATCTTCTCTGGTGAGGTGTCTGTTAAAGTCTTTGGCCCTGCTGTAGACCGGATGTTTGCATACCCTCAAAATTCATATGTTGAAATCCTGCCCTCCAATGTGATGGCATTAGGAGGTGGGGGCCTTTGGATATGATTAGGTCATGAGGGCTCTGCCTTCATGAATGGTATTAGTGCCATTATAAGGAAGACCCAGAGAGCTCCCTCTCCCTTTCCACCATGTGAGGTTCCAGTGAGAAGATGGTTATCTATGAACCAGGAATCAGGTCCTTACCAGAACCTGACCATAATCACATCCTGATCTTGGACTTCCAGCCTCCAGAACTGTGAGAAATAAATATCTGTTGTTTATAGACCACCCAATATATGATCTGCTGTAGCAGCCAAAGTGGACTAAGACAGGACTGTATTTTAATCATGCTGTTTGTTTTCTTATTGTTGAGGGTTTTTTAAAATAAATTTATTATTTATTTTATTTTTGGCTGCATTGGGTATTTGTTGCTGCACGTGGGCTTTCTCTAGTTGTGGCGAGCAGGGGCTACTCTTCCTTGCGGTACGTGGGCTTCTCATTGCGGTGGCTTCTCTTGCTGTGGAGCACGGGCTCTAGGCGCGCTGACTTCAGTAGTTGTGGCGTGCAGGCTCAGTAGTTGTGGCTCGCGGGCTCTAGAGCACAGGCTCAGCAGTTGTGGCACATGGGCTTAGTTGCTCCACGGCATGTGGGATCTTCCCAGACCAAGGCTCGAACCCGCGTCCCCTGCATTGGCAGGCGGGTTCTTAACCACTGCGCCTGGGAAGTCCCCAGGACTATATTTGAATCATGTCATTTGTTTTCTTATTGTTGAGTTTTAAGAGTTCTTTGTATACATTGGATAACAGTCCTTTGTCGGATATGTACTTTGCAAATATTTTCTTCCAGTCTGTGTCTTGTCTTTTCATTCTCTTGGCAGTGTCTTTTACATGGAAGAAATTTTAAAATTTTAATTATGTCCAGCTTTTCAATTTTTTCTCTCATGGATTGTGCCTTTGGTGTCATATCTAAAGTCATTTAGAAACGGAAGACCATCTAGATTTTCTCCTATGTTATCTTCTTGGAGTTTTGTACTTTTGCATTTTACATTGAGGTTAGTGATCCATTTTGAGTTAATTTTTGTGAAGGGTGTAAGGTTTGTGCCTTTTTCTTTCTTTCTTTCTTTTTGTTTTTTGGCACGTGGATGTCTAGTTCTATTTATTGAAGAGACTAGCTTCTATCCATTGTATTGCCTTTGCCCCTTTGTCAAAGATGAATTGACTACATTTATGTGGGTCTGTTTATGGGCTCTCTAGTCTGTTCCACTGATCTATTTGTCTATTCCTTCATCAATACCACACTGTCTTGTTTATTGTAGCTTTACAGTAAGTTGGGTAGTGTCAGTCCTCCAACTTTGTTTTTCTCCTTTAATAGTATGTTGGCTATTCTGATCTTTTCCTCTCCATTAAAAACGTTAGAATCAGTTTGTTGATACGCATTAAATAACTTGTCATTTATTTATTTATTTATTTATTTATTTTAAATTATTTATTTGTTTGGCTGCGTTGGGTCTTAGTTGCAGCATGAAGGATCTTCATTGCTGTGTGTGGGCTCTTGCTTGCAGCACACGGTCTTCTCTCTAGTTGTGGCACACGGGCTTAGTTGCCCTGTGGCATGTGGGATCTTAGTTCCCTGACCAAGGATTGGACTCGCGTCCCCTGCATTGGAAGGCGGATTCTTAACCACTGGACCACCAGGGAAGTCCCTAACTTGTTATTTAGTTGGAGAAATTTCTGTTGGAGAAATGTCTATTCAAGTCCTTTGCCCATTTTTGAATTGGGTTGTTTAGTTTTTGTTGTTGTTGAGATTTAGGAGTTCTCTATATAGTCTGAATATTAATCTCTTATCAGATATATGATTTGCAAATGTTTTCTCCCATTCTGTGGGTTGCCTTTTTACTCTGTTGATATTGGCTTTTGGTGCACAAAATGTCTAATTTTTGTAACGTCCAATTTGTCTTTTTTTTCTTTTGTTGCCTGTGACTTTGGATATATCCAAGAAATCACTGCCAAATGCCATGTCATGAAAATTTTGCCCTATATTTTCCTTTAAGAGTTTTATAGTTTTAGGTCTTACACTTGTCTTTGATTCGTTTTGTGTTAATTTTTAAAAATTGAAATGTTGTTAATGTACAATATTATGTTATCATTATGTAATGCCCCTCTTTATCCCTGCTTTGTCTAAAATTAATAGAGCTACTACTACTTTCTTTTTCTTTCTTTTTTTTTTTTTTTTACTTTCTTTTGATTAGTGTTAACATGGAATATCTTTCTCCATCCACTTACTTTTAATCTATGTCTTCATATTTAATGTGGGTTTCTTTTTTTTTTTTTTTTTTTTTTTTTTTTTACATAGAGTATTTTAATTCTTGCCCTCAGAAACTATAAAGACTATCAAGATTTGGAAACGAGACTGTACCAAACAATGGCCAAAGAAGAATCGTCCACTCTATGCCTTCTCCTTCGTCTGGTCACTCAGAAATATAATGTTATCAGCTATAATTGTTGTTGCTTGTCGTCTCACATTATTTTTATCCATATATTCACCATAGTCTACTTTCCCTTCCACATAAATTCGAGACCCCTTTTTCACATACTGATATGCCACATCTCTCAGGCCTGGTCGGAATACTGAAATTCTGTGCCACGTTGTCTTTTGACTGACATCACCCATTTGGTGTGTTTCATTTTCCCCTGATCGCCACATCTCATTTGTTGCTAGAGAAAATATTGTGACTGGGTTTTTTCCTTCTACCTGTCTCATGACAGGGTCCTGACCTACTCGACCAAGTAACTGCACACGATTCAGAGATCTTTCGAGAACCAAACTGCCAGCTATTTCAGACTCATGTCTTACAAACTGATGAAGGACCTGCACTACAGGTCTTCGAAACATGGCTTCTATTTCCTTTTCTTACAATCTAACCTTTAACCTGTTCCTGACGCTCAGGCTCTGACAGCCTCCAGGAAAGAAATCATTTCCTAATGTGGGTTTCTTGTAGACAAAATATAACTGGGTCTTTTGTGAGCCACTCTGACAATGTCTGTCTTTTGATTGGTTCCTTTAGACCATATTTGTTACTGTTTTCTATTTATTGCCCTTCTTTTTTATTCCTATTTTTATATTCCACTTTTTCTGCCTTTCATGGTTTTATTTTTTCAAATTAATTAATTAATTTATTTATTTATTAATGTTTGTCTACGTTGGGTCTCTGTTGCTGCACTTGGGCTTTCTCTAGTTGCGGCAAGCAGGGGCTACTCTTCGTTGTGGTGCATGGGCTTCTCATTGCGGTGGCTTCTCTTGTTGTGGAGCATGGGCTCTAGGTGTGTGGCTTCAGTAGTTGTGGCACTTGGGCTCAGTAGTTGTGGCTCGCGGGCTCTAGAGTGCAGGCTCAGTAGTTGTGGTGCACGGGTTTCATTGCTCCACGGCGTGTGGGATCTTCCTGGACCAGGGCTCGAACCCATGTTCCCTGCAGTGGCAGGTGGATTCTTAACCACTGTGCCACCAGGGAAGTCCCTCATGGTTTTAACTGAGCATTTTATATGATTCCACTTTTTCTCCTTTCTTAGCATATCGGCTATACTTCTTTTTTTAGTTTTTTTAGTGGTTGCCCTAGAGTTTGTAATATACATTTACAACTAATCCAGGTCCACTTTCAAATAACAGTATACTACCTCGTGGGTAATGAGTTTCTTACAATAGCAAAATAATCATAACCCTTCCCTCCTGTCCCTTTGCTGTCATTCATGTCACTTATATATAAATATACATTATATATGTATACATTGTTACTATTATTAATTTGAACAAACTGTTATCTATTAGATCAATTAAGAATAAGAAAACTGGGGGACTTCCTGGTGGTCCAGTGGTAAATAATCCGCCTTCCAATGTAGGGGACGTGGGTTCGATCCCTGGTCAGGGAACTAAGATCCCACATGCCACAGGGCAACTAAGCCCATGCGCCACAACTACTGAGCCCACGTGCCTCAACTAGAGAGCCCACATGCCACAAACTACAGAGCCCACGTGCTCTGGAGCCCGTGTGCCACAACTAGAGAGAGAAAACCCGCACTCCACAACTAGAGAGAAGCCCACGCGCCGCAACGAATATCCCGAGTGCCACAACTAAGACCCAAAACAGCCAAATATAATAAATAAATAAATAGAATAGAATAGAATAGCATTTTTAAAAAAAGAATAAGAAAACTGAAAGTTTTGATTTTACCTTCACTTATTCTTTCTTCGATATTCTTCCTTTCTTTATGTAGATCCAAGTTTCTGACCTACATTATTTTCCTTTTCTCTGAAGAACTTCTTTTACCATTTTTTAAAAGAAATGGCAGGTCTACTGGCAAAAAGTTCTCTCAGTTTTTGTCTGAGGAAGTCTTTATTTCTCTTACACTTTTGAAGGATAATTTTACAGAGTACAGAATTCTAGGTTGGTTGTTTTTTTTTTTTCTCTCAGCACTTTAAATATTTCACTCTACTTTCTTCTATTGCTTGCATGGTTTCTGAGAAGTCAGATATAATTCTAATCTTTGTTCCTCTATAGGTAAGGTATTTTTTTCCTCTCTGGCTTAGGATCTCTAGTATTTTTCTTTATCTTTAATTTTCTGTAGTATGAAAATGATATGCCTGTGTATAGTTTTATTTTATTTATTATTATTTTTTGGATTTATCCTGCTTGATGTTCTCTGAAATTCCTGAATCTGTGGTTTGGTATCTGACATTCATTTGGGAAAAGTCATTATTGTTTCAAATATTTCTTCTGTTCCTTTCTCTTTCTCCTTTTCCTGTTTTTCCCATTATGTGTATGTTATAACTTTTATGGTTGTCCAACGGTCCTTGGATAGTTTGTTTTGTTATTTTCCATCTTTGTTCTTTTTGCTTTTTCAGTTTTGGAGGTTTCCCTTGATGTCTCCTGAACCCCAGAGATTCTTTCCTCAGCTGTGTCATGTCTACTAATAAGCCTGTTCATTTACATTACAGTGTTTTTGAGCTCTAGCATTTCTTTTGGTTCTTTCTTAGGATTTCCTTCTCTCTGATTATTGCCCATCTGTTCTTGCATGCTGTCTACTTTATCCTTTAGAGCCCTTTTGGACATCATATTAGCATATTAATCATAGTTGTTTCAAATTCCTGGTCTGATCTTTCCAACATCCCTGCCAAGGTTGGTTCTGATGCTTGCTCTGTCTCTTCAAACTGTAGTGGGGTTTTTTTGTTTGTTTTGTTTTTGTTTTTTCCTTTTAGCATGTCTTGTCATTTTTTCTTGATAGCCAGGCATAATGTACTAGGTAAAAGGAACTGCTGTAAATCGGCCTTTAGTAATGTGGCGTTAAAGTGTGGGAGGGGGGGAAGCATTCTATAGTCCCATGATTAGGTCTCACTCTTTTAGTGAGCCTGTGCCTCTGGACTGTGAACTTCACATGTGTTTCTTCGTTTTTTTACCTTTCTAGGGTGGGACAGGATGGCTAGAATTGTCTGGAGTTGGGTACTTCCCTTCCTCAAGGTCAGTTAGGTTCTGATAAAACCCCAGCAGGTTAGGCTCTGCTTCAACATTTTCTCCTGAAGGCAGACCTTGTTAAGAACAGAATATTTGGCATATTTCAGAATGGTTCCTTTTCCCCTCCCCTTGCCAGAGCATGAGGGTTTTTTCTCTGATATTCACTGTGAGAACCAGGTAGAGCCCTTGGAAAATCTCCCATAAGTAGATCCTCCTATGACAGGGTCCCCCTAGAGATTTTAACTTGGAGTGTCCACTCTGAGCTGCAAGCAATTCATCAACTATAATTCAGGTTTCCCTACCCAGCACTGGTGCCCATGGACGTTTCAGCTTGTGGGTTTCTGCTTGGGTAGATCTGATTCTCCGTATTTGCCTGTCTTTCTCTCCAATTTGGGGCATGGCAGTTTGCTGCCCTCACTTCTGTGACCTCACTGTCACAGGTCCCTGGCCCTCTGTGACCTTCTGTCACTTGTGACCTCACTTCTCTTACACATCAAGAAGAGTTGCTGATTTTTCAGTTTGTTCACCTTTTTATTTGCTGTTAGGACAGACTAGCAACTTCCAAGCTTCTTATGTGCTGCACCCAAAGGACCATTATTGTTTATCCAGATGACTTTAATCTTTCACCAGAGGATGTTCTACATTTACTGTTTGGGCTCCTGCACTAAGAAATTGATCACATGAAGTTAGGGATTGAGCTGGATTGGGGATAAGGTCCAGTTTTATGAATACTCTATCTACCTTTGTTTCATTCTCATTTCTCAGGCATGAGCCTTCTGGGCTTTTGAATGAGAGCCTAGACGTTCTCTGTCTCAACCTGTGGGCTGTGGGAGGTTTTATTCTGTCTTTTAGAGGTTTTGAGTTTAACTCTCCCACCTCCCGCCCCACATATCTTCAAAATCTGGCCCCTTTGTTTCAGGCAGGCCCTCTTTCTGTAATTGGACTTTGTCTCCTAAACACCACGCAACTGCAGAAGATTTTGCTCCCTCCACCTTTTAGGGGCTTCCAGGGGCTTCCAGGAGCCTCCAGCTCCTCAAAAAAATCTTTGCTGGTTTCTCTTTCTCCCAGTAATGTTCCTTTGCCTGAGCTAAGCTTTTGTGTCCAGAATTGGCAAATGCCTCCAGAGAAAAATATTTGACCAGTGATCCTCAGCTTATTCAGGAATGAAAGCTCTTCTCTCTTTGGAATTTTAGTTCATCTCATTGAGTCATAGCTCTCTGCTGACTTTAAAAAAACGGTTCTTGCAATTTTTTGTTTTTCTTCTAATTTCTGCAGTGGGAGCATTGGTCTGCTGAAAACCTCTATATCCTGGTTAGAAACGGAAGTCTTTTGATCTTTTCTTAAATTCTGTATAATTTACTTTCATTATTTCTTCAAATATTTTCTCCTCTCCAACTTTGTTTCTCTTTCTGAAGTCTTATTATCTGGGTATTTTTACTTCTACTTTAATACTCTGTAACTTATATTATTTCTCTTATATTTTCTAATTTTTTTTGAATCTTCCTTCTGGGAAAGTTATTCAATTTGGTCTTCCAGTTCACTAGTATTTTCTTCAGCTGTATTCATTTTATTTGTGCCATCTACCTGGACTGATCAGCACTTCTGGTTTTGAAGGGCTACTAAGAATTTATCAGACTGCTATATTCATTCATTCATGTATTCATCAAATATTCACTGAATGCCTACGTTATGCCAGGCTGGGTTCTAGGCATGGGAAATTCGATCACCAACTCTACAAAGGAGGCTTACTAATTTAAACCTCTAGCTCAGATTCACACATGCAACAGCCTACTTGACATCAGAGGCATCTCAAACTCAACATGTCCAAAATTGAACCAGGGATCTTCCCCTAATCAGTATTCCCTTGGTGGCAAGTGGCAGAACTCCAAGTCAAACTGGTTTAAGCCGTAAAGCAAAATTATTGGCTTAGTTAACTGAAAAGTCCAGGGGTAGGATGACTTCAGGCCTGGCTGACTGATATTAGAGGCTCAATGATATTGACAAGACACAGTATCTGTTTTTCCATCTCTTGCTTCTGCTTTTTTTCTCTGCCGAGTTACCTTGTGGGATCTTAGTTCCCCCGCCAGGGATTAAACCCAGGCCCTCGGCAGTGAAAGCGCGGAGTCCTAACCACGGGACTGCCAGGGAATTCCCTCTGCTGACTTAACTTCTAGGCTTACCCTCCTCACATTAGGGTGAGATGGTCACCAGCACCAACAGGCTTACATGCTTCCAGCTCAGTGACTCCAGCAGACAGACAGAGATTCTGCTTTCCCAATAATTCCATCATCAACTCCAGGCTCGAGTCTTGCTGACTTTGCTTGGGTTTTGTGCCTTGCTATGAACCAGTCATTGTAATTTGGAGAAGGAATCTTTGGATGAGCCAGATCTAGGTCTTAGGCTGACTCCTGCAGCTGAAGTTATGTTCTGCTAGCTTTGCAACCCAGTGAAATAAAAAAGCCTCTTTCCTGAGCGCTCCATCAAATGTTTGAAGGGGGTTCTCATCTGCCTGGCTTAGGGCTCATGGCCTTTTCCAAACCAATGTCTGTGTCCTATGGGTAGGCCTGGGTCTGGAGTTGCCAGATTTAATGAATAAAAATATGAGACATTCAGTTACATTTGAATTTCAGATAAATAATAAATAAAATGTGAAGATCCACGTGTCCCAAGTAGGCATCCTGTACTTTATCTGGCAACATTACCTGGGTCATACACCAGTCCCACAGTGTGGGGGATGAGATCAACCACACCCAAACCACTTGGTTGAAGTTTGAGAAGCCCAATTCCAGAAGGAAAAATGGAGGTGCTGTTTCCAGAAAGAAGCATGGATGCGGACTGCACAAATGATAGTTGACCTTGATACTCTCCGTGCACACCCCGTTCATTGCGACCCATTAGCCCTTCCCCAGCTCCTTCATCCCTGCTGAGAGATCCCCATTTGGTACAGGAAGTAGATAGCACTCCCTCGATTTTAGGAATATAGGCTCTGCCCTCAGCCCCGGGGGATAAATTATGATTACTCTAAACTACCAATGGTAATCCTTTTCTTTTTTGCCAAATGACTGGTGTTAAAGGGAAAATTATTCATGACAACTGTTGACGATGAACCAGTAAGACTTTATTCAAGGGGCTACTACAATGAGGGTTTGTATTAGGGGAGGGAGATCTGGATCAACTTCGAACACAATAAGGAAAAGTGGGGATTTATAGCCAAGGAACAGGGTGGGGGTCAGTGGATGGAAAATTACTAAATGGAAACCTCAGGGGTGAGGGTGGGATTGTGGCTAAACCGACCTAACAGAGTCTTGCTAAAACTGAACGACGCAGAGATGAATACAGAAGCCCAAAAGTCAGGGCATAGGTGAGAATAGAGTTCAAAGGAGCCTGACTGGAGTTTGTCAAGGAAGAATCTTTGTCACTGATACAAATCTTCCTAGCTTCCTTTGTGTCCAGGTATGGTCATGCAGCTAGTTCTGGCCCATGAGAGGCAAGGGGAAATTTGCTGGGGAGTTTCTGGAGAGGATTTTGCTTCCCAGATAAAAAGACAGAGCCCCTGAAGGGAAGGACCTTGTGCCCCTGCACCCTACTTTTTACTTGGAACGCTGGTGTAAGCACATGATATATGCAGCTATGTCCGTCATGAGACAACAAACATAGGAGTAAAAAGCCAGCATGCAAAAAATGACGGGGCTGAAGAGTGGAAAGAGTCTGAGAAAACTCTGGAAACTCCAACCTCCGGGCTTCATCTGTAAACAATAAACAGCCTTATCGTTTAGCCTCTGCCTTCTGGTACTTGAAGCCACATGCTCCCCAGCTCATCTGCTCCCTCCCCTGAGCCTGCTTTTCTCCCGATGTCCCACAGCTCAATAATAACACCATCACCTTTCCTTTCATGCAAATCAAAACTTCAACGTCATCACTGGAGCCTCCCTCTCCTCCCCCTGTCCCTCCCCCATTTCTGTTGAACTTCCTCAGTGACTCTGGAATCTGCCTGCATTCTACATTTCCACGTCCACTGTCCTATTCCTAGCAGCTCCTCTTTTCTCTCCTGGTCCAGTTCAAAGGCTTTCTATCCATCTCCTGCCTCTACTCTTTATTCCTCTGCAATATCTTTCCACAGTTATCTTTTCAAAATATAAATCTGATAATGTCAACCTCCCCCACAATGTTTAAACACCCTTCGGTTACCTCCTCTTACTCTTAGAAAAAAGACCAAAATCCTTAACAAAGCCTTTAAAACCCTGCATGCTTGGCCCTGCCTCAAGCCGTATCTCATCCATGCCACTTTCCTCTTTATATGAGTCTGTTTCCTTCCACCACAGGACCTTTGCACATGCTGGAATGCCTAGACTGATCTTCCCCACCTCTACTCCCCTGACGCACTCCTGCTCTGCCTTCAGATCTTTCCTTTATCCTGGCTTTCTCAGGTGAGCCTTTTCCTGTCCACAGAGACCCTCTCCATTGCTCTCAAGACCTAGGAGATGTCCACAGGTATCTCTTCCCTGCCTCCCCTGGAATCCTGCCAGGATTCCCTTCAATTGCTGAGATCCTTCCCCTCTGGAACAATCCAGCTGCTTTGCTTCTGTGAACCCAGGCTTTCAAATCAATGACCGGCTAATTCTTCCATAGCAGTGAGAACAGAAGACAAATTAACATTTCAGTACATTATTTTGACATACAAATAAGAAGGTAATTATATTCTTGTGTTTTCCTGACTGGGTTTTGCAGCAGACCACCATAGGTCCTTGAAATGCCTACAGGAAACCTAAAGTATGAGGACAATTGAACCAGGAGCAGGGCGAGAAATGCATTCCAGGTGCTGTATGTGTACAGCCTCCTCCTTGAGGGGTCCTGGAGTGCTAGTAGTTAGAGATGAGGATAAGGGGTAAGCTGGGCTGTGAAGGAATGGATTCTGATTCTGAGGGCAATGAGAAGCCAGAGGGCTTTAAGCAAGGGAGGTACTGCACCAGATTTGCTTTAGAAAGATCATTCTAGTGCTGTGTGGAGAATGGATTGCAGGGGACAAGACTGGGGCAGGGAGATAGAGGAGGAGGCTGATGCAGTGGTGCAGGAGAGATGACGGTGTGAATTAATTAAGCAAGGAGGCCATTAGCCTGAGGGGGCTCTAATGCTACATCACCTATGGAAGCAAACCAAAATCTAAGCCTGTGAATATCTCAAGGTTATGAAAGCAAAATGTAAAGACAAACAACCACAAAGAGCCGACTAGGATTTAAGCTATAGCCAATCAATACATTCCTTCCAGTTTTTCCATATAAAAGTTTTCTTCAGCTCCCATCAACAGAGCACTTCTAACCACTTCCAGTTTGGCACTGCCTTATTTGAATTGATTTTTGCTCAGATAAATTCCCTAAAAATTTAGTATGCCTCAGTTTATCTTTTAACTGTTCTGGTGTCAGAAGTGGGATCCAAAGGAGATGCCAGGGCTTCCCTGGTGGCACAGTGGTTGAGAATCTGCCTGCCAATGCAGGGAACACGGGTTCAAGCCCTGGTCTGGGAAGATCCCACATGCCTCGGAGCAACTAGGCCCGTGAGCCACAACTACTGAGCCTGTGCGTCCGGAGCTTGTGCTCCTCAACAAGAGAGGCCGCGACAGTGAGAGGCCACATACTGCGATGAAGAGTGGCCCCCACTCGCCGCAACTAGAGGAAGCCCACACACAGAAACGAAAACCCAACACAGCCAAAAATAAATAAATAAATAAAATTAAAAAAAAAAAAAAGAAACAATTCTTTAAAAAAAAAAAAAAAAACAAAGGAGATGCCAAATGGCCCACAGGAGCAACAAGCAACCAGACAGAGGTACCCGCTGAGCCCATTTAGCTCACTGCTTTCTTGCTACATCTGCAAGTTGGGTAAGTTCCTTTCATGTCTGAGGTTTGCAGGTTTTGTGTTTGAAAGAGCTCCCCGAATTTATTCGAGCATTCTTTCTCTGGACTGGGTCTGGGGGCCAGCTGACTTAAAAAAAACTGGACTGGGTCCAGGGTCAGATTAGGTCTGACTTAAGCTGGACTGGGTCTGTTAGGGGAAATACTGACTGAAACTGCCCTCCCTGGCCAGGCAACATAGTAACCACTTGCATGAGTTATTTTAAACAGGAGGTCCTGGTAAGGACCACAGAACTAACAAGCTCCCACCAACTGGAAGAATTCAGGAAAGGTCAAAAGGAGAGAGGAGACGCCAGGCCATTTCTCCTTCCAACCTCCCAGAATCCTTCTCACTGGAATCCATCTTGGCTGAGTGATGCATGCACCACCAGGATGGACCCTGCGTCAGAATGATTGGCCAGAGACAACCCGGAAACTAACCCCACTCCCATAAAACCCGAGACTGCAAGCCACGTGGCAAAGCAGTCCTCCTGGATTCCCTTACCCTCCCGCTCTCCACCCGGGTGCCCCTTCCCAATAATGTCTCCTGCTTTGTCAGCACGTGTGTCTCCTTGGACAATTCATTTCCGAATGTTAGACAAGAGCCCACTCTTGGGCCCTGAAACGGGTCTCCCTTCCTGCAACAGGTCCAGTGTGAGGCCTCAGGTAATAAGGGGGAAATAAAGAGAAAAATTGGTTCCCTGAGTCCAAAAAATCTGGGACTCCTCTGTCTGGGACCCTGGCTAACTATATGTATAAAATTATGGGCCCAGAATCTGTGTTTTTCTGAACCAGTGGGTTAACCTTACCAAAGATAACCTTAAATTGCAGTGGTCATGGTAGGGAACTTTTAACCTAGACAAGCATATCTTTACAAGGTGCTCTAGAGAAAAAAAGGGTCCCAAATCTCCCCCAAACAATGGGGTGCTTTTTTTTTTTTTTTACTGGTATGCTGAAGCATCTTAGAAACTCAATGAATCGAAAATTGCTTCTTTAAAAGATTCTTTACAAAACACAAATGAAAAGTTTAAGCAACAAGTTGACAGTGAATCTAAAAAAATCTAAAAAGTGCACACTGACTAACTTGACTCCAACTGCTCCTTCCCTTAAACCTCCCCTCCCTAAATTTTCTGAACCTACCAATCCCTTTACACCTTTTATTTTATTTAAAAAATTTATTTATTTATTGGTTGTGCTGGGTCTTTGTTGCGGCAGGTGGGCTCCTTAGTTGCGGCTCATGGGCTCCTTAGTTGAGGCATGTGAACTCTTAGTTGTGGCATGCGTGTGGGATCTAGTTCCCTGACCAGGGATCAAACCCAGGCCCCCTGCCTTTGGAGCGTGGAGTCTTCACCACTGCTCTACCAGGGAAGTCCCACTCAATTGCCTTTTAAAGTGAGGCCCTCTGCTGAGCCTTGAATACTAAATGTAACCATCTTTTCTCATGGTCAAAGGCTGAATTAGGGCCATCATAAAAGGTTCTCCAAATCCTCAAGAGAATCCTCAAAATTTTTATGAGGAATTTAGAATTCTAATTGCAGCCTATGATATGGGCTCCCAGATTGCTGCCAGTTTATTCATATGACATTAGGACCTAGCAATGCCCAAAAATAAATGACTGAAGCCCAGTGGGAAGACCCCAAGAGTGATATTAAAGACCCCCATGCAGGGCTTCCCTGGTGGCGCAGTGGTTAAGAATCCGCCCGCCAATGCGAGGGACACAGGTTCAAGCCCTGGTCCGGGAAGATCCCACATGCCACGGAGCAACTAAGCCCGTGCGCCACAACTACTGAGCCTGCGCTCTAGAGCCCGCGAGCCACAACTACTGAGCCTGCGTGCCACAACTACCGAAGCCCGCGTGCCTAGAGCCCGTGCTCCGCAACAAGAGAAGCCACCGCAATGAGAAGCCCGCGCACCGCAACGAAGAGTAGCCCCCACTCGACGCAACTAGAGAAAGCCCGCACGCAGCAATGAAGACCCAGCACAGCCAAAAATAAAAATAAATAAAATAAATTAAAAAAAAAAAAAGACCCACATGCAAACTGCTCTGCCAGGGATGGCCCAACAGACTCTAGAAAAATAGCCCAAGACCTACGTGAAAAAAATTTTTTTAATTAATTAATTTATTTATGGCTGCGTTGGGTCTTTGCTGCTGCGCGCAGGCTTTCTCTAGTTGCGGCGACAGCGGGGGCTACTCTTTGTTGAGGTGCGCAGGCTTCTCATTGCAGTGGCGTCTCACATTGCAGAGCATGGGCTCTAGGCGTGCAGGCTCAGTAGTTGTGGCTCATGGGATCTAGAGCGCAGGCTCAGTAGTTGTGGCACACAGGCTTAGCTGCTCCACGGCATGTGGGATCTTTCCGGACCAGGGCTCGAACCTGTGTCCCCTGCGTTGGCAGGTGGATTCTTAACCACTGAGCCACCAGGAAAGTGCCTATTTGAAAGTATTGATAAGGTATTGCCTCAAAAGACTGACGGGTCTATCAGTCAATCTTGCAAACAACAAAAAAAGAATGAAGCAGTCTCAGATCATAAGACAAAATTGGAAGCCCTGTTTGTGAAATTCTGGGCTTGCTTTATTAAACGAAGGCTCAGAAAACACCTTCACTTCCTTATTCATTAGCAAGCTCTGGCTGAACTAAGTAGCCTAATAAAGAGACACAAGCTGTGCTGGGAAGCCACCTTTCTTGCTGAATTAATAGCCCTAGCTAAGCATTTTGAAAAAACCTTGGAGCAAGATGAAATTCAAAAAGCCAACCAATTTATGGCCCTGAAGTTACAATAGTTCCAAGGGCCAAGGGGACCTCCACGAACACATTTCAAGCCAGAACCTAGAGACTCTCCACTCAGGAATACTGTGCCCTGAAGTGTCTGCCTTTGCTGTAAACGAGTGGGGCACTGAAAAAAGCAATGCCCCCTGCTGAACCCATCGTTTAAGAGACCTCCACCTATTAGTCCAGACTGCCTTTCCACTGGGGGAAGTCAAAAAATTTGATTACTGAAATAATAAGCATTGATGGGGCTCTGAGGGATCCTTTGGTAAGTTGCTCCCCAGGATTCCTCTAAATGAGAAAAGGGAAACTAAGATAAACAATGCAGAATATGGCACAGTATTGGGGTTTACCATTGCCACTTTATCTATATTAAAACCGACTTTCACAAAACAGCAAATCCCTTGGAGTAAAGTATTTCCATACTGGGGGTTTCTAGCCAAAGGCAAAGGGTATTTGTGTCTAAACTAAACTAGCCCAGATGACACTAGGGCCATTTTTGGGAAACCATACTTTCCTTCTGTGTGACGTGGCCCCAGTAAGCCTGTTAGGATGAGATTTGCATTCTAAAATAAAGAGTTGCATAAAATTTAACTCAGAAGGAATTTCCTGACCCTCCTGAACCTGAGGTGTTCTGCTCTCTGCAAGCAGGAATTGATGAAATTGAGACTCTAAAGTATGAAAGCCCTTAACTCTCAGAAGTGTTGTGAATGCCGGATTTCCCTGGTGGCGCAGTGGATGAGAATCCACCTGCCAGTGCAAGGGACACAGGTTCAAGCCCTGGTCCAGGAAGATCCCACCTGCCGCAGAGCAGCTAAGCCCATGCGCCACAACTACTGAACCTGCACTCTAGAGCCCGCGAGCCACAACTACTGAAGCCCGCGTGCCTAGAGCCTGTGCTCCACAACAAGAGAAGCCACCGCAATGAGAAGCCTGTGCACCGCAACGAAGAGTAGGCCCCAACTCGCCGCAACTAGAGAAAGCCCACGCATAGCAACAAAGACCCAACACAGGCAAAAAAAAAAAAAAAAAAAAAATTGCTTTGGCCATTCGGGGTCTTTTGTGTTTCCATACAAATCGTAAAATTTTTTGTTCTAATTCTGTGAAAAATGCCATTGGTAACATGCTAGGGATTGCATTGAATATGTAGATTGCTTTGGGTAGTATAGTCATTTTCACAATACTGATTCTTTTTTTTTTTTTAATACTTATTTATTTATTTATTTGGTTGCACCGGGTCTTAGTTGCAGTAGGCAGGCTCCTTAGTTGCAGCTCCAGGGCTCCTTAGTTGCAGCATGTGTGCTCCTTAGTTGTGGCAGGTGGGCTCCTTAGTTGCGGCAGGAGGGCTCCATAGTTGTGGCATGCAAACTGTTAGTTGCAGCATGCATGTGGGATCTAGTTCCCTCACCAGGGATGGAACCTGGCCCCCCTGCATTGGGAGCGTGGAGTCTTATCCACTGGACCACCTGGGAAGTCCCACACAATATTGATTCTTCCAGTCCGAGAACATGGTATATCTCTCCATCTGTTTGTATCATCGTTGATTTCTTTCATCAGTATCTTATAGTTTTCTGAGTACAGGTCTTTTGCCTCCTTAGGTAGGTTTATTCCTAGGTATTTTATTCTTTTTGTTGCAATGGTAAATGGGACTGTTTCCTTAATTTCTCTTTCTGATTTTTCATTTTTAGTGTATAGGAATGCAAGAGATTTCTGTGTATTAATCTTACATCCTGCAACTTTACCAAATTCATTGATTAGCTCTAGTAGTTTTCTGGTGGCATCTTTAGGATTTTCTATGTATAGTATCATGTCATCTGCAAGCAGTGACAGTTTTACTTCTTCTTTTCCAATTTGGGTTCCTTCTATTTCTTTTTCTTCTCTGATTGCCGTGGCTAGGACTTCCAAAACTATGCTGAATAATAGTGGCAAGAGTGGATATCCTTGTCTTGTTCCGATCTTAGAGGAAATGCTTTCAGTTTTTCACCATTGAGAATGATGTTTGCTGTGAGTTTGTTGTATATGGCCTTTATTATGTTGAGGTAGGTTCCCTCTATGCCCACTTTCGCAGAGTTTTTTTTTTTTATCATATATGGGTGTTGAATTTTGTCAAAAGCTTTTTCTGCATCTATTGAGATGATCGTATGGTTTTTATTCTTTAATTTGTTAATATGTTGTATCACATTGATTGATTTGCGTATATTGAAGAATCCTTGCATCCCTGAGATAAATCCCACTTGATCATGATGTATGACCCTTTTAATGTGTTGTTGGATTGTTTGCTAGTATTTCATTGAGGATTTTTGCTTCTATGTTCATCAGTGATATTGGTCTGTAATTTTCTTTTTTTGTGATATCTTTGTCTGGTTTTGGTATCAGGGTGATGGTGACCTCATAGACTGAGCTTGGGAGTGTTCCTCCCTTTGTAATTTTTTGGAACAGTTTGAGAAGGATGGGTGTTAGCTCTTGTCTAAATGTTTGCTAGAATTTGCCTGTGAAGCCATCTGGTTCTGAACTTCTGTTTGTTGGAAGGTTTTTGTTTTTTTTTGGCTGCGTTGGGTCTTCATTGCTGTGCAAGGGCTTTCTCTAGTTGCGGTGAGTGGGGGCTACTCTTCTTTGTGATTCATGGGCTTCTCATTGTGGTGGCTTTTCTTGTTGCAAAGCACAGGCTCTAGGCACATGGGCTTCAGTAGTTGCAGCACGCGGGCTCAGTAGCTGTGGTGCATGGGCTTAGTTGCTCCGTGGCATGTGGGATCTTCCTGGACCAGGGTTCGAACCCCTGTTCCCTGCATTGGCAGGTGGATTCCTAACTGCTGTGCCACCAAGGAAGTCCCTGTTGGAAGATTTTTAATCTCAGTTTCAATTGCATTACTTGTGATTGGTCTGTTCATATTTTCTATATCTTCCTGGTTCGGTCTTGGAAGGTTGTACTTTTCTAAGAATTTTTCCATTTCATATTAGGATATGACTTATACCTCATGCTGTTGAGAGTCTATTAAACTCCCATCAGACTCAACATTTTTCAGCAAGCCGACTAACATGAGATCCTTCTCCTTTCACTTTTTTTTTTTTTTTTTTTTTTTTGGCCTAGCTGCGCGGCATGTGGGATTTTAGTTCCCTGACCAGGGATCAAACCCATCCCCCCTGAAGTGGAAGCGCAGAGTCTTAACCACTGGATCGCCAGGGAAGTCCCTCCTTTCACTTTCTAAACTCCATCTTTTTTTTTTTTTTTCATTTTATAGTTTTATTTCATTCCCATATATGTGTGTGTATATATATGCATATTTTTTTTACATCTTTATTGGAGTATAATTGCTTTACAATGTTGTGTTAGTTTCCACTGTACAACAAAGTGAATCAGCTATATGTATACATATATCCCCATATCTCCTCCCTCTTGAAACTCCCTCCCACCCTCCCTATCCCACCCCTCAATATTGTCACAAAGCATCAAGCTGTTCTCCCTGTGCTATACATCTAAGCTTCTTCTTGAGCGCTGCAACTTTCTCAACACTGCTGCCCTTGCAGACAATGGTACAGATCACTGTAACTGTGTAGACGTGGTGTCATGGTTATTGACCCCTTGCATCGACTTACAGGGCACATCGTTAGAAAACCAAGATTTGATACTCTTTGTCGCTGGGTCCTGTGCTAAGAATGCGGAAGGGAAAAATCGATCAGGATATGCTATGACAGCTCAATAGGAATTATTGGAAAGGTGAAGCCTTCCCCAGTTTAACTTTGCTCAACCAGCAGAACAATATGCTCTCACTCGGAGTTGTCAGCTATTCAAAGGAAAATCAGTAAACCTTTATACAGATAGTAAATATGCCTTTGGGGTGGTCCATGACTTTGGTATATTATGGAAACAGAGAGGTTCCTCACTGCTGGTGGAAGGCTGATCAAAAATGGGCCCCAGGGCTTTGCTGGTGGCGCAGTGGTTAAGAATCCGCCTGCCAATTCACGGGACACAGGTTCGAGCCCTGGTCTGGGAAGATCCCACATGCTGCGGAGCAACTAAGCCCGTGTGCCACAACTACTGAGCCTGCGCTCTAGAGCCCGCGAGCCACAACTACTGAGCCTGTGTGCCACAACTACTGAAGCCCGTGCGCCTAGAGCCCGTGCTCCGCAACAAAAGAAGCCACGGCAGTAAGAAGGCCGTGCACTGCAACGAATAGTAGCCCCTGCCTGCCGCAGCTAGAGAAAGCCCGCACGCAGCAACAGAGACCCAACACAGCCAAAACTAAATAAATAAAATTAAAATCTTTAAAAAAAAATGGGCCCCAAGTAGCACTCCCGCAGTGGTCCAGTAGTTAGGGCTCTGTGCTTCCACTGCAGGGGGTGCAGGTTCTATCCCTGGTCGGGGAATTTCCACATGCTGCTCAGGGTGACCAAAAAAAAAAGAAAAAAACAAACCACGGCCCCAAGTAAATGAACAGCTCTCTGTCATTCTATTGTCTAACTGAATTGCAGTGATTAAAACTGAAGCTCATACTGGAAAGACAGAACCTGAGTATCAGGGAAATGCTCTAGCAGACTTCCATGCTAAATCAGCCAGCACTAAAACTGTACCAATACGCAACTTGAATGAACTCCACAAGATTGATTCTAACCAAATTATTTATGATAATTTATATAAAAGACAAAATCAGGCATCTGAGCTGGAGCGACAATGTTGGGACCAACAAGGGTGCAAATTTCATATTAAACAATTCACTGAGGGCCAGGACAGTTGCCTGGTTCTTCCTGAATCCTTGAAAGTGCCATTACTAAAAGCTCTACATTCTGCAACTCATCATGGCGCAGATAAAATGATCCAAATTATGAAGAAGTATTGGTGGAATGACTACTCCAAGGTCACAAGTTTGGTTTACCACCAAGACCTGATTTGTCAAACCCATAACCCTGGAAAGACTATTAAGGTATTAGATGCAGCGTTCTCACCACCTACTGGGCAGGCCATGTGAACATTTACAGATGGATTTCATTCACTTGCCTCCCTCAATGGGTTACTGATGTGTTCTTGTAATTGCTTGTATGTTCTCAGGATTGATTGAAGCCTTCCTATGCAGAAAGGCTGATGCCGCAACTGTGGCTGAGAAACTTTTAGAAAATATATTTCCTTCATGACGCTTCCCCAGAGAAATCTTCAATGATAGGGGAACTCATTTCACCAGACAAAAAATTAAACAAATAAAGCACTGCTGACTCAATGGCATTATTGTTGTCCTTAGTCAGCTGGTAAAGTTGAACAGACAAATGGTCCCTTAAAACTAAAGCTAGCTAAATTAACAGAATCAACTGGACTGCCCTGGCCTAAAGTTCTACTATTCGTTTTAATGGTGATTAGATCAACACCTATGGGAAAGGATAAAGTAATGCCTTATGAAATAGTGACAGGAAAACCTGTGCCCTTGGTGATAGAACCACATCTGTCTCCTGTACTCAAATTCTGACATGATTCAATATTGTAAAGCTTTAACGTATTATGCCAAAGTGTATTTCCACCAGGTAAAAGAAGCTTTCCATGACCCTCCTACAGATTGTCGAGGCTTCTACAACTTAGAACCTGGAGAGTGGGTCTTCTTCTCAGGAAACGACACCTGAGAAAGACTGCCCTTGAACCTCGTTAGAAGGGACCATTCAGGTTCTCCTCCCTACCCAGATGGCAGCCAAACTTCAGAGACTTGAACCTTGGGTCCACACCTCCCAGTTGTAAAGGGCTCCTCCAAACTCTTGGAACTGCATACTAGCCGGAAATCTAAAGTTAAAATTGGGAGATTCCTCCCCAGAAACAAATGACATCTTGAGGTGGACAGCTCTCTCAAGATCACAGATCAAGATCTTTATCTCCATTATGAAATCTTTATCCCTTTCACCTACTTGCTATCTGCTTTTTCTCTTCATTAATGCATGGAAAGATAACACTATAATTAGGATTTCACAAACAATAGCTACTGCAGGAAACTTAACTAACTGCTGGATTTGTCATGCTAAACCAAAATCAGTACATGAAGGGAGAGACCCTTTAGTTTACCCTATAAGTAATTTCACTGAAATCCCAAATGCCACTGTGTGCCTGAATTGTTCGGCAGCTCCCTTTTATAAAGGTAAAAATACTAAATCTACATATCCCCATTCCTTGCTTCAATTTAATCCAACCCTGGGATGGGAAAATTCCAGATTCACTCAATATATATATATAAAAAACACTGCAGAGCAGCCAATGTAAATCAGACCATTTATAGGCTTGCTGACAGGCCCATGTATTTAGGTGGTCTTTCAGCATGTTGGGTCTTGGTAGGATGGTGCTAACGCCTCTGTACCAGCCAATGAGCCCACAGATGCTAATACTCACGAGGGAGCCCTATGTACACTTCCTGGTTATGGCTTTATATGTGGAAGTTTTGGTATTGGCCTCTATGCTTGAGCAACTCATTGTCTTGACAGCTGGAGGATGAAAGGGCACTGTGCTCTTTTTTTAAAAAAATATTTTATTTATTTTTATTTTTGGCTGTGTCAGGTCTTAGTTGCAGCATGCGGGATATTCGTTGCGGTATGCGGGATCTTTCGTTGGGGCGCGCGGGCTTCTCTCTATCTGTGGTGCGCGGGCTTCTCTCTAGTTGTGGCATGTGGGTTTTCTAGTTGTGGCGCATGGGCTTAGTTGCCCCGCGGCATGTGGGATCTTAGTTCCCTGACCAGGGATCAAACCTGCGTCCCCTGCATTAGAAGGCGGATTCTTTACCACTGGACCATCAGGGAAGTCCCAGGGCACTGTGCTCTTGCTGCATTTAGTGTTCCATTGTCCCTTCATAATACCTCAGAAACTCAACGTTGGCCACTCCCTTGAATTTATACTATGGACCAAAAAGAAGTTTGTCAACAGATGTTAACACCTTTGGATGGGCATCATTTGGATGGTCCCTTCTTCCTTGGCTTGGAGTTAGTACAAACAAACATATGTTTAGAAACTTATTCTTAACTCTGGCAACCATAGCTGAGTCTACCGCTAAGGCCTTGGCTGCACAACAAAAGTACCTAGGCTCTCTAGCTAAGGTGGTTTTAGATAGTAAAATCGCTTTAGATTATTTGTTGGCTGAACAAGGGGTCTGTGCCATAGCTAACACCTCCTGCTGTACCTGAATTAACACCTCTGGTGTTGTAAAAACTCAAATACAAGAAATTAACAAACAAACTACTTGGCTAAAACAGATTGGTACCACGTCAGGTACATTCCTTGATTTACTTGATACCAACTGGTTTGGTTCGTGGGGGCCCCGGCTAAGGAGTAGACTTCAGCCTTTTGGTATTATCCCCCGGTAGTCATCATCGCAGTCTCCCTGGTGGGCTGTGTTGCCTAAAAGATCTCAAATGCATGTGTGCAGCCATCAGCAGCAAATCAGATGGTCTCACTGTGCTTGGAGAAACAGAAACAAGATGTACAATGGAATAAACAGCAAAAGCAATTCTTCTATGGATCTGACATCATAACCTGATAAGAGCAATTTAACTCTCATAGTGACTGAGAATGGGGCTATCGCTAAACTTTTGTTCATCCTCCGGATGATCAAAAGGGAGAATTGTTAAATTAAACAAAGAGACCATTAGACTGAGGTGGCTCTAGTGCCTCAGCACCTACGTAAGCAAACCAAAATGTTAACCTGTAAATACTTCGAGGTTATGAAAGCAAAACCTAACAACCAATCATTAACAGCCAAATAGCGTTTAAGCTATAGTCAATCAGTAATTTCCTTACTTTGCTTCCACCTTTTCTCTATAAAAGTTTTTCCCCGGCTCCCATCTGTGGAGTGCTTCTAACCACTTCCCATTTGATGATGACCAATTTGGATGGATTTTTTCTCAAATAAATTCCTAAAATTTTAATGTGCCTCAGTATCTTTTTTTTTTTAATTTTTATTCATTCATTTATTTATTTATTTTTGGCTGCATTGGGTCTTCGTTGCCGCGCGTGGGCTTTCTCTAGTCGCGGCGAGCGGGGGCTACTCTTCGTTGCGGTGCGCGGGCTTCTCATTGCGGTGGCTTCTCTTGTTGCAGAGCACGGGCTCTAGGTGTGTGGCTTCAGTAGCTGTGGCACGCGGGCTCAGTAGTTGTGATTCGTGGGCTCTAGAGTGCAGGCTCAGTAGTTGTGGCGCATGGGCTTAGTTGCTCCGCGGCATGTGGGTTATCCCGGACCAGGACTCGAACCCGCGTCACCTGCATTGGCAGGCGGACTCTTAACCGCTGCGCCACGAGGGAAGTCCCGCCTCGATACGTTTTAACAACAGGCTCTGAAAGTTCGGTCAGCAGGGGAGAGACGCTTAGGAGTTAGAATCTAAAGGCATTTGTGTGATTGGACATGGAATGTTGGGGACCATTCACATTCCCCAACATTATAAAACCGATAGGACCCCCCAAAGGATGTAAATGTCCCAATAGTTAAGGCGGCAGCTTCTATGTATCCCTGCCCTGCTGCCAGCTTTGCACACTGAGCGAGTCCTTGATTATAGAGAACATGACGTTTCAGGGCTGCTGTTTCAAAGAACTTCCTGAAGGCCACATACAAGAAATAGTAATTGTGTATATATTGCATGAATAAGTGGGGAGATAATCAGAAAAGTGTTTGTCTTTCCCTAAGAATTGGGCAAATATAACCTCAATGAAATACAATGACTGTTTTTAGTGAACAGTTAGGGGGAAGAAAGAAGACAGAGAAACAGGAAGGAGGAGACATGCCCAAGGGGCAGTGGGCACCGAGTGGCCAAGGGGGCAGAGGTGCCCACCCACTTGAAAGCCCCAGCAGCTTCCAAGCTGCTCCATCTCCCCCCAACTCTTCCTCTTTTTCTCATGACAGTATTTTATTGAATAACTTAAATCCTTCTGCATCTTACTTTTATCGCTTTAATACACATAGCTCTACCTCATTCTTTCTTACTGCCATATAGTATTTATAGCATGAACATTCTCTGGCTTATTCAGCTCTTTCCCTGCTGAAGGACAGTTAGGTAATTCCTGGGTTGTCATTACCTGACATGCAAGGAACACCCTTTATCCATGTCTTCTTGTACATGTACGTTTCTCTAGTGTAGAATCTCTGGATCAGAGAGTACATGCATTTTGCAAATAAACTTTTTAAAATTTTGGAATAAATTTAGATTTATAGAAAAGTTGCAAAGAGTACTGAGAGTTCCCATATATCCCTCACCCAGTTTCCTCTAATGTTATCATCTTACATTATCACGGTACATTTGTCAAGACTAAGAAAACAACTTTTGCATATTACTGTGAACCAAACTCTAGACTTTATTTGGATTTCATTAGTTGTATTAGTCTGCTCAGGCTGCTATAATAGAATATCACAGACTGGGTGACTTAAACAACATAAATTTATTTTCTCACAGTTCTGAAGGCTGGAAGTTCAAGATCAAGGCGCCAACAGGGTTGTCTTATGAGGTCTCTCTCCTTGGCTTGCAGATGGTCACCTTCTCCCTGTGTCCTCACACGGCTTTTCTTCTGTGCACACCTGCATGGGGAGAGAGAGAGAGCTCTTTGGTATCTCTTCCTCTTAGAAGGACACTAGTGTTATGGAATTAGGACCCCATCCTTATGACCTCATTTAACCTTAATTACCACTCTAAAGGCCGTCTCCAAATACAGTCACATTGGGGGTTAAGTCTTCAACATATGAATTTAGGAGGGGACACAATTCAGTCCATAACACTAGCTTTTCCACTAATGTCCTTTATCTGTTTCAGGATCCAATCCAGGATACCACATTGCCTTTAGGAGTCTGTGCATTTTTAGATTTCAATAGATTTGGTTAAATTGCTTTCCGAAGTGGCCCCTAGTGGGGCTTCCCTGGTGGCGCAGTGGTTAAGAATCCGCCTGCCAATGCAGGTGACGCGGGTTCGAGACCTGGTCCGGGAAGATTGCACATGCCGCGGAGCAACTAAGCCCGTGTGCCACAGCTACTGAGGCTGCCGTCTAGAGCCTGCGAGCCACAACTACTGAGCCCGCGTGCCACAACTACTGAAGCCCCCACGCCTAGAGCCTGTGCTCTGCAACAGAGTAGCCCCCGCTTGCCACAACTAGAGAAATCCCACACCCGCACGCAGCAGCAAAGACCCAGTGCAGCCAAAAATAAATAAATAAATAAATTAAAAAAACAAAAACAAATTGGCCCTAGTAGTTGACACATTCCCAGCTGTGTGTCCCCCTTTCCTCATACCCTCCCCATTCCTGATAGTATCAAACTTTAAAATCTTTGCCAATCAATTGGGTGACTGACAGTATCTTGCTGTTTAATCAGCAGTTTCCTGAATACAAGTAAAGCTGAACTACGCTTTGCTGGCCACCTGTCGTTCCTGGGCTATGAACTGCCTATTCTTAGCCTTTGACCTTTTTTTTTTTTTTTTTTTTTTTAAGTGTATGATGAGTTTTTCTTATTGAATTGTAAGACCCTGTAACTTTGTGAGGGGAAGGGCTGTGTCATAGTCACTGCTGGCACATAGTAGGTGCTTTTTGTTGCAAGAATCAGAGATTAATTTAAGGAAATGAAAAAGGGGATGTATCCCAGGGGACCCAAGTATGCGTGTAATGAGGCCTCTTCAGGGTTTGGAAGCAGGAAGGGCAGGCAGCATCTTTTCCCCTTTCCACAGTCTGGGTCTCCTCACTCTGTTCCGCATAGTGGGAGAGGCCTGGTCCTGATCGATGCAGCTTCAGCCACCCACCCTCAGCCATCATCTAGCTGTCTATGAAATCCCAAAAAGTGTCAGGAGAGAGGATCTGATTGGCTTTGCATGGGTCAGGGTGACACTTCCACTGGATGGTCACCTCTAGGCTCTTAAGCTGGAATGTATGGAGGAAAGGTGGCTGCTGGGGGCTCCCACTCTGGGTGGGGAGGGGTGAGCTGGGCAGAGAGCCAGAGGACAGCCAGCTCCTGCAGGACTGTGATGGATAGAATAGGAGCGATGACCCCCCAAATGTGCCTTGCCCCTGTATTACTGGTGTCTTGTTAGTAGCTGGAATGACAATAGATTCTCAACATGAGTGACTAGACATCTTGTTTCTGCCATTCGGCATCCCTTCTTTTGTTAACTTCATATGGTTTTTCCTTACAGCATCCACCCTTCTCAGTCCCCATGCTGACTCCTCCCGGAAAGGGCATCTGACCCCAGGTACAGGGAGGTGACACATCCCATGTGTGTGGCCACAGTGATGGGTTGAGGGATAAACATGTGATTAAGCATGTAATCCAATTCAGGCCAATGAGAGTTAGACCTGGGATTTTGTTCACATTGCTGGAGAAAGGAAGATCTTTCTTTTCTGAGGGCCTTGAAGTGGCGAAGTAACAGGTCTGGAACTGCTAGGGGCCATCATTTGAAAGACCTGTCCGAAAGGGAACCAGGGAAGCAGGGTAAGAACAAAGAGAGAGGGACTTCCCTGGTGGTCCAGTGGTTAAGACTCTGTGCTCCCAATGCAGGGGGCCCGGGTTCGATCCCTGGTCAGGGAACTAGATCCCACATGCCGCAACTAAGAACCCGCATGCCGCAACGAAGATCCCGCATGCTGCAACTAAAGATCCCGCATGGGCTTCCATGGTGGCGCAGTGGTTGAGAATCTGCCTGCCAATGCAGGGGACACGGGTTCGAGCCCTGGTCTGGGAAGATCCCACATGCCGCGGAGCAACTAGGCCCGTGAGCCACAATTACTGAGCCTGTGCGTCTGGAGCCTGTGCTCTGCAACAAGACAGTCCACGATAGTGAGAGGCCCGCGCACCGCAGTGAAGAGTGGCCCCCACTTGCTGCAACTAGAGAAAGCCCTCGCACAGAAACGAAGACCCAACACAGCCAAAAATAAATAAATTAATTAATTAAAAAAAAAAATGGACAAAGGATCTGAACAGAAGTTCCTCCAGAGATATCCAAATGGCCAATAAGCACAAGAAAAGATGCTCAACATCATCAGTCATTAGAGATGCAAGTCAAGCCATAATGAGATACCATTTCACACCCACTAGGATGGCTATAATAAAAAAGATGGGCAATAGAAAATGTTGGTGAGGATGTGGAGAAATTGGAACATACATTGTTGTTGGAAATGTAAAATAGTGTAGCCACTTCCAAAAGCAGTTCAAAAACTTAAAACCCAGCAGTTCCGCTAAAAATAAATAAATAAATAAATAAATAAATAAATAAATAAAGATCCCGCATGCCGCAACTAAGACCCGGCGCAGCCAAATAAATAAATAAATGTTTTTTTTAAAATAAAAAAATAAAAACAAAGAGGGGGAGAGACAGACACTAAGATCATGGTGACACTACTGAGCTTTGGGTCAAGTCACATCTGAAGACAGCTCTTCTGTAGTTTTCAGTCCCATGAACAAATACACCCTCTCCCCGCCTTAAAAAAAATACTGAACAAATTTAAGTTGTGTTTTCCATCATTTACCAATAAAAGTGTGCTGACTCATACTGAGACAGGATTAATGAAACATTAAGTAACCACTGGAATGTTCTGTGTTGGATGACAGGTTATAGAAAAGGGACAAAGAAATCCCACATGTCTGATGTTGTTTGTTTTTTATAAAGCAAGCATTTTATAAAGCAAATATTTATTTATTTTTGGCTGCGTCGGGTCTTAGTTGCAGCACATGGGATCTTTCATTGTGGCGCGGGGGCTCTTCGTTGTAATGTGCAGGCTTCTCTCTAGTCGTGGCGTGTGGGCTCAGTAGTTGTGGCGGGCTTAGTTGCCCTGTGGCACGTGGGATCTTAGTTCCCTGACCAGGGATCGAACCTGCATCGCCTGTATTGGAAGGTGGATTCTTAGCCACTGGACCACTAGGGAAGTTTCCCACATGTCTGGTTTTGACACATTTAAAGAGGGACAGGGATGAAGGCCTTGCTGGTCAGTTACTTCTTTTTTATTTATTTATTTATTTATTTATTTATTTAGTTTTTGGTTGCGTTCGGTCTTCGTTGCTGTATGCGGACTTTCTCTAGTTGCGGCGATCAGGGGCTACTCTTTGTGGCAGTGTGTGGGCTTCTCATTGCGGTGGCTTCGCTTTGTTGTGGGGCACAGGCTCTAGGCACGCGGGCTGCAGTAGTTGTGGCTCGTGGGCTCTAGAGCTCAGGCTCAGTAGTTGTGGCGCACAGACTTAGTTGCTCTGCGGCATGGGGGATCTTCCCTGACCAGGGCTTGAACCCGTGTCCCCTGCATTGGCAGGCGGATTCTTAACCACTGTGCCACCAGGGAAGTCCCTCAGTTACTTCTTGTTGCCTGTTTCTGCTCATGGCCGGGTCAGGGAGTTGGACCATTATGAGACTTGTCTCTCCTTAGTGGGGTGAAGTAGAGGGAAGACTAAAATCCTCAAATGTTTATACCAGATCAGGAGGGTAGGACACTGAGACCATCTTGAAGACATCCCCACAGTGAGGAGCTGGGGACCCAGCAGCAGGCCAGCATCTGAGGCTGGTTCTGAGGACCTTTTGATGCATCTATGGTTTTCGGCACTAGTGGGAACTCAAGCCACTTGAGCCATGGTCCTTAGAATTATTCTTCCTTTGGCACCAACAGGTAAGAACACGAATGCTATCCTGTATTTTCTGAGTGATCACGTCACCCCAATAAATAGTTATACAGCCTGGGCATTAAGAATGTTTCACTGGGGGTGGGGGGAGTGGGAGGTACAAACTATTGGGTGTAAGACAGGCTCAAGGAGGTATTGTATAACACAGGGAACATAGCCAATATTTTGTAATAACTATACATGGAAAGTAACCTTTAAACACTGTATAAAAACAAAAAATTTTTAAACTTAAAAACAAACAAATAAAAGAATGTTTCATTGGACCAGCTCCTCCAGAATCAGAATCAGAAATCAGAAGGTGAGACCTAGGGTTTTCATCTGTGAGTCAACCTCAGTGGTGATATCTGTAACAAACATTCAATAAACAAGAGTTGAATGAAAGAATGAATGAATAAATGAATGTGTTTGAGAATAAACTGTGTAGTGTGGGTAAGTACAAGAAACTTTGAAAGTTCCAGAATGATACGTATGGAGTAATTCCACTTAGTTAAAGCTTAAAAACATGTAAGTCATTGATTTATATTGTTTATGAATACGTGGGCAGTGAAAGTACTGGAAGCTGAATGGGAAGGCTAAGCACCAGCTTCAGGAAGGGTGAACTTGGGGAGGGAGGGCGGAGATGGAGCAGGAAGGCTTGCCTTGGAGCTTCAACTGTCTCTGTGATATTTTCTTTCTTAAAAAATGTTATGTAGCAGATACATCAAAATGTTTAGAGTTGTTAAAGCTGGGAGGTATGAGAATATGTACATAGGTACTTATATAATTTTTTTCTGTATGTTTGAAATATTTTATAATTAAAAAAAGTGTTTTTAAGTGTCAGGGTTTTAGAGACCGGGAGGCTGGAGTTTAAGTCTTCTTTTCACCAATTACTAGCTGTGTTTTGGACAAGTTACTTCCTTTCCCACCTGTGACTCTCCCTCTTGGGATATGTCACATCCTCTTCACCTGCAATGAACACTCGACTAAGTTAACATTGGGAAACAGCTTTTGCCAGTTTTCTCTTCTCTAAAAACAGAGACATCATTGGCTGTTTTATTTGCAAATTTGAGTGCCTGGGGTTGAAATTCCTCCCCTCTCTCTCCCCTCAACATGCACATATAAAGTTTGAAGTTTACCTTACACCTGGAGATAATCTTTTTTTTTTTAAAGATTGATTGATTGATTGCTATGTTGGGTCTTCGCTTCTGTGCTAGGGCTTTCTCTAGTTGCGGCAAGCGGGGGCCACTCTTCATCGCAGTGCGCAGGCCTCTCACTGTCGCGGCCTCTCTTGTTGCGGAGCATAGGCTCCAGACGCACAGGCTCAGTAGTTGTGGCTCACGGGCCTAGTTGGTCCGCGGCATGTGGGATCTTCCCAGACCAGAGCTCGAACCCGTGTCCCCTGCATTATCAGGCAGATTCTCAACCACTGCGCCACCAGGGAAGCCCTGGAGATAATCTTTAGGTTTGAAATTCCCTTGGAGTTTTACAAGGGATGATTTAATGTACAGTCTACATGGAAAGTCCCTTTGACAGTCATAGGCTATATGACCCATTGACTTTTGTTCTTTGAAAGGGTTTAGGTCTGCCCTCTAGGGAACACTGAAAACCTACTTTTCTGAACCCGTTTTACAGTTCTGAGACATTTCGAAAAGTAGAATCTAGAATTTGTGGCAAATTTGGGTCTAGTGAGGTGGATGGTATTTACGGCCTGAAAAACTTCCTTTAGGAACGCTCTCCACAGTACCCCCTGCTAGTCACTAGGGAGGCCCTTCCTTCAACGGGACTCTAGAGGAGCCACTGAGGCCCTGGAAAGACACTCCGATTCTGCCCCGAGAGACTCTGGCTCTTGCAGCCTGGGACCAGCCACCCTAAGGAGCCTGCGGTGCTGCCGGCTGAGGACCACAGACGGTGGCCTAAGCATCTGTGTCAGAGAATGGAGGGGAAGTGGCCTGGTGCAAAAACGAGGAGTTCTGATTTCCATACAGGCTCCAAGGTCTCCACTTGTGACCTCATTCTGTCTCTGCCCGCAAATCTGTCTTTCTTTTTCTAACCCTGCCCTTCCAGTGCAGACACTGGGAGCTAGCCAGGCTTTTCTCTTGCCATCACATTCCATCAGTCACCACGTCCTGTAGGTTCTACCCTCTTAATATAGCTCAATCTAGGGCCACTGCTGGCATCTACAGGACCTTTGTTAGAAATTAGTTAAAAGGGCCCTCTCTGGGGACTTCCCTGGTGGTCCAGTGGGTAAGACTCCACGCTCCCAATGCAGGGGGCTCGGGTTCCATCCCTGGTCGGGGAACTAGATCCCGCACGCATGCTGCAACTAAGAAGCCTGCACGCCACAACTAAAGATCCCGCATGCCGCCACGAAGGATCCTTCATGCCACAACGAAGATCCCGCGTGCCGCGACTAAGACCCAGCGCAGCCAAAATAAATAAATATTTTAAAAAATCACATTCATTTTAAAAGGGTGCGGTGCTTCTCTGCGCTAGTGAAATAGGAAAAGACGCTTGCTCTAGGTGGAGGCAGCTTTCAGGTACACGCTTGGCTAACAAATAGCTTGTGGGCGAGATGAGGTGCACCTTCCTCCTGGCTCAGCTGGGGGCACAGGTGGCATTTCACACCCCCCTCCAGTGTCTCTGTGTGCAATGAAGATGGCATCACAATGTGCTGGGACCCTGCTCAAATCTTTGGCTTCCTCTCCATCCACCCTGTAGCTGCTGCCTTACAGCTTTTCTGTGGCTGGCGTGGACGGCTCCAACTGCGTCCAGTCTTTCTCTCTCTTCTCGTCCTCCTCCCTTGTGTTCTCAGGGCTGCCTGCTGACTGCCCTGCACACTGGCTCCAGGCACTCCCCAGGCCTCTGGGACAAACGCGGACTCTCAGCAAGGCACCCGAGACTCTTGTCCCTGCTCTTTCCATTTCCTTTTCTGCCTCTCCCACCGGAAATCTTCCTTCACCCCAGAGCTTCCCTGCCTCTATTTCTCATCCTGGCAATACCTCCTGGCCTTTCAAGACTTGGCTCAAGCCATACCTTCCCTAAGAAGTCTTCCCCAGTTGGTTGGGTAGCCTCTCCCCTGGCACTTGTCACCCTGTATTGCAATCAAGGCTGGCTAGACATTGGGCACCGGGAGCACAGTGCCTAGAGCCCTTGATAATCTTAGGGGCTCATGAAACTATTTTAACTTATTTAAAAATCAGAAGAAAAAAAGAACTTTAAGGGTCAAAGAAAATGTGTTATTTTTTCTCACACCAGAAAAAAAAAATTGTAGGGCCCATAAAAATCCATTAAATCATTTTTCCTTTCCTTTTTCTTTTTTTTTTTTTGGAGGAAGATGCCCATGGAGGCAAAAGTACCTAGGATCCATGAAAAGTCTTAATGTGACCCTGACTGCCATTGTCCACCCAGTAGACTGAGAGTTCCTAGGAAGTGGGGAATGGAACCTCCCAGGGCTGTGCTATGTAATCTTTAAACCTCTGTATCCCCAGCCCAGTGCTACGTACTCAGGACTGGCTCAGTCAATGCTTTCTGAATAAGTGGATAAGTAAATGAATGAATGGACTTGAGTGAGACTCTTGACTCTGAGTCTCCATTTCTTCATCTGCAAAGCAAAGCTTCATCTTTGTAGGGTGGCTGTGAGAATCAGATGGTGAGTGGAAGATGCCTTGGACCTGTGGAGCTTGGAGCCGGTCCTGAAGCTACGCAGGATGTGAGCAAGGAGAGGAGCCAGAGGTTGTTAAAAATGGCTCTAGGTGGTGTCGATACCTTTTTGTTGGTAACAAGCAAAATTATCCTATTTATACACAGAGAAAAAGAACCGGAAGGACATTTACCAAAAGTGTCTCTCAGTGGCCAGCTCTGAACATGGGTTGTCTTTGTAATTGCTTAAAAAACATACTTAGGAACATGTGAAGGCCAGGTCTGTGTCTTATTTTCCTTTTGTGTCCCTGGCCGGGCGTAGGTGAAGGACATATGAATAAGGGAATCCCCCATCTCATGGTCCCATCTGGCACCACATCAGCACCAGGGCCCCTGGTGGGCACCCAAGTGGGTGGAGTGCAGCAAGGCCAGTAGTGGAGAGAGCAGAGCTGTAGAACGGAGACTCTGTTTACCCAGGGTGATGTCTCTTGCAGGCCATCATGGGGACTGAGGAAGAGATGGGACAACATCTCCAATGGGACAGTCACCTTTTAGACACTTCAAAAATTTTAGTTCCTGGTCCCTCTTCACGAACACTTAGGAAGCAGGCTTCCTGTGTTCCAAGCAATTTAATATTTCCCATGGCTCCCCAAGGACTGGAATCGTTTCCTTTTTGTAAGCTGTGGGTGCTAAGTCAGAAACAGTATCAGACTCGCGCATCTTGCTCACTGCTGTCTGCCCAGCGCCTGGGAGCATGCTGGCACACAATAGGTGTAGAGTGAGCAAATGAATGTGTCAAGAGTGACTTCTTTAACGGGTTGCTGGGCACCTCCCCGAAAAAGAGAATAAAACCCACCTCTAAATAATGAGACCCTGTATGGCCTCCCGCACCCTGTAATTTGGATCTCTAGGAATCGCCTTTGTTGTGGGCGACCAACCACAGGCACAGAAAGCACCTGCTTCTCCAGCCGGTCCTCGAGGAAGGACCCCAGGCTGCCGTGCCCCTAGCTGCTTCTCCAGGTCCCTTCTCTCCGCTTCTTGGGACCTGGGGGTTCCGAGGCATCCCGGGGCTCGCAACCAGGGTCCGCCCCAGAGCTTCCCAGCCGTGGTGGCGCGGGTCCCCAGGTGCCCGACTCCCCGCCCGGGGTCAGCGTTCTTCCCCTCCTCGTGCGGGGCAGAGGGTCCGGGACCGCGTCTAGGGCCTCGTGTCGCACCCCCAGGCCTGCGGGGGCAGAAGCCTGAGTCACGGCGGCGCACGCCCTCCCCTCTCGGCTTCCATCCTGGGGCCACCTCCGCCCGGCAGCGTCGGGCCCCGGCGCAGCCCGCTCTCCGCGGTCTACTGCGCGCCCCCTCTCCTCCGCCTGAGTCTCCGCGGCCGCGGTCCCCGCCCCGGCCAGCTCCGGGGGAGCTTGGCCCGTCCGCCCTCCAGTGCTGAAGCCCGAGCTCCCAGCGCTCCCGGGCGGCTCCCGCGGGAGGGGGCGCGGCCACCCCCGCGGCTCCACCCTCTCTGCGGGGACGCGGCCATCTGGGGCCCCTGCCAGTCGTGTCCGCTCTGGGGCCCGCGCCTAGCTCGCGCGGGAGGAGGCAGTCCCTGGCAGGGACCGGGGCCTCCCCACCGGGCGACCCCCTTGCCAGCGCCGGTGCGGGGAGCCGGGCGCTTAGATGCCCCGAGGGGGCAGTGGCTGTGAGCCGAGCTTGGGTGGAAGCGCGTCGCAACGGACGCGGCGCCCCTGGCCGCCTCGGTGACCCTTCAGGAGCCGGGACCCGAGCCCCGGAGGCGGCGGCGCGGGCCCGCGAGGACGGCGAGGTCCGTCCTCCTAACGTCCGCGGCGGGCGAAGGCTGCGGAGCCTTGGTCGGGCTGGTCGCCTCCCGCCTCTCCCCCCAGCCCCCCGCGAGCTGGCAGGAGGAAATAGCGCGCGGCCCCTTTAAATTTACCCAGGAGCCCTTAAAGGAGCCCCAGGGGCCCCAGACAGGAATCCCCACCCCGGTCCAGCCCGCGCCGCCGAGCTAGCAGTCAGCCGTCCGTGCGGCCGGCCGCCCAGTGCATGCGCCCCGCGCTCCGGGGCCCCGCGCACCGAGCGCCGCGCGCGGGCCGCCGCCGGCCCCGCGGCCCCGCGCCCTGCCGCCCCGGGGCCCCGCTCCGCAGCGCAGCGCATGGAGCCTGGCGGGGACCACCGGAGCCGGAGCGGCGGCGGCAGGGGCGGCCCCGGGCCAGCAGCGGCCTCGGCACGGGGCCGACGGCTGCCGCCCGCCGGATCGAGCGGCGGCGCGGAGCCCGAGGAGGACGACGGCGGTAAGAGTTGGCTGGGGCCGGCGGCTCGGGCGGGGGCCCCGGCATGGGGGAGGGGAGGGCTGCGGCTCCGGGCTCCGGGCCCCTCTCCTCCGCCGAACAAAGGGGGGGACGCGGGCAGGGCGGCCGGGGGCGCCACCTGGCGGGCGCGGATGGCGACTGCAGGGCCAGCGGGGGAGCCCCCCGCCCAGCTCCCGGGGTTGGCCCGCGGGGCTCGGGCGGATCCCCTCCCCCTTAAAGGGACCCGAGGCCCCCGCCTTGGAGGCCCAGCTGGAGGGGCCCCAGAGGGCCTGGCCTGGCGCCGCGGGGCTCGCGCTCTAGGCTCTTGGACTTGCGGCCCCCGCCCCTTTCTCTTTCAGACTCCCAGGTGGTCTCCCTTATCCGGCTGTCTCTTAAAAGTCTGCCCAGACCTTGGGTCCCTTTCCGGGCTTCCCACCAGAGGAACTGAGCTGGGGACTCCGCTGTTTTAAGTTGGGCTGTCCTCTCCTCTGTGGCCTTGCTTAGAGAAAGAAACCCTTTTTCTTTTTTCCTACGTTCTCCCTGGGAAAGAGCACGGCTTGCGCCTCTTGGGGACCTACCAGTACCTTCCCCACGGCGGGCAGTTCTTAAAGGGATGGGCTCGCCCACAAAGGCATACACCCCCTCCTGTCCGCGCGTTACCCCCTCCCTTCTTTTCAAAAATTTTGCCACAATTTGTCAGCTATAGGGGGACCAGCCAGTCCTCTTAGTTTGCTCTCAAAGGAGACTGTTTTTCTTCATCCCTCTGCTTCAGGGTCAACGCCTTAAGACCCATGAAGCGTCTGTCCAGGCTAGGGAGACTCAGCCCTAATCCCTGAGCTCCCCTCCCAGAAATTCCCCATCCCCTTTTGTTTTTAAAGAATCCCAGCTCCTCCCCTTTTTTCGGCTCTTAAAGCGCCAGTCCACCTTAGACTAACAGATCCAGCGCTGGAAGGATGCTCAGAGACCAGCTAGCTATCCAGTGCCTTAGCAGACAAAGACGCTTAGGCCCAGAGAGCGGACATGACCTGTCAGAGGTCACAGAGCAAGTTACCAGTGAAGCCAGGAGTCGAACCCAGGTTTCTGACTCTGAAACTAGTGTTTTCTTTTTCTTTGGCTCTACTTACACCAAAACCAAACAAAAACACAGTGATGACAGGAGCCCTCTCTGATCCTGCCTTTTGTTTCCCAGACCGGGGGATTCTCCACTGGGAGAATGACCACACCTGTCTATTCAGCCTATTTGTCCAGGAGACCCTTTTCTAAATAAAATAAGGTCCAAACTGTAGGGAAAGTGGGGGACTGCTCAGTGTCTCTATTTGGCAAAAGGGAACACCACTGGGTTGGTGGCCTTTCCACTGACTGCCCTCTGATTGCTGGGCAGTGGCCGGCTCCCGGCCAGAGCAAAAAATAAATCCCCAGAAAGACTTAATGGACTCCAGTGGGTGGTGGCCACTCCCTGCTGCAGAGTCTTCAGTAGCCAATCTGGTGGCCCTCCTGCCATCATCCCCTTTCAGTCATCAGCTCTCCCAGACTCTAGGAAAGTCAGAGTCCTAAAAACTCCTTTCTCTGGAGGTGCTGACAGCTTTGTCATGGGGATCCCTCCTGTGGGTCTCTAAATTTGGGGAACTGACATTGCTTAGTGCCCCTTAAAATGGGATTCTCAGGAGGGTGTATTTGAGGCATTACTGGAAAAAGGGAGAAGATCATCTTTGGGTGGGGCCCTCCTGGCTGGGGCCTTGGGCAGTGGGTCCTGTGTGCAGCCCTGGATGCAGACAGATGCCCCCTTTGTTCTTCTCACCCTGCTGCGGCTGTAACCGCCAGGGCATGCTGCTCTCCTGGCTGTACCCCTACAGCTCTCATCCAAAAAGGGTGCCTTGCAGAGCCTGCTGCCTCCTTGGCCTTCACCTTATTTTTTAAAAAGTCAGAGCTGTGCCCTGCATTCTTTTGTTCTTGATCCTCTCTTAAAGGGGTCTTGCTCTTTGTAAAGGACCAATGTTTTGACGCCCTGCTCTACCACCTCCCTTTTGTTGCTGTTGCCATCCCTTTCCTGCCCCTGAACGACCTCTCTCCCACCTCCCTTCTCTTGCAAAATCGAAGCCCTAGGTTCCTTCCCTGGAAATTGGAGATTGAAAAACTGTCTCCCTTTCCCCCTCTTCAGGGCAAGATCTTCAGCTGGAAGGGGGTGCCTTGGGGACCTGGGGGAGTGCCCCCCTGCCCTCCTCCAGGGCCAGGGGACCAGCATCCTCAGGCAGGAAATACTCAGACCACTGTGAGGCCCGGGCCTCGAGGCCTGGAAAGAGCCGCATCCCTGGCCGTGACCACCGGCGCTACTACCACGACCACTGGCGGCTGGAGTACCTGATGGACTTCAACCCTGCCCGTCACGGCATGGTGTGCATGGTGTGCGGCAGCTCCCTGGCCACTCTCAAGCTCAGCACCATCAAGCGACACATCCGCCAAAAGCACCCCTACTCCCTGCATTGGAGTCCCCGGGAGAAGGAAGTCATCAGCAACAGCTGGGATGCCCACTTGGGGCTGGGGGCCTGTGGAGAGGCTGAGGGCCTAGGGGCCCAGGGGGCTGAGGAGGAGGAGGAGGAGGAGGAGGAAGAGGAGGAGGAAGGGGCCGGCCTCCAGGCTTGCCCTCCCAAGGGCCCAGGTAATGTTGGACATGGGGAAGCAAGGGCCTGGGTGGTGGACGGGGCCAGGTGGGGACAGCCTGGGCTTCTTAGCCAACTAGCTGGTTTTCTGGAGCAAGTTACTGCTCCTTTTTGGGGTGAGGTCTGTTTATTGGACAATAGTGGGGGAGAGACAGTGGGATGAGGGGGTCTCCAGCGTCCCTGACAGCTTTGACGTTCTGTGGTTTTAGAAGGATCCAGGGAGTGGAGGCTGGGGAGAGAGGCAGGGGAAGGTCTGGGAGCAGAGGGTACTGGAAAGGTATGACTGACCGTGAAGTCTAGGGAAGGGGCTAGAATCTGGGTCTGGGGGAGGAGTCGGGTGGGCTGAGGGTTTGTGTTCAGGAGGATTAGGAGGTGGCGGAGTTAAGACTTGAGGGGAGAGGAAGGGAAGGAAGGGTGAAGCTTAGGCAGAGGGCTCAGAGTCAGCGTGAGGGAGAGGCTTATGGATGGAGGACCTGGCTGCGGTGGCGGGGGCTCCCCCGGAGGGCCAGCATCTCAGTTCCTTCCCTTCCTCCAACCCTTTCAGGCAAAGCCCCAGCTGGTGGGGGCAGCCGGCGCCAGCGGCGAGGGGGCCCAGGGGCACCCCGGGCTCGGCGTCGGCGCCTGTCTGCCTCCCGGAGGGCTGGGGGCAGCAGGGGGCTGGGTGCCCGGCGCCTGGAGCGGAGGCTGAAGGAGTCCCTGCAGAACTGGTTCCGGGCAGAGTGTCTCATGGACTATGACCCGCGGGGGAACCGGCTGGTGTGCATGGCCTGTGGCCGGGCGCTACCCAGCTTGCACCTGGATGACATCCGTGCCCACGTGCTGGAGGTGCACCCCAGCTCCCTGGGGCTCAGCGGCCCCCAGCGCAGCGCCCTGCTGCAAGCCTGGGGTGGCCAGCCTGAGGCACTGTCTGAGCTCACCCAGCCCTCCCCACCAGGTGCGAGGCCCATCCTAGGGCCAGGACCCCTCCATATAAGGGCTGCAAAGTGAGGTCTGTGGCCAGAACCGGGAGGGACTCATTCCCCCCCCACACACACACGCACACACACACACACAACCGGAGGACTCATTCCCCCCCCCTACACACACACGCACACACACATTCTCCCTCTCTCTCCCTCTCTCTGGTTGGGGCCTCTAGCTTAGGGCTGGGGTGAGGAGCAAGGGACCCCCTCTGTGTGGGTAAGGGCAACCCAGCCAGCAGGCTGAGCCCCTCTCCCTCACCCATTCCCCAACAGACGATGACCTCGTCCCCCAGGACCTGACCAGAAAGAGCCGGGACTCGGCCCCCGCTGCTGGAGCCCCCTCCTCTCAGGATCTCAGCCCCCCAGACGTAAAGGAAGAGGCTGGCTGGGTCCCTGAGAGGCCCGGGCCGGCAGAGGAGGAGGAGCTGGAGGAGGGCGAGAGGGTGGGGATCCCGGGCCGGTCTCCGCGGGGCCGCGACCACCGCCGCCACTACCAGGAGCGCTGGCGGCTGGAGTACCTCATGGAGTTGGACGGCGGCCGGCGCGGCCTGGTGTGCATGGTGTGCGGGGGCGCGCTGGCCTCGCTCAAGATGAGCACCATCAAGCGGCACATCCGCCAGCGCCACCCGGGCTCCACGCGCCTCAGCGGGCCAGTCAGGGCCCTCATCGCCCAGGAGTGGAGCGAGAAGGCCGCCCACCTGCTGGCCTTGGGGCTGCCCTGCCCCGAGTCCCCCAGGGACCCTGCCGCCCCCAGCACAGCCGCAGCCTCCGAGGAGGGGGGAGGGGAAGAGGAGGAGGAGCCAGAGGAGGAGGAGGAGTGGTGGGGTGAGCTGGCGGAGGGCCAGAGCAGGTGGAGAGGGAGAGGGGCCAGGGTAGAAGGGGGTGGGGAGAGTGGAAGGTCGAAGGGGAGAGGGGAGGGTGGGACAGGGCAAAGGTGGGGGGTTACGAAGCCCAGACGCTCCAATGAGGTCCTTTGTTCCGTCCTAGGCGACGTCCCGCTTTCCCCTGGAGAACCGTCGGAGCGGCCCGCCGAGGAAGAGGAGGACGATGAGGACGGCCCAGAGCCCGGGGGACTCGCTTTCCCACCGCTGCCGCCGCCGCCACCTCCCCCGCCGCCGCCGCCCCCGCCCCGCAGCCGAGAACAGCGGCGGAACTACCAGCCGCGCTGGCGGGGCGAGTACCTGATGGACTACGACGGCAGCCGGCGCGGCCTGGTGTGCATGGTGTGCGGGGGCGCGCTGGCCACGCTCAAGGTCAGCACCATCAAGCGGCACATTCTGCAGGTGCACCCCTTCTCCATGGACTTCACGCCCGAGGAGCGCCAGACCATCCTGGAGGCCTACGAGGAGGCGGCACTACGCTGCTACGGCCACGAGGGCTTTGGACCGCCCGCCCCGGCGCCGCGCGACGGCGGCGCGGACCTCAAGGCGGGCGCCGTGTGTCGGGCGTAGAGGACTCGCACTCGAGGGGCCGTGCCCAGCTGGCTGTCCGGCTGGGAGCCCCAGCTTCCCGCGGCCCTGGCCGCTGCCGCTGCCCCCCGCTGGCCGGGCCGGGCGGAGATTCGGGATTGGGTGGGGGTCTCCGGCTTGCGCTGGGTTCCAGAGAGCTCCCCAGGCTAGTCGGGGCGCCGCAGGAATCGCGCTCTCTTCTCGGACCCGGAGCCCAGGCCCTCGCCGCTCAGGGCCCCACGTTCCTGAGAAGCCACAGCGTTTGCACGGAGAGCTTCCGGGCCCCGGCCACACCCGCGAGGCGATCCTGTGCCAGGCCGGGACGGGGGCACCGACAGTCAGTATTAGGGCCCCAAGTAGGTGGGGGAGGCAGAAAGGACGCACCGACCCCTTTTCACGGCCGGGGGTCCAGCTCTCAGAGCTGCGCGTCGGCAGGCACGGCTCCCGGGTCGGGGCGGCTGGTGCCCAGTCGTTACTGGCTTTCTCGACGGCTCCGGGGCCAGGACTGCGGACGAGGGCCTTCCTCGGGAGGAGAGGCAACGGGGCTGCGGAGCCAGCCCGCGGTGAAGGCGCGTAGTACCGCGGGTGGTCGGGCGGGGCGGTGGCCTTCTGTGCCTGCCTCCGGGGCGGGCTCTCCGGGGACCGCCCCAACCGCCTCCCCGGCCCCTACCACGGCCGCCCGCACCGAGCTCTTGTAAAGGGATTAGCACTTTTTCCTTTGCTCCTCTCCTGCTCCGAGGGCCTCCGTTTACCCTGAGCTCAGTCAGGCGCTCGTGTTTCAGCGCCCGTCAGTCCGAGCCCGGGGCACTGGAGGTCCCGGCAGTTGGCGTTCTGTTCCTGTCCCCTTTTGTACGCGGTGGACGCACCACCCCCAGGGCCTGGGGCCGGGCCTCGGCCTTCGTTTCTCTTCCCCGCGGCAGCGCCAGGTCCTGAGGGGCCGGGAGTGGGCCCCACGATCTCCCAGGCAGGTCCGAGAGGGATGTGTAGATTCATTCTCCTGTGGAGAACAGGTGGCCCCAAGATCAGGCCCTTTTTGCTCTTTGTATTTTATTTTGAAACTGTATTTAATGCTTTTATATGAGAGGGGGAGGGGCGGGAAGAGAGCTGTCCGTCACCCTTATGTGCAAATGTCTTATTTATTATGCGTGTATCAGAGATAAGCTGTGAGGTGGTGGAGGAAGGACCTAAAGGGAGGAGGTGCGAGGAGGCGCGGATGGGAGGACCCCAAACATCACAGACTAATGTGTGCCTCACCGGGCCCCTCCTCGGAGTCTCTGGTACCCACTGTCTGCTCTTCACATAGGCCAGTTCCTTTGGTCTTAAAGCCTGAGAGTGGGGAGGTCAGCGGGTTGGGACTTCAGGGCTGGGTCTGGAGGGGAAGGGGCCCTGGCACCTGGGGCCAGGAGCTGCCTCTGTGGGTGGGAAAGCAGACAGCAAAGAAGCCCTTCCTCTCATCCCAGTGCCCCCAGGCCAGAGCCCAAGGTTCAAGTGCCTCAGGCCCAGTCCCTTTGACTCTTCCTGATTGGGAATTGAATTTTATACCACGGATTTTATAGCATTTTTATATAATTCAAGATTGTCTGAGTTGGAAGGACCTTGGAGATCTAGTACCTGCCCCCACCCCTTTCACAGATAGGTAAAATGAAGCCCGGAAACTGAAATTATCACACACCAGGCAGGAATAGTACTAGGACTAGAATAAAAATCTCAACTCCCAATTCGGTGTTCTTTGCACTACACTACACGGCCTCCCAATCTCTGGTAAGTTAAAATTTCTTTTACCGTTAGGCCTGCCGAAGGATGACCTGTGCTGGGTGCTGCAGGCCCTCAGAGCAGTTGTGGCCTCCGGGGGATGGCAAAGAACAGCACACTTCCTTGTAACGAATGAGTATTCTACAGGGCAGTCTTGCCACCACTGGCTTCAGCTGGAGGGCACCAGCAGCAGCCTTCTCCATCAGAACTCCCGAAGTAGGGCTGACTGCCGCCCGGCCCAAGGCCTCTCTACTGGGCAAGGCTCTGGTGTTGTGTTGTTGATGCCACCAGGGGTTCAGGAAATACTGCATGGGCTGTCAGTTGACTGAAAAGTGAATTCCTAGAGTGTCTGAACCTCCAGGTTTGTTGAGACAGTATTAAAAGCTTCAGAACAGGGATTATGGATGGCACCAGGTTGGATACTGCCATTCTTTTATTTTCCTTCATGCATGTTGTTTTCAGATCCAGAAGGAGTGTTTTGCCACTTTTGCTACTCTGCCTATTCAAAAACAGTAGGCAAACTGGGGCAATTATTATAGTCATCCAAGCCCTCTGCCGAAGTTCAGGTAAGCCAGGGCAGAGAGCAGGGTGCGAACGGTTTCTCCCCTTGATAGGGAGAGGACTTGGGAGGGCAGGAGTGGGTGTCTTTATTAAGCAGCAGCCCCAAGCACTCCACTGGTTCTCAGAAGTGGCCGCCAGAACAGCACCGTCCCATTAGGAACTTAGTAGAAAGGCAAATTCTTGGGCCCCACCTTGTAGATCAGAAACGGGGGTGGAGCCCAGCAGTCCGTTTTGAAAAGCCCTCCAGTGATCGTGACGCACGCTGAAGTTCTGAGCACCACTGATCTAGAAAGTGCCACTGTAGTGATGACTACTTTGCAGCTATAGACTCATGAGTTAGGAGATGAGGTGGTCCCCATCTCTAGGTGCCTCCTCCTTGCCTTGGGAGTCTGACATGAACAGGTGAAGTTTCTTCATGAATTTTTTTGTTAATGGTATGCTTGCTATTATGGCCAATATGTAAATGTTACTCTGAATACATATTTATATACCATGTTAGTGATATTATTTGAACATTTGTATGCGTATTTGTGAAGTTGTTTGCATCAGTTATTTTTAAAAAATTTCAGCCTAAGTTTTCTAAGAGGTATGGTTGAATAAATTTTAAAAATCCAGCTTAAGGGTCATGGCAGCCTTAGTTTTGGGAAAGAGCTAATCCGACACAACAAGTTCTTTCAGCAAAAACCTGATGGAAAAGTTTCCATTTGCCATGGTGACTGACTCTCATTTTAAGTACATTGTGACTGAGTTATAGGCTGCTTCATGTTGCAGGTGGGGGAACCTTCCTAGGTTGGTGTAAACTGGGACAACAGACCCCTCTGGCCCCCTTCCACTCATCATCTTTCTCCTAAGGTCACCTCTTAGAGGGTCTCTTATTTTCTTTCAGAAACCAAATGCACAGTTTTGCTCTACTATGGAAATTCTACAGTCTTGGAAATCATTACCAGTATCAACTATTAGTCGCTTTTTAAAGCCTCAAAAGTGGAGTGGGGATGGGGGCCAGTGGAAGCCTTGTTTGGTTCTTACTTTACCCAAACTGTGTATAAAGAATAAAGTTAGCAGAATGACACCACAGTCACTGTGTTCTTTTTTTTATTATTATTTTTATTAATACCACATCAATTTGCAGTTTTACAGGAACCAAGATTCAAGCTCCTTAGGCGCTACTGTACTTTTATGTTGCACGCACATACACGCACACACAGTTTCATTAGTAATTTTTCACCTATAGATTTTTCTTAAAAAAACAAAAAATTCTTGTGTGGCACAAAGATCTGTCCAAATTAATCTAAACACAGCACTAACAAAACAAAGAGCTAGGTGTGGAGGCTTCCAGTGCAGAAAAAGGTCCTTTGGAGGGGAAGCCCAAAAAGATGATCAGTACACTTACTTCCTGGGAGGGCAAAGGATGGGGATGGAGAATGCATTCCCTACTATGACATGAAATCAGTTAAACATTTCAAAAGGAAAGGGGGCTAAGAAAATAAGAGAGTGGAGTAAGGCAAGGGTACCTTTTACCCATCTAAATTCCTAAGTAATTTCCTCAACAAAATAGAAGGAAAACTTCCTTCCACTACCTTCTGCAGAGCTGCACTACTTTGGGACTGTCAAAGATTGTAGCCTTTAAAGTCACCAGTGCATATTCCCTCTGGATTATCACGACTATGAGTTACAACCTGAAGGAACTCACAGATGATTTTCTTTCAAATTTACTGAATTTTCATGTTGGAAAGGGAGGAAGACACTCATAAGTCTCCAATGGGAATCAAAGATTCCCAAACGCCCTCCATCTGATGTCAACGTGAACTGGTTTGTTGTCTTTTAATTGTGCACGGAGCCTGTCAACACAATCTGGCCCTGCCTGATCACCCTTACCTAAAGCTTCTTGGAAAACACTCTCAAAAGGAGCACCCTGTACCATGGTAGAGGTGCCAAGACATTTTATGTGCCTGAAAATGAAAGGAACCCTCAAACAACACACACCCAATAAACTAGCCTCCAAGTTAAAACTCCATATGAATCACAAAATGCACTTCCTTACACTAATCTGTGATCTCTTAACCACAGACACAATCTCCTCTCAAGCCAGCTCAGCTTTGGTCCTTAGGGGAAAACGATGAGCACAGGTTAAAGATGTACCATGTGCAGGAGGAAAAGATAAAAGAGAAAAAAGGCCTTTGTGTTTCTGTAGTTCACCCCTTGAGAATGTCTCCCCACCACGGACTGAGACAGGATTACAATAACTCAATAACTGAGGAGCCCACATGCAGATTAGTTTTTTTCTCTAACAAGTTTACAGCAGTGTACAGCAGTTACAGACATTTATTTTATAATAAGAAAAGTACAACCATATTTATTAAACTTGAGGGTAGGAAAGAGGGAGGAAAGCCCATTCAGGAATAAGCTCTCAAACTAAAGCTCAGAACTGGTGTCCGAAAGAAATGACACAGACCCCACCGTCCCACATGGCGGAGCCTTTCCTCTCCTAAGGGTGAGCGGGAGTCGCAGCAGCACCCCTGTGCACTCCTTCTCATCCTACTTTCCATTCTTGGTTATCGGATGGCATTCTGAGAATCAGGAATTATCACTATCAACTATAAGTTATTCATAGAGTTGAAAGTTATATCGTTAAATGAAGAAGAAGAATATTAGGGGTAGCTGCTCACATTGTGGGGCAGGAAGATGGGATCACAGGGCTGCAAAAAACAAAATAAAACAAAACAACAACAACAACAACAAAAAAGAGGGAAAGAATCCCATTCTTGTCCCCAGATAATTTCTTCATAAGTTAATCATTATTTCTTAACTTAAAAATAAGGGCAAAACTATGATGGAAAGCCATGTAAGACTGACTAGTCCTTGAAATTTGAATAGAAGAACCCAAGAGACGTGTTTTATTTTCCATTTTCTCCTTTACCTCCAATCTTTCCCCTCCTTTCTAGCTACAGGTAAAGCTCCACCATCATTAAGGTATTGATTTATCCTATTAATTTGATTCTTTCTTTATTCTTTTGGGTTCTAAGATATCAGTTCTTTTTTAAGTCCAACAATTCTTGTTCTTGATACTGAGGGTAAAGGGAAAGGAGGGGAGAAAACACCAAATTAAAAAAAAAAAGCTTGGAATGCAGGCTCAAGCTGACACTGAGCACGGTTCCTTCATAGTACAAGTAACAACATTATAACTATTAAATGGTGTTTTAGTAACTGTTGCATTTCTGGTTTCCATGTACTTATTCTGCCTTTTTTTTTGCAACTCCAGGGAGTTTTGCTTGAATCCTATTGAGGAAAAGGGAAAAAAAAGGGTGAAAATATAGACATTAGTTCTACGTTTTTATTTTAACACTGATGCTGGAAGACACTCCTGGATTTACCGGAGCCATGTGAAAAACACTCCCATTTCCGCAGGGCTTCCTCCGGATGACAAGCGGCAGGGGCTAGGCCTGGCCTGGGATGAGCTGAGTGCACCGAGACCCGTCCCCCTGCCTGCTGCCGTGCCTGTTGCCTGTCCTCCTCTGCCTGAACCTCCCGGCTCCTCCACTGGGACTTCCAGAGAAGAATGAGATGTATCTAGGCTTAATGCCTGCTGACTGTGCTCTACATGATGGCAGTGCCAAGAGCCCATTTATCTTGGAATGCCAGGTTACCTACCCATTAGTGTCACAGAAGGAACCAGGAGTCAAGGGTCAAGGTCATATATAAAAAAACTACAGGAGCTGGCAATAGTTCCCCGCCCCTCACAGGACACTAAAGCTGTCCTTTATTTTGTGCACTGAGGTTACCCATCACTAAGGGTACCAAGGGACATTCACATCCCTCAGCTAATGTCAAAGCTACTCCCCACAAACGATACATCACAGAGTGGGCCAAATCAGCTCACACTGCTAATCAAGACTTTAGGTTTAAAGCTAAGTTATGATCATCTTTTACAGTAAGGAGTAAACAGCAGCCATACACAAATTTGTCCTAACTGCCCTTGTCTGGCTTGAGCTCCAATGTCTACCTAAGAAAGCAAAAGAGTAGGTAAAGATCCTGGCATCAAGCCAGAGCTGTCTGGATATAGTCAAGATTTCCTCTTATCAAAGCTGGAAAAAGCACTAAAATTTGGGGTGTGAAAGGTGGGAGTGGGCACAAAGAGGATTTAAATGCTTGTGATGTTTTGTCTCTTAAAGAATAGCTGAAGAAAATATGGAAAATATGGAAAAATATTAACATTTTAATTCAAAGTGCTGGGTTCCACAGTGTTTGTTACAAATAATTGAAAATAAAAAAGAGAAACAGTTCCGTGATATAGGGAGTCATAAAAATGTCTACCAACATTTTATTACTTGATTTAAATATTAAATCGGTTAAAACAGAAGGATTTGGTAGTCTTAGAAAAAAGAAGTAGCTTTGAACTTTAATACATTGATTTACTAAAATTTTTATTTCTGAAAAGGGAGGGAAGAGTTTGGCTTAAAATTGATATTTGTGAAAACTGGGGACTTCCCTCTTGGTCCAGTGGCTAAGACTCCACGCTTCAACTGCAGTGGCTGTGGGTTTGATCCCTGGTTGGGGAACTAAGATCCCACATGCCGCGTGGCGCGGCCAAAAAATAAATAAATAAAATAAAATAAAATTGATATTTGTGAAAATAAATGAAGGTGAGTAGACAACCACGAACATTTAAAAACCTGTTCAAAAAGGCAGAGTGGTCCTAACTCCATTGATCCTTTTTAATCTAAGATACAAGGCATGCTTTACAAAGAAGCAGATGAAATAATTTTTAGTAAAATCAAACTACTAACCAAGGTTTTCTCTTTCCCCAGGTTAAAAATTACTTTCTTTGGCATTAGCATTTTACACAGGAGACTAAAAATAATTGGGGGAAGAAAAGCACATGTCATGATGAAATGTGGAACCTAAGCATACTCACTTTTCAACAATTGACTTGGTCTGATCACGGGCGATGCCAACATAGTGATCAATCTGGATCTTTAACGAAGAAAAGCGACTCAGTTGTGGCAACACACAGATTAACAGTTTTCCTGAAGGTAATTTTTTTTGTCTAGTTTAACCATTTTTAAAAAACACTATGGAATATTCTGGAAAATGAAAATAGTGCTCAGTTTTAAAAAGTACTTGCTAGGTATTTCCTTCAGAGACACTGGAGTATATAGCATTTTCTGAATACTAGAAACTGTGTGTCTAATCTATATTCTGTAATCAGAAATGTGTTTTGACTCCTGGGTGAGACTAATTCATTTAATATCAAAAAGCCATGAATAGGGCTTCCCTGGTGGCTCAGTGGTTAAGAATCCGCCTGCCAATGCAGGGGACACGAGTTCGAGCCCTGGTCCGGGAAGATCCCACATGCCGTGGAGCAACTAAGCCTGTGCGCCACAGCTACTGAGCCTGCCCTCTAGAGCCTGTGAGCTACAACTACTGAGCCCGTGTGCCCCAACTACTGAAGCTTGCGTGCCTGGAGCCCGTGCTCCGCAACAAGAGAAGACACCACAATGAGAAGCTCGTGCACCGCAACGAAGAGTAGCCCCCGCTCGCTGCAACTAGAGAAAGCCCAGGCGCAGCAACAAAGACCCAACGCAGCCAAAACTAAATAAAATAAAGTAAATAAATTAAAAAAAAAAAAAAGCCATGAATAAAAGTCTGCTGATGCATGACTTAATCTATCAAGAATAACCTCATAGCATCTAGTATACTCTGTATACACCACTCTACGATGCAAACATCTGTTCATACTGATGGATTCCCACAATAGCCTTAACAGTTTAAGCTTCTTTTTAGACACCAGCTTTTATTTAAGCATTTTTTCAGCTTATGTTTTTGGGAACAGATCCATGTGATAAAAACTCAAAAGGTGTGGGCTTCCCTGGTGGCACAGTGGTTGAGAATCTGCCTGCCAATGCAGGGGACACGGGTTCGGGCCCTGGTCTGGGAAGATCCCACATGCCGCGGAGCAGCTGGGCCCGTGAGCCACAATTACTGAGCCCGCACGTCTGGAGCCTGTGCTCCGCAACAAGAGAGGCCGCGATAGTGAGAGGCCCGCTCACCGCGATGAAGAGTGGCCCCCACTTGCCGCAACTAGAGAAAGCCCTTGCACAGAAATTAAGACCCAACACAGCCATAAATAAATAAATAAATAAAATGTTATATTTAAAAAAAAAAAAAAAAAAACTCAAAAGGTGGGGACTTCCCTGGTGGCGCAGTGGATAAGACTCTGCGCTCCCAATGCAGGGGGCCTGGGTTCAATCCCTGGGTCCGGGAACTAGATCCCACGTGCATGCCGCAACTAAGAGTTCTCATGCCACAACTAAGGAGGCTGCCTGCTGCAACTGAGACCCAGCGCAACCAAATAAAAACAACAACAACAACAAAAAACTCAAAAGGCACACAGCAAGGTGTAAGTTCCCTTCCTGCCCTTATCTCTCCTAGACATTCAGCTTCTCTCCTTAAAGGAAAGCACTATTACCAGTTTCTTACAGGTACCTGACTTATAAAATTAGACTGTAAAAATGGTTAGAAAAGGATTGCTCTGAACTTTCAATGCCTAAAAAATGAACTAAAATTAGTCGTACATCAACTGGCATATCTGATTAGAAACAGACAAATGCTTACCTTGTACTTCTCATAGACAACTGGAACACTGAAAATGAGCAGTTCAGCTGTAAGACAGAATCATGAGACATGGCAAGTGTAAATGTGAGCTGGTCACAAAGTGTCAAGACACAAGTAACAGGAGCATTTTTCCTCATAAAATATAGGGAAACACAGATCTTCTTCAATATGAGAAATCCTGGCCAGAGCTCTCAATTAAGGACAGTTAGATACAGGTACACAGGCTTCCTTCTTTGTACCACAAATAATTTCCAAATTATGAAAATGATTTCTACAAATAAGATCCCCATATTTAAACCAAATCTAGAAAACTCTCCTTTATTTCTAGCTGTCTGGATATTTCTTTATAGGTAGGACCATTTAATAAACCTGTGGCCATACACAAAGATTCCTCTGAGGTCAAGGTCTCTATGGATGTTAAAGGCTGGGCCAGTGTGGAAGGACTGGAGCCATGCTGAGAACTCTCTTTGCTCTTACTCTTACCAATTACTTCATAGAGCCTGGAGACGTTTTCCTTGCCATCTTACCAAGAATCAGAAGGGTGATCCCATTGAAAACGGCACCAACATAGGTCATCAGCCACATGAAGACAGCCAGCTGTGAAGGCCAACATCAGACGGTTAAGCAGGAATAATCATAATGCAAAATCCAGGTTAGTTGATGCCATTCTTCTCTAGCTAACTGAGTCTGCATAAATTTAGTGATGTATGCCATAAATAATTTCAAAAGGAAGGTTACCTCATTTGTACTATACATTTGAGGGTGCATAAGAGAATTCTATAGTTCTCTCAGGCCCCCAAACAGACTGTAACTGCATTTCTGTCAATTATCAATACATTAGCCTTGTTCTGATGTTAGTTCTCCAGGCGCAGAGGTACCTCCTTTACTAACTCCTATCCCCATTTTCACAGGTTGATTGAGAAAAGCATACATTTGCTTTTGTCTGATAAAACCCTATTAACTGCTTTTCCTCTGAATTATAACCTAGTCCCTGGTTTTCCTCAGCCTCACCACCAAAAGCTGTAGAGGCAACTAACCTTCAAGGAGTCAACTAGATCTTCCACCAGAAAGAGACGAATAATGAGTTTCAGGGCCCTGTTGATGTGCACCATGGCAGCGTTCACGTAATTATGGAAAGCTTCTGAGGACAGAGTGATGTCTACATCCAGGTAGGCTCTTCCAGAAGAAGAAACAACAGTCACACATTTGACATGGCAGGAAAAGATCTCTTTCTGTTAGCACAGAAGTTCTTTAGAGTGTGAAATTCCCCCAGGGGTGTGTTTTAGCAATCTGCAAAGGCATTTTTTGCTGCCATGGGGTGGGATGGGGGCACCGCTGTCATTTAGTGGGCAGAGACAAAGCTGCCAGATGTCTGCAGTGTGGGAGTGTCATGCACAAAAAAGAACTGCCCTACGTCCTGCATAACTTTTACTGCCTCATAGGATATTCATGAAGGTGAACCTATTTATAATTATCAAGAGCCCAGAACATATAAAAGCAAAGTATTTTTTCCCACAGTTTTAACATATCCTGAATTGTCTAAAACTGTATTTTGTTTATGCTAAAACCTTACTAAGATTTTTTTCCATCATTTTAGAAAATCACACCTGTAAGGGAGATTATACATGTATGTGCAAGTCTTTATTATGGGGCTTTTTTTTGGTGTAGTTATGTCCAAGCAATTAAATATTGACTGGAATACACATTATTTTATTGTCAATGCCTCTCTATTTATCACTCTTTATAATAATGATCAATTTTTAAAATGTTGTTATAATGGTATATTATATAACATTATACTATATGGTATATTATCTATGAATTTCATTTCAAAATGATAAAGGAGGCGTTATAAAATATTTGTTAAAAAACCAAAAAGACCTGGGTTCTGTCCCCAGACGCATTACAGAATTGAGATATAACCATCTGCTCATAATCTGTTCATTCACTCAGTACGTGCTGAGCGCCTACTGAGCACCAGACCCTCTGCTAGGTGTAGGGATATCAGGAAAGATAAAACTGCTTTTGCCTTAAAGAGCCGATAGTCTTGTGGGAAAAACAGAAGAGTAACAGACATGTTTTTCTTTCCTATTTATTAAGAAAATATTTACCAAATAGAAAAGTTATAAAAATTAGATGCTGTAATTAATACAACTTAGCAAAACACATTTTATAAATCCATAACAGTGTCACGCAAAAGGGAAAAAAAACCCTGCTAACACATTGGAACTTGTGGCAAAACAGTAAAATTTATCCACCCAACCAACCAACTACTGATTTGTTAAAACTAATTTGCAAATAACTTTTTAAATGTCATATATAGTTTAAATTATTGCTTCTATTTTCACCAGGAGAAAATACAAGGACCAGAGTTGCAGCCAGACACCTATTCTGTCACAGTTCTGAGAGATCATAGAAGTGTTTCTTTATCCATGAGAAGGGGTTTTAAAAAACTGTCATTTTGAAAGTAAATTAAAAACAAACAAATAAAAAAAACCTGTCATTTGCTGATGTTAAAGTTTTTATGGCCTAAGACTTTCAAGAGGAAAAGCGTGAGGAAAACATTTGTTAAAGTCATAGCACAGCAGGAAAGGTTAGCAACTGGATTCTAGAAATGCATGACCTACTGACTTAATCAAGACCTGCCCCTGGTATTAAGGAAACTAAAGGAGAGATAGGAAGGAAATCAGTAATAAAACCAAGAGTAAACACACTGAGTTCTGGTATCTCCAAGAATGCAGCCTCAACACCAAGATTTCAAGGCTATTTTAAGAGTTAACTATGTGGCGGCTTAAACATGTACTTGGGACCCCATCTGAGTGCTGTCCTAGATGCTCTGCTTTCCCTACTGACCCTGCTCAGGAATTCAGACAGTCCTTTTTGGTGAGCCTCTAGTTGGTTAAAAAGTTCCTGGCTCCCAACTTGTTCACTTCATAAGGCGGTCTCAAGTTGATGTTTCATGCCACTGATCGGCTGCGTTAAGCCCTATAATTCTTAATTTTTAATCAGGTCTGATTTAGATCTGACCAGCCTCAGTGAATCCCTTCCCTAAATTGTAGAGTGTTACTTGTGATACTTCAACTCACTTGAACGGATGGCCTTCTTCTGACTTCTGTACAGCTTGGATGACAGACTTGTAGACCCTGAAGCTGATGGTGACAGACAGAAGAGCCAGGATGAGGTAAGAAACCACACTGATGACACTGAAAGCTGCCAGGGAGAGCAGCATGATCAGTGTGGTGCCAAAGACAAACCCAGTCTTCTTCACATCTCGCCAGAAAATTAAGTCGTGCACTGCCAAAAGAAAATGGAACATAAGTTATATGAACACCCATGAGCCACAAGGCCAGGACTGTTCTCCCTGGCTGTGTCCTGCACACTGGAGAAGCATTACACTAGCATGCAATCACAGGTGCACCCCCTCCTTAAGACAATGATAAATGGAAATCAAATTACATCAGGGGTGATGATTCACACTGCCAAAGGTACCTCTGGTTTCTGGATAGGTTTACAGAAACTTAGAAACTGATTTTTTAGTCATGGCTACTGAAGTACGATGGGGTAAAATATCATTTACTTTAAATGTTTCAGTAGAGCAACTGTGGGAAAATCTTGCTAACTGTTGACTAAATTAAGCAAACCATGCTTATAAAAACATACCAAGTTCTGTTAGTGTTGGTTACAATGAAACACCAGTCTCTATGTTCATCTGAAGAGAACTCAAGGAAGGATTATGGGTAGGGGACCATATAATTACTAAACGATGATACTTTTGAAAATGAATGGGGACACTATTAATAACTGTTAGGAAATAAGTATAAACCAAGACTGTCTCAGGCAAGTGGGTCTTATGGTTGGGAAATCCAAACTGGAAAAAGCTAAGTTCCTCTCCTTAAAGACACCTCAAAAACTCCGAGTGTGAGGGCTAGCAATTACCTCCAATCTAGCAATGACACAACATTTGAATTTCAATCCATGAAGTCTAACTTCAACACTAATAGCCCTATGCAAGTTTCTTCTGTGCTACTCTTTCCTTTTAAAGAAGAGTAAGGACTCTGGAATTGGAGAGACAGGAGTTTGAGTTCTGGTAATTTTTAGCCATGTTACCTTAATTAACCCTTCTAAACCTTTGTTTTCTCATTTATAAAATGAAGAAAGTGACATCTATTTCTTAGAGCTGTTTTAAGGAACATATAAAGCTAACATATGCAGAACGCTTATTAGCACCGTACACAACACATGGTAAACACTCAAATTTTAACTATAATCCATATATGTATGTCACAGTTCACATGACTACAAGAACCGTTTCAACACAGAATGCTTAGTAATGGACCAACAGATACCATGTGCCTCCTGATGTAATGCACTGAGAACGGCACATCACTTCAATGGTATTCTTGCCAAAGCATATAACCTGAATCTAATGAGAAAGCACCAGATAAAACCAGTTTGAGAAAAGTCTACAGAACAATTGACCAATATTCTTCAAAAATATCAATGGTATGAAAGACAAGAAAAAGCTGAAGAACTTTTTCATTTCAGATTAAAGGAGAGTAAAGAGACTTGACAACACATAAATGCAAAGTGTGATCATAGACTGGATAAGCGGGTGAAAACAGCTATAAAGATCATCGCTGGGACAAGTGAAAAAAATTGAATGTACACTATATAATTGATAAAAGTACTGTATCAATGTTGAATTTCCTAAATTCAGTAAATATACTGTGGCTACGCAAAACAACTCCAAACAATTTCTGTTTGAAGGAAACATACTCCAAAATATTTAGGGGTAAAGGGGAAGGACGTTTGCAAGCAGTTCTTAAATGGTCAGGAAAAAACATGTTCTATAGAGAGAAGGAGGGAGTGATAAAGCAAAAGTGGTCAAATGTTAACAATTGGTGAACTAGAGCAAAGGTTATATGGGAGTTTTTTGTACTATGCTTACAATTCTTTAAGTTTGAAATATTTGAAAGAAGGACAGAAAGAGAAAAGCTTAGAGGATAAGGCTGGGCCTAGAGAGAAAAAGACCTTAACGTATTAGAGAAGGAAAAAGGCATAAAAACGTTAGCCTAAATGCAAATCTACCTTTGTGCAAATTAGAAAAAGCCACCCTTCCTCGTGAACTTTACTGCCATCTGCTGGAAAATTGTGACGAAACAGTCAAACCTACAATGATAACACATGTGACTGGTGCCCCCTATAGGTGTGCAGTATACAAACTGCGTAACAGTATGGAAGGCCCTGGGCTCGGCCTTAAAAACAACGGTAGAACTGTGGTCTGGGCTAGAAGCAGGAACACACTGATTAGAAGGGGGCTAACAGAGGGAAAGCTAGGAAAAGATGGTTCAGTACAACAAACCTCTGGGATGCTCTTTGTCCACAACTTCCCACAATTTGCTCCTTTATCCCATTCAGGTCCTGGTGCATGGGATACCGCCTCAGAGACTGCCCACCCTGTCTCACATCCTCTCCTTTCATCACTCTCTATCACCTCATTCTGCCTTATTTTTCTTCAGAGCACTTGTCACTTTATTTACTCATAGCAGGCTCTTCAGAGCTGTTGTTGAATACTTAAATATGAGCTAAACTAAGCTAATGACCAAGAGATGGCATAATCACAACTTTGTTTTCTGATAATCCCTCTCAATGTAGTCAAGTTTCTGCACCTAACTCCTACCAAGTACAGTGGACCAAGGATTCTGAGTACACAATATCAAAGAAAGGAAACAGGCATAGTCTGCAAACATTTTCCTCTCTGATCCTTGAGGGAGACTTAGGAGGATGAAACACACGTAGGAAAAGCAAGAAAGGAGACAGATGCCAAAAGTTTAAAATGTGAAGCCACTAGACTTAGTGTTTATTTCATAACCAGGAAACCAGCAAGAGGTTGCAATGGTTCGATTCCATGAAGTGTTCTTTTTCTCTTCTACTTTTATTCACCTGTTCTTACTACGTCAGTGTAAGACTTTTTAAAACAGGAAATTCCTTATTTTTAATGTGTTTTCTTTCCTTCCTTTCCCATCCTTCTCTCTTTCAGTAAGCTTTAATTTAGTGCCTACCACGTGCCAGGCAAGTGCTAGGAACTGGGAATACAACACAACAGTAAACAAAGCAAACAAGGTCCTTACTCACATTCCAGTGGGGAAGAGAAGCAATGAATAACAAACAAGATACATGTCACTTGTAACCGAGGCTGGTAAGAATATAAACCCATTGTGCTATGATGAGAGTAATGTGTGTGCACACACGCACTACTGTAGGTAGAGTGGTCAGGAAAAGCCTCTCTGCGGAGTTGACACTAAAGGTGAGACATGAAGGATAAGAAGCAGGCCATGCAAAAAGCCAGGGGAAGGGTATTCTAGGCTAGAAGATTCATGTGCACAGGCTCTTGGGATGGTGGTGGTGGGCTTTGGCATTCCTTAGGCGAGGGCAGAAGGCCAGTGTAGATGGTATGTAGTGAGTGAAGGGGAGAGCGGCGTGAAATAAGGCTGGAGAGACTGGCAGGGACTAGATCATGGAGTATTTTCACAGAGCAAAGTAAGGAGCTTGGACTTTTTACCTCAGGTGAAATGGTAAGTCACTAAAGAATGCCAAGCAGGGGCATAACATGATACATACATATATATTTTTAAAATTTATTTATTTTTGGCTGCACTGGGTCTTCGTTGCTGCACACGGACTTTCTCTAGTTGCAGTGAGCGGGGGCTACTCTTCCTTGTGGTGCGTGGGCTTCTCACTGTGGTGGCTTCTCTTGTTGTGGAGCACGGGCTCGGGCTCTAGGCGCGCGGGCTCAGCAGTTGTGGCTCAGGGGCTTAGTTGCTCCACGGCATGTGGGATCTTCCCAGACCAGGGCTCGAACCCGTGCCCCCTGCGTTGGCAGGCGGATTCTTAACCACTGCGCCACCAGGGAAGTCCCAACATGATATATTTTTAAAAGAGGAACACTTTTACTGCTGTATAGAAAATGGATTGGGATGGGGCAGGAGTACAGACAGAGAGACTCCCTAGGAGGCTAACACAGGGCTTCAAATAAGAAATGATTGTCATTTAGATTAGGTCAGGATAGAGCAGAGTGGACAGGCTATATTTTGGAGGCAGAACAGACAGAACTTGGTGATGAACTGGATATGGGAGGTGATGGGGGAAAGAAATATGGATGAGACCTAGTTTTGGGGCCTGAGCAAATGGATGGATGTGGTGTCATTTACTGAGATGAGAAAGAGCAGAGTATAGGCCATGTTAGTTTTGGGATGGATGTCTAGAGACAGCCATAAAGAAGGTGGTTAGATCTACCAGTGGGGAGCAAACAGGACAAGTCTGAGCTGGAGATACACATTTGGAAATCATCAGCACACAAATAATATTAAGAGTCATAGACTGCCGACTACGCCAAAAAAAAAAAAAAAAAGGAAGTCACAGAAATGGAAGAGGTTATGTAGTACTGATAGGGAAGAAGGCTCAGTCTTAATTCTGAGGTACTCCAATATTTAGTAGCTGAGTAAAAGTAGAAGAACTAGAGGAAGGGAACAGAGGAAATAACCAAGGAAGCAGGGGGTAACTAGGAGAGTATGGCATCATAGAAGCTGAGAAAGGAGTGCTTTGTGGAAACGGGCCAATTCTGCTGAGGTTGGATAAGGAAAAAAGTGATCATGGACTTAGCAATATGGAGATAGTTGGTGATCTGATCAAAGCTGTTCAGTGAACAGCTGGTGGGGGCTGAAGAGGAATCAGTGGCGAGACACGCAGGCAGTGTGAAAGAAAATGCCTAAGAAGTTTGGCTGTGAAGGGGAGTAGAGACATTCAGAGCCAAGGGATGGCTTAACAGATGGGAAACACTAAAGCACGCTTCTATGCAGTCACAAGCAAAGGGAGACTGAAGGTAGGCAGTGAAGTCCCCGAGGAAGGAGGGATGGAGATCCAGAGCCCAGGTGAAGGGACTGATCCTTGTTAGGGTAACGTAGTGAAGAGGATGAAGAGACACAGACGCAGGCCCATTCATGGATCTGAAGAATGGAAGAGGAGGGACTCCTGTCTGAATGTTTTTATTTTCTCAACAAAAGGGAGCTGAGGTCATCAGCTGGAAGAGGGCAGGGGGGTGAAGACGGTTTATGGAGACAGAAAAAGATATGAAATGGTTGTTTCAGAAAATTGAGAAAGTGTCTTAAAACTCTTAGAAGAAAACACAGGAGCACATCTTTCTGATCTTGGATTAGGCAATGGTTCCTCAGATATGATACCAAAAGCACAAATGACAAAAGAAAAAATAAATTGGACTATATCAAAATTAAAAACCTTTGTGCTATAAGTAGTACCAAGAAAATGACAAGAAACCTCATAGAATGAGAGAATGTATTTGCAAAGTACTTATCTGATAAGGTATTTGTGTCCAAAATATATATAAGAATAAAGAATTATAACTCAATAATAAAAAGAACAGTCTGAATGAAAAAAATAAAAAACATAATAAAAATGAGAAGACACAAGAGGGAGGGGATATGGGGATATAAGTATACGTATAGCAGAAACAAACACAACAATGTAAAGCAATTATACTCCAATAAATATGTTAAAAAAAAAAGAGAAAGGATCCAAATAGACATTTCTCCAAAGATATACAAATGGCCAATAAGCACATAAAAAGAGGCTTAACATCATTAGTCATTAGGGAAATGCAAATCAAAACCACGGTGAACCCACTAGAATGGCTATAATAAAAAGTACAATAACAAATATTGGCAAGGATGTGGAGAAATTAGAAACCTCATGCATTCCTAGTGGGAATGAAAAATGGTGCAGCCGCTTTGGAAAACAATTTAGCAGTTCCTCAAAAGTTAAACATAGAGTTATTATATGACCCAGGAGTTCCACTCTTAAGCAAATGGCCAAGAGAAATAAAAACATACAACACAAAAATCTGTGTACGCCAATGTTCACAGAAGCGTTATTCACAACAGGGAAAAAGTGGAAACAATCCAAACATCCATTAACTGATGAATGGACAAACAAAATGTAGTATATCCATACACTGCAATAGTTATTTGTCAATAAAAAGGAATAAAGTTCTGATGCTACATATTACAACACAGACAAAACGTGAAAACATTAGGCCAAGTGTGAGACGCTGATTACAAAAGACCACATATTGTAAGATGCCATTTATATAAAACATCTAGAATATGCAAGTCTGCAGAGGGCTTCCCTGGTGGCGCAGTGGTTGAGAATCTGCCTGCCAATGCAGGGGACACGGGTTCGAGCCCTGGTCTGGGAGGATCCCACATGCCGCGGAGCAACTGGGCCCGTGAGCCACAACTACTGAGCCTGCGCGTCTGGAGCCTGTGCTCCGCAACAAGAGAGGCCGTGATAGTGAGAGGCCCGCGCACTGCGATGAAGAGTGGCCCCCGCTTGCCGCAACTAGAGAGGGCCCTCGCACAGAAACGAAGACCCAACGCAGCCATAAAAAAAAAAAAAAAAAAAAAAAAAAAATCTGTAGAGAGAGAAAGTAGATGAGTGGTTGTTTAGGGCTGTGGTGGTGGTGATAGGAAATGGGGAGTGATTGCTAACAGGTATGGGGTTTCTTTTTTGTGGGGGGACTAAAATGTTCTAAAATTGGATAGTGGTGATGGCAGAAAACCATTTAGCTGTACACTTTAATGGATGAATTGTATAGTATGTGAATTATATCTCAATATAGGTGTTAAAAAGACAAACAGACAAACCTGCAATTATAGTCAGGGATTTCAACACCTCTCTCAATAACTGGCAGAATAAGTAGACAGAAAATCAGTAAGAGTATAAGACTTGAACGCTATTAACCAATTTGACCTTCTTGACATTTGAAAGAACACTCCACACGATAACAGCAGAATATACATTCTTTTCAAATACATGTGGAACGTTCACCAAGATAAACTAAATTCTGGGTCTTCAAAAGGATTCAAGACGCTTTCATGTTTTCTGACTATAATGTAATTACATTAGAAACAATAACAGAAAGATACTGGGAAAACCAATAATAAACTTTGTATAAACTAAATATGCTTCTAAACAACTCACAGACCAAAGAAAAAAATCAACAGGGAAATTACTGAGTATTCTGAACTGAATGAAAATCAAAATCAGTGGGATCCAGCCAAGTGCCTATATTAGAAAAGAAGATGAGAAATCAGTGATCTCAGTTTCAACCTTAAAAAACTAGAGAAAGAACAACTTGAACGCCAAGTAAACAGAAGGAAGGAAAGAGTAAAAACCAGAGCAGATCTCAATGAACAGATAACAGAAAAACAACAGAGAAAAATCAGTGAAACCAAAGTTGGTTCTTTGAGAATATCAATAAAATAGATAAAACTCTAGCTAGACTGATCAAAAAAAAGTGCAAGAATACACAAATTGCCAATATCAGGAATCAGAGAGGTGACATCACTACAGACTCTAAAGACATTAAAAGGATAAGGAAATATTATGATCAGTGTTATGCCAATAAACTAGACACGTTAGATGAAGAGGACACAGACTATCAAAGCTCACTCAAGAAATAGATAAACTGAATAGTCCCATATCTATTACAGAAACAAAACTTATAGATAAAATACTTCCCATTCAGAAAACTCCAGGGGAATTCAACATCACTGGGGAATTCTGCCAAACACTGAACAAGAAATAATAGCAATTCTACACAATTCTTCCATGAAAATGAAGAGAAGGTAATGTTTACCAACACATTTTATAAGGCCAGCATTACCCTGATTCCAAAACTAGATGAAGACATTACAGGAAAAGAAAGCTATAGACCAATATTGCTCATGGACATAGATGCAAAAGTTCTTAACAAAAATTTAGCAAATGCAACCCAACAATATGTAAAAAGAGTATATCATGACCAAGTGTTTTTTTGGCAAAAATCCAAGACTGGTTTAGCATTCATAAATCAGTCAATATAATTCATCATATCAACAAACTAAAGAAGAAGAACCATATGATCATCTCAAAACATACGGAAAAACAAAATCCAATAACCCTTTTGATAAAACCTCTCAGCAAACTAGGTGATAGAAGGTAATCTCCTCAACTTGATAAAGGTAATCTACAAGAAACGTAGAGCTAACATCATATTTAATGAAAGAAGGCAAGGATATTCTTACTACTTCTGTTGAACACTGTATTAGAGGTTTTAGCCAGTGCAGTAAATCAAGAAAAATAAATTAAAAGGCATCAAATTGGAAAGGAAGAAGTAAAACTGTCATTATTCACAGATGGCTTGACTGCCTATGTAGAAAATCTGACAGAATCTACAAAAAAGGTAATAAGTTTTAGCAAGGTTGCAGGACACAAAATTAACTATATTTCCATATATTAGTATTAACCAATAGGAAACTGAGCTAAAAACACCATTTAAAATAGCATGAAAATACGAAATACTTAGGCATAAATCTAACAAAACATGTGTAAGACCTGTACACTGAAATCTATAAAATACTGCTAAGAGAAACAGGGGAAGACCTAAATTAATGGAAAGCTATATTGTTTTCAGGGGTTAAAACACTCAAAATTGCTAAGGTGTTAATTTATCTATAATTCTAAGTAATTCCAGTAGGCTTTTTAAAATAGAAATAGACAAACTGATTTTAAAATTCCTATGGAAATACGAAGGACCTAGAAGAGCCAAAACAACTGTGAAGAAGAACAAAGTTGAAGGACTAACACTGTCTGATTTCAAGGGTAATATAAAGCTACCATTATCAAGATGGTGTAGTATTGGCTTAAAGACAGGCAACAGAGCAATGACACTGTATACAAAGTCCACAAACAGGCCCACGCATATATGGACAAACTATTTTTTGACAAAGTTGCAAAGTCAATTCAGGGGAGAAATGAGAGTCTTCAACAAATGGTGCCAGAACAACAGAATATACATATGCAAAAACCCCCAAACTCTTATCAATACCTCACATGACATGTAAAAATTAACGCACAAGAATCACAGACTTAAATGTAAACCTAGTACTATATAACTACTAGACGAAAACAAACAAACAAAAGTCTCTGTGACCTTGGAATTGGGAAAAATTTCTTATATACAACAATGAACATTTGATACATAACAGAAAAAACTGAAAAACTGTATTTCATCAAAATTAAAACCTTCTGCTCTTTTTGAAGGACATTGTTAAAAGAATAAAAAGATAAGCCACAGACTGGAGAAAGTATTTGCAAAGAATGTATCTGATAAACAACTTGTATCCAGAATGTGTATAAACATACACACACACCCATTCTCTAAAACAAACACAATAAAAACTAGTCAAAATTTGAACAGACTTTTTCATCAAAGAAGATATATGGATAGCAAGTAAACACATGAATAGATGCTTACCACCATTAGTCATTAGGGAAATGCAAATTAAAACCACAATGAGAGCCTACTATGTACCTGGCACAATGTCTAGTGTTAAAAGACTGACCATACCAAATGTTGGTGAGGACATGGAAGAACCGCAACTCTCATACATGGCTGGCTGGAATATAAAATAATGCGAACCACTTTGGAAAAAAATTTGGCAGTTTCTTACAAAGTTAAATAAGACTATCCTATGATCCAGCCATTTCACTTGTATTTACCCGAGAAAAGAATACATTGTGTCCATATAAAGACATGAATGTTCATAGCAGCTTTATTTGTAAAATAAATAAGCAAAACTGAAAATTCAAAAATTCAGCAAAAATGGAAAATAACCCAAATGTCTGTCAGCAAATGCTATATCCATACAATGGAAAACTACTCAGTAATACACTCATCAACATGGATGAATCTCAAAAAAATTAGGTTGAGTTAAAGAAGCCAGATTAAAAAAACAGTACACATACTTTATGATTCCATATAGATAAAATTCTAGAAAATGCAAACCAATCTAGTGACAGCAGGCAGATCAGCGGTTGTCTGACAGGAGGGAGAGATTAAAAAAGGGAGCAATGAAATTTTTGTGTGATGGAGATGTTCATCTTGATTGTGGTGATAGTTTCATGGGTGTATACATATGTCAAAACTTATCAAATTGTATATTTTAAATATATGCAATTTATTGCATAGCAATTATACCTCAATAAAGTTGTTTTTTAAAAAAAACGTAAATGACCACGAGGTAATATATATCATTTTTGGTCTTCAAGTGGTTATCCTAACAAATTAAAAACTTAACAATTATGCATGAGACAGAATCAGAGGAAAAGGAAGAATAATGTACAGTAAAACCTTTTTAATTTGAAGTCTTTTACTATGAATTCAGACTTCACAATAATCTAACCAGCCCAAGCTTACCTCTGTATCGTCTATAAATGTCTGATAAATAACAGAACAGTTTCCCAACCCCTTAAACGAGTCAGAAGTACTATTTATAAACAACAAATGTACACATACTTACAAAGATTAAATCTTATTTAAAAATTACCAACAAAGAAAACTTTACTCTAGAAATCTGGTTACTGTGTCAGAGATGAGCAACCTATGGTCCTGGATGCTAAGGCAACATCAGAGATGATTATGAAAGGCATTAGTTAGATCCAGCTTTAGGTACAATTGTGAATTAAGCGATGTTTATTTTAGGGATTATTCCAGTTTTCTCTTTGGAGCCCCTTCATGCCTCCTGGCTTCCACTTGGCTCCAGATCCCTACTTGGTGACACGCTTTATCCCCAGCTTTAGAGTCAGTACGGCAAAGAACAAACTCTGCTCCAGACTGCCTGGGTTTGCATCCTCTTCCATTTACTCGCTGTGTGATTCTGAGCAAGACACTTAACCTCTCTGTGCCTTGGGTTCCTCATTTGCAAAATGGAATCATACAGTATCTGGTTTTCAGGGATGTTGCCTGCATTAAATGGGTTAATCTGTAGAAGTGCTCAGAACACTATTGATTAGGTAGTAATACAAATGTTAGCTATTATTATTATTATTATTCATTTGACTGTCAATTCCTGCTACGATTAAAATGGAAAATTGAAGAACTAAAGTTAAAATCTGCTACAGAGAAGTAAAGTTTTTTTCCTTTCCTCTTTGTTGCTATGATACTAAGAAATTAAGATTGGAGGATTACTAGGGACCCTTTCAACCAAATCAGCTCCTTTGATCTATTTTACAGACCAAGCTTCCACATAAAATTTCCAATGAAAAAGAAGTTGCACTGTCAGCACTATGATTAAATAAAGAGAAAGGCCTGTAAAAGGTCAGAGGGCGGCAGAGGGCCAGGAGGTAAATGCAATACGACAGGTGGGCCTACAGGGCAGGCTGGACCAGCACAGATTCAGGAGGTTTCAACATAGAGGTGGAAACCTAAAGCCACGGGAACAGAAGAGATCACTTAGAGGCATCTCATAACACCTCAAACCCCATTTATTCTACCCTCCATGCAGTAACCCAAGACAGAGTTACGGAAACAGGGCTCACCACTCCTTCTCCCTCACCCTCCACATCCAAACACCATGGCCTGACAAAGTCTACCTCCTTGAACCTATCCACAGGAAAAGAATATCTTAATTGAGAGCCAGTGGGCTAACAAACTGCCACTCTAGCACTACCTGACAGACAGAATTAAGCTTTGGCTAGCCTCTTCCAAAGTCCTGAGTACTGACCCAAGCTAGTTCAATGGGTACTGGAAAAAAATGAAAGCCAAAAGTTCTCAGAAGTGCAAAGTCAGTGTTTTCCTTACTTTCCAGTTATAACTTAATCATTATTATCACATGACCTAAAATTTATTTTCATTTGAAAGACCCTTTTTTCTAGTTATGTTTCAATATGTTTAAAGTCTTGTGCTGTACTAAGTATTTCCTAGAATCCATCAATATATAATACAGCTTTTTTGTATAAGTTTATGTAAGTAAAGTCAATAATTTCTCAGTTACCTTAATTATTTTGCTAATGGCAGATAAAGCATCTGACAATGAATGTATGTGTTCACCAAGAGTGTTTATATTACTGGTAGAATTATGACTGATTCATTCCTTCCTTTTATTTTCCAAATCTTCTATAATGTGAGCATACTTTTTATTTTAAAAACTTTTAAGGATGTCTATCTCTTGCCCGTATTATTTAAAGATGCAGTACCGTCCTTACACCAAAAGAGGGCACTAACACATCCAAAGGTAATCTCAAGGCAGAGGGAAAAAAATTGGTTCCTGCCAATTCAAAGAAGAGCAGCACCACTGATTTTCATTCCTAAATTTGGGGAAATCTCTTGGTTTCATGACAACTTCAACCATTCCCAAAGCCATTCTCAAACTTTACTCTCCCAAGTATACACCTCAAAGGAAGAAAAGAAAGGCTGCTCAAATGCTTATTCTGAAAAGGAATAAATGTGCAAGAAATTTCAAGGTTCAGTAGTCTATCAGCTTTTTCATTTTCAAGAATAAATCACCAACTAAGGATCCATACAACATGTTCTATCTTCTGTGCACTTTCAAAATTTGTAAATATGTATCTCTAAGATTTAAATGTAACTGAAAGAGCTAAAAGAAAAAAAAAAAAACACAAAGGATTTATGACCACAAAAGGGAAACTGTTCAGTAATAAAAGGGGAAATGGAAATGGGCAGTTCAGTTTTTTATATGAATAATTACTTATGTAAAGAAAAGTATGCAGACATTTTCACATTGATTAGTTCTTTTCTTTGGTCACTTTTGCATTAATAGTTCATAATAAGTGAAACCACTTTTTGAGTTGCAAAAGACATTGTGGATAACGTGTTTATAAACTCAGATCTAAATTCTGTGGCTGCTGAAATGGGTTAATAGTCTGCTCTACTACAGATTTATGCTTACCAAAGACACTCCGCTCAAGATGGCACAGAAGGATCACTGGCAGAATACAAAACTGTCACTGTCAAAGACAAACATACATGCTTTTGGCCACGGATGCACCTGGCAGCAGGCCAAAGAAATTTGTAGGAACCCCTTTCAAGCTAGCATTCTTCTCAAAGACTGTCAAGAAAAAAGTTTTTCACTCATTAAAATAACCTAACAACCCCACTTGCTTTCAATTTCAGATTTTAAAAGCACAGAAGACAAAATGGCCTTGACTACCCTTGCCCAACAGGATAACTAGGTGGATCTGAAAATGTGAACTTTAGAACTAAGTTATCTAAAGAATATAATTAAAGATAATAAATGCAGTGCTGAATCATGATGGAAAGGATAAACGCACAAAACTCTGGCTTTAGTTTTCTATCCTTTTTTTTTCTTCTAGGTACAGTTGGTTATTTGCACATGTTTGAAAACTACTTAATTCTCCAACTAAGAAAGTCTAGACTTAAGTCTGCAGAAGATAACCAGATCCAATCTAAAATTAAACAAAACACTAGCTAATTGCTAATAACTGTGAAAGCCCAAACTTAAAAAGTGATTTTATGCCCTTTGCACACATTTATTTCTAATTCAATCTTCCGATGCTAGTCTTGTTATTGGTAACATGACACTTCTCCTATGGTTACAATACACTTGGACTTCCATGCTTCTTTGACAGTCTGTTAAGTAATGCAGGTAAGTGACATGGTTTCAGACTATCATAATTAAGTGATAAAATTATTTTCTTCTAAAAAACAGCTCACAGTCTCTAAAATCTTTACCAGTAATAAGCAAAAGAAATTTTAAAAATGAAGTATTAGGTAATATACATACCCTTGACTTCTGAGATCTCATTCTATTTTCCTGGGAGCTCTACTGAGTGTTTCCCTCATGGGAAAAATGGGAATCTGGTCGGTAACTGGGACAGCTTTTCTCCACTCTGCCTTATTCCCCCCAACATTTAACTTCCTCCCAACATATAGCACAGTTGAAAACAGTTTAGAGTGAACAGCCATATAATCACTACCTAGATTTTTATTCAATACTAGCAATGTCTTACTTTAATTTTTTTACGTGGTAAATATACGTAACATAAAATTTACCATCTTAACCATTTTTAAGTATATAGTTCAGTGACGCTAAGTACCTTCATTGTTGTGTAACCATCACCATGATCATTAATGTTTTACTATACTTATGTATCTGTTCCTCTTATCCACTAGCCCAATTTTTAAAAATATATTTCAAAGTAAATAACACATATCAGGAAATCATCTTCAGCTTACATATCATTAACAAAGTTCAATATTTACTGTTTTTCTTTTAAGATTTACATATGATGAAATATACAATACATTCGCTGAGTTTGGACACATGCACACACCTATGTAATGCTATCAAACTACAGAACATTATCATCACTCCAAAAAGTTTTCTCATGTCCTTTCCCAGCCAACACACCAAGAAGTAGCCACTGCTCTGCTCTGGTTCTTTTCCCTACATAGAATAGTTTGCTTGTTCTACGATTTCATATAAATGGAATCATGCAGTATGAATCCTTTCTGTACTGCTGCTTCCACTATTCATAATTTCTGAGATTCATCCGTATTTGTTGCAAGTATCAAAAGATAACTAGCTATACCACAGGTTATCTACTCCTTTATCGATGAATAGCTTTGAGCTGTGATGAATAAAACTGCTATGAACATATACGAGTGTTTGTATGAATGTTTTCATTTCCCTGCAGTGGAGTTGCTAGGTCATGGGACACATGCATGTTTAGTTCTCTTAAGAAACTGGCCAACCTTTCTCCAAAATATCTGTACTATTTTGCTTTCTTACCAATAGTTTGAGAGTTAGTTGTTGTCAGTCTTTAATTCTAGCCATTCAGGTGGATGTGTAGTGATAACTTATTTTGATTTTAATTACGTGAAGACTTGTGAAGTTGAACACATTTTCATTGGATTATTGGTTATTTGTATATCTTTTGTACAGTGCCAGAATCTTTTCTGCCCAATTTCTTTTATTGTGTTGTCTGCACTTTTATTGTAGAAATGTAGTTTTAAATATTTCCTGGATACTAGTCCCTCATCAGACACATGTTTTGTAAATACTTTCTCCTAGTCAATGGCTTGCCTATTAGTGGTGTCTTTTAATAAGCAAGTTTTACTTCTGATGAAGTCTAACTCAGCGATCCTTTATTTTATGGCTAGTGCATTCTGTGACTTAAGAAACCTTTGTCTACCTCCAAGTCATGAAGATATTCTCCTACGCTTTCTTCTAAAAGTTTCATGATTTTAGTTTTTAATGTTCCATTTTAAGTTCATTTCTGCATATCATATGCAGTAGGGATTGTGGTAGGCAGAATGCTAAGATGGCCCCGAGACTCTTACTCCTCGGTGTACATGCCTTATATAATACTTCCTCCTACCCCCAAATGTGAGCAGACCCTGTGAATATGATGGGATAGTCACTCTCGTGGTTAAGTTTCAGCTATATAAGATCCTGCAGCAGACTAGAGAGAAATTCTCCTGACAGCTTTGAAGAAGCAAGCTACCGTGTTGTGAGAGGGCCACAAGACCAGGATCTGAGTGCAGCCTCCTGGTGCTGAGCACGAGCCCCGCCCCACCGCCAGCAAGCTAGAAAAGAGGGATCCGGTCGTTCAACCTCCAGGAACTGAATTCTACCAACAATCAGTGAGCTTGGAAGAGAACCCTGAGCCTCAGATGAGATCCCAACCCTGGTTCACACCTGGTGATTTCAGAATCACACTTTATTTCAGTCTGGTGAGATCCAGCTAACCTGTGCCTGGACTCCTGACCCTTGAAAACTGTGAGATAATAAAGTTGTGCTAAGTTGCCAAATTTTTGGCAATGTGGTATTTCTGGATTCTCTGTTTCTTTGATCTACTTCTTGCCTCTTTTGCAAGTTCCACAGTCTTTATTACTGGAGTTTTATAATGTCTTGGACTATTCCAAGCCCTCAATTTTGTCCTTTTTCAAGATTGCTTTGGATTTGCTAGGTCTGTATGCTTCCAAAGAAATTTTAGAATGAGCTTGTCAATTTCTATTGAAAAATTCTTCTAGGACTTTGAACTGTACTGAATCCATAGGTGAATCTGGGTAGGACTGACTTCTTTACGGTATCGAGGTTTCCAATCCATGAACACAGCATGGTTCTCTTCTTAGACAATTCTTGAGCTTCTCTCTGCAGTTCTGTAATTTTCAGTACAGAGGTCTTACACATTTTTTCCTTTTGGTTAAATTTATTCCTATTTTATGCTTTGGTGCTACTGTAAATGGAACTTTAAAACTTTTTAATTTTCTGATTATTTGTTGCTAGTATATAACAAACAAAACTGAGTTTTGTGTATTAACCTAAAATCCTGTAAACTTGCTAAATTAAATTCACTTACTAGTCTTAGTAGTTGCTTTGTATCAACAGATTCCTTAGGATTTTCTATGTACACAATCACGTAATTTGCAAATTAAGACAGCTTAACAACTTCTTTTCCAATAGTCATTCCTTTTATTTCTATTTCTTGTCTTAATTCAAAGGGGAGGACCTCCAGTATGATGCTGAATACAAATGGTGAGGGTGAGCATCTTTGCCTTGTATCCAATGTTACGGGAAAGTGTCCAATATTTTGGCATTAAGCATAATGTCAGCTATAGTTTTCAATAGATATCATTTATTAGACTGAGGAGATTACCTTCTATTCCTAGTTTGCTGAAAATTTTTGTCAGAAAAGGATGTTGAGCTTTTTCAAATACCTTTTCTGTATCTGACAGAGTGCTGGATTTGATTTGCTAACTTGTTTTTTTTGATTTGCTAATATTTTGTGAAGGATTTCTCATCTTATTATGTTCCATAGGGATACTAGTCTATAATTTTCTTTGTAGTATCTTTCTCCAGTTTTGCTATTAATATACACATACTAGTCTATGAGTTGGAAAGTGTTCTCTCCTCCTTTTTCCTTAAATGCTTGAAAAAACTCCCCAGTAAAACCACTGGGCCTCGACTTTTTTTGGTGAGATTTTTAATAATGGATTTAATAGAAATTGTGTTAGCTTTGGTAAATTGTATTTTTCAAGGAATTTGTTTCATCTAAGTTGGCATAAAGTTGTTCATAATATTCTATTGTCCTTTTAATATCTGTAGGATCTGAAATAACCCCCTTTTCATGCTTAATATTGGTAATCTGTATTTGCTTTTTTTTTTTGATCAGTCAAGAAATCAGTTTTGTTAATCTTTTTCAGGAACCAAATTTTGGCTTTGTTAATGTTTTTTATTCTTTTAATTTCTGCTCTTATCTTTATTCTTTCCTTCTACTTCCTTTGGATGTGCTTTGCTTTTTCCAGCTTAAGTTGAAACCTTAGATCATTGAATTTAGATATTTTTCTTTTCTAATACATGCACTTAGAACCATAAATTTCCCTTTCAGCACTACATTCCACAAGTTTGATATATTGTATTTTCACTGTCATTCAGTTTAAAACATTAACATTTTTTTCTCATGATTTCTTCTTTTGAGCTATAGATTATATAAAAGTGACTTGCTTAATTTCCAAATATTTGGGAATTTTCCTAGATATCCTTATTTTCATTGTTTAAAGTTTTTATTTCATTATGGTCTGAGAACGTATTTTGTATGAACTTAATCTTTTAAATTTACTGAGTTGTTTTATGGACTAGCATATTGTCTATACTGGTGAATGTATACCTTGTGCATCTGGAAAAGAATGTGTATTATGCCGCTGTAGGGCACAGTGTTCTGTAAGTATCATGCAGGCCAAAGTCGTTGATTGTGCTGTTCACATCTTTGTGTTTCTGTGTAGTTGGTTTATCAATCGCTGAGAAAGAGGTATTAAAACCAGTAATTATGATTAAAGAACTCCCTACTCCTCCCTTTAATTCTGTCAATTTTTGCTTCATTTATTTTTTTATTTTATTTATTTATTTTATTTATTTATTTTTGGCTGCATTGGGTCTTCATTGCTGTGCACAGGCTTTCTCTAGTTGCGGCAAGCAGGGGCCACTCTTCGCTGTGGTGCATGGGCTTCTCATGGAGGTGGCTTTTCCTATTGCAGAGCACACGCTCTAGGTGCGTGGGCTTCAATAGTTGTGGCACATGGGCTCAGTAGTTGTGGCTCACAGGCTCTAGAGCGCAGGCTCAGTAGTTGTGGCGCGTGGGCTTAGTTGCTCTGCGGCATGTGGGATCTTCCCGGACCAGGGCTTGAACCCATGTCCCCTGCATTGGCAGGTGGATTCTTTTTTTTTTTTTTAATTTTATTTATTTATTTATTTATTTATTTATTTATTTATTTATTTATTTATTTATTTATTTATTTATTTTTGGCTGTGTTGGGTCTTCGTTTCTGTGCGAGGGCTTTCTCTAGTTGTGGCAAGCGGGGGCCACTCTTCATCGCGGTGCGCGGGCCTCTCACTATCACGGCCTCTCTTGTTGCGGAGCACAGGCTCCAGACGCGCAGGCTCAGTAATTGTGGCTCACGGGCCTAGTTTCTCCGCGGCATGTGGGACCTTCCCAGACCAGGGCTCAAACCCGTGTCTCCTGCATTGGCAGGCAGACTCTCAACCACTGCGCCACCAGGGAAGCCCGGCAGGCGGATTCTTAACCACTGCGCCACCAGGGAAGTCCTGCCTCATTTATTTTGAAGCTGTTATTAGGCACATATACATTTATAACTGTCAAGACGTCTTGATATCTTTTATCATGATCACACGTCACTTTTTACTTCTGGTAATACCCTTTGTCTTGTTATGCTTACTTTTGCATGGCATACATTTATATATTTCTTGGTATACCTTTTTCCATCCATTTCCTTTCAACTTGTGTCTTTACATTTAATACATATCTTTTATAGTCAGCATATAAGTAAGTCTTGCATTTTTATGCAGTCTGTCACTCTGATTGTAGTCTTCAGTCCACTAACATAGTGATTGCACCAAGTCTCCCACCTCTTGGGAGACATACACCCTTGACTTTTCAATCTACTTAAAATATTGTACCACTTCATAAAAAATGTAGGAACCCCTGCTATAGTATAGATTCACATACTCTGTCTTTTATTATAAATTGTCATATGAAATAAACATTATAATCTCCGCACACATTATAATTTCTCCTTTAAACAGTCTTACATATATTAAAGAAGAGGAAAAAAATAAGTCTTTTATATTTACTCAGCTATTTACCATTTTCAATGCTCTTCATTCTTTCCTGAAGGTCTAAGTTTCTATCTGGTATCAATTCCCTTCAATCTGAAGAACTTCTTTTACTGTTTCTTGTAGTACAGGTCTTCTAGTGATAGATTCTCTTAGTTTTCTTTTACCTAAAAATGTCTTTATTTTGCCTTCATTCTTGCAAGGCATTTTTGCTGAACAGAGATCCTGGTTGACTTTTTTCCCCGTTTGGCACTTTGAAAGATGTTATTTCACTGTCTTCTGGCATCTGTGGTTAGTGGTAAGAAGCTCTAATTATAATTGTCATTCCTTTATATGTGTCAGTTTTCTCCTTATCTTTCGTTTCAGCAATTTGACTAAGACATACTGGGAAGGAAAGGATTAACTTGGCAGTTCTGGAATGCTCAAACCCTGAACATGCCAAAGAAAGGTCTGTCTTCAGGACTGGCCTTTGCCTGGCTCCTAGGAGATGAACTCTGAGCCCTTGGCATATTCTGGCTGATAAGTGTTTTTGCATACCTGGGGCCTTGGGCCATGCTGTACCAGCATGACCACTTAAGTCTACCTGAACAATATGATTTATGGCAAACACCTGTTCTTGCTCTAGGTGGCTGGGGTCTGAGTAGCTGAGGTCAGTCATGGGGGTACTGCGTGCCACCCTGAACACCCAGGACTGGGTGAGCTTCCCTAGTTGGCAGCACTTTGCACATGCTGTCATGTGTCCTTGATGGGAGAATTAAGAACAGCTCTGTGTGACTCTACTGGACACCTGGAAGCTTGCACCTGGTTCCTCCTGGACTTTATCCCAGGTGTCTTTCCCCTTTGTCAATTCTAATCTGTGTCCTTTTGCTGTATACAGTGAGTATAACAGCTTCTGAATCCTGTGAGTCCTTCTAGCAAATCATTGAGCTTGACAGTGGTCTTGGGAACCTCTGACACATGTACCAAGGTATGGTTTTCTTCATCCTTATCCTAGTAGGTGTTTGCTAAGCTTGTTTAATCAGTAAATATGTTTTTCATACAATTTGCAGGGTTTTTTTCTGCCATTTTATCTTCAAATATGTTCTTCTCCAGCCTCTCACTCTCCTCTCTTCTGGGATTCCAACTATACATGTTAGCTCTTACAATATTGTCCCAAAAGTCCCTGAAGCTTGGTAATATTTTTTTTCTTTCTATTCTTCAGGTTGGGTAGTTTTCTGTTCATCTATCATCGAGTTCACTGACTCTTCTATCATCTCTGTTTTACTGTTAAGGCTACTCAGTGAATTTTAATTTTAGCTGCTGTATTACAGAATTCCACTTTGCTCTTTTTTGTTTCTATTTCTCAGTTGAGATTTCCTTTGTTTTCATTCAGTGCAAGAATATTTTTCTTTACTTCAACTGATCAGTTATAATAGCTGCCTTAAAACCTGTTTCTCAATTCTAACATATGAAGTTCGCTTCTGTTGGCTGTCTTTTTTCTTCAGACTAAGTTATATTTTCCTGGTTTTAAAAATGTTGTGTAGTTATAGATTATATCTTGGACATTGTGAATATTATGCTGTATAGCCTCTGGACTCTGTTATATTCCTCTGGAGAGTACCGATATTTCTGTTTCAGTATGCAATTAAATTTGGCCAGACCCAAACTGCAAACTCTCTGGGCAATCAATACCTCAAATCTTAGTTCAGTTCTTTTATCTTTGTGGTTCAGGGATTAAACAGAAGCTTATATAGAGAGCTTATACTCAGAATTTTAGGCTGTCACTCTCTAGATCTCTCCTTTCCAGGACTCCTCCTTCCCTCACTTTTCAGTGGTCGAATGGCTGTGGCTGACCTGAATTCTGTCCTCTGATAAGTTTTCTATTAAGTTTTAAACCAAGCTGCCAGGTGCCAACTTCAGCCTTCCCCTGGCTAAAAGCAGTAAAAATGGAAAATTAATTTCATGCTATCTCTTCCTGAAAGTGTCAGCCTTTTTTCAGACTCTGTCTGCTTTTGCTCATTTCCCAGTGTTTTCAGGTCTCCCTCACTGCCCCAACAATTTTATCCAGAGGACATAGTTACATGCAGAAAGATCAGGTCCAGTGAAAGCCTACTTGGCCGTATTGCAAGAAAAGTCATCGTGATCTTGTTTTTAAAAATTTACTTCAGAATCACTGTGTGTAGGTATACAGATTCACTTTTAATGATACCAAAGTAGGTATTATTCTGAAAACCTTGTTTTCTAACTTGTTTTTTTCTACTTTAAGCATTCATCATGTAATAAAAACTCTGCTATATTCAATAATATAGTTTTTATTAATAAATTATGAACATTTTCACATAACAGAAGAAACTTCAACTTTGACAGCAAATTGACAGTAACTAGAAAAATAATGCACATACCCAGAAGTGAAACTTATAAGCGGTGGCACAACGACCTTAGAGAAATATGTGCATGTGTGTAAAAACAGGCAAGTACAAGGATGTTAACTTCAGCACTGTCTATAATAGTAAATAATGGAAAATAATCCAAATCTTAATTAAAAGGGAAATAACATAGTAATAAAATGGATTACTACACAGCTGTTAAATAGAATTATACATATCTCAACATGAAAAGAGTCACAAAAACCTAATATTGAATGAAACAAGTTGCATAACAAAAATAATATTAGCAAAGCTTTAAAAGTATAAAACAATACCACACATGCACAAATTTAAAATGTAGTGGAAGGATGTTATCAGCTCCACTGACGGTAGTTACCCTCTGGGCAAGGGGAAGGAGTGGGTCATGTGGTAATCAAAGGGTCCTTTAGTTTGGAAGCAAATATTATCACTAATTAACAATTAATAGAGTTAATTCTAAAATGTAGAAATACAAGTGTATGTCTTTTTGTACTTTTCTATATTTTTCCATTTCTTAAAAAAAAAAAAATGAAACACCAACCTATAACAATTCCAATGGCTATACAGTATTCGACTGCACAAATATAGTAAAAGATACTCAAACAATCTCTAATTGTTAAGATACTGAGATATCTGCCACTATCATAAACAGCCCTACAAAGAACATCTTTGTAGTTGTTTTTGCACATAAATGCTTTTTTTTTTTTTAACTTAGAATACATACCTAGAAACAAAACTGCTAGGTCATTTCTAGTTCTTTGTTATATACTGTCATATATACCATAAAACAGCAAAAGAAAAATAAAATACCATTAATTTTTTCATTGTTTCTTTTGCCTATTTTCCCCAACAACTTTAGGCAGGACATAATTACAGAACTGGTTTTACTTTAGAAAGGAAGACTACTCAGATATACTACTTAGAACTAGACTCTGGTATATTTTGCTATAGTTTATATTTTAAAAGATTTATTCATGAAGACAATTTTAAAAGGTTTTCAATTCTGAAACCTTAAGGAAGACTTTTTAGCTTCTTGGTCTAATTATACTAGTCTTTGTTAATTATCATCTAAAAATATCTACTAATCACAGAATTTGGTCAGTGACAAATATCCTAAACTTCCATACCTTTTTACCTCTCACACTAGATTAAATAACTCAGTTGAGATTTACTGATAATTAGTACACAGTACTTTATTTACTACAGCACTATGAAGCAGGGCAAAATAACTACCACAATATTAACACAGGAAGATGCCAAACCAATCTGGCCAGTTGTCTAAGGTCACACTAAAGCAGGTATTTGCCAGAATTAGACTCTGGATTGTTGCCTAATTTCTACATGCCTCATCATTCAAAAGGATTACCTTTAAGAATTTTGACAACAACTCATGAAGAAAGCTAGACTATACCAGAGTCAGAATCATATTATTGAAATGATATTGATGATCACCTACTTCAACATCCTCACTTTACAACTGAGGTCCCAAAAGGTGATTAATGTAATTGTTTAAAGTCATACTTCTAGGCACTGTAAAGCAACAATAATTCAGCTCTCTTTTATCCAAGTTCAACAATCTTCAATTACTAGAGTATAACAGCTATCCGTAACTGCCATTTCAAATTTTTGAGTTTATAAAAAAGCCTCGATGTTTTCACTGATAATTATTAACAATTCATTCACTAACAAATAATTATCCAGTACCTACTATATGCCAGGTCCTGTACTTGGTGCTAAATGAATATTCACTATATACTAGGCCCTGCATTACCTGCATTTTCACATGTAACCCTCTCACTATTATTATAAAGTAAGCACCATTATTATCTCTATTTTAAGGATTAAAATTTAGTAAAATTAAATAATCTGCCCATGGTCTTCAGTAAGGAAATGTCTTTATAAAAAGTAAACAGTGCCTTTCTGCTGCAGGCACTAAGGGCAGCAGCCATGGCTCTGCAGCAGCCCATGGCTATGGGCTTCAAAGTGACCCAGAACGTGAGCAAGGAAGATGACCCACAGATGCCAGCAGGGCACCTTACCAAGCAAAGCAAGTTAGTGAGGGACAAGCTGTGAGAGGGGTGGGGTTTCACTCCTTACAAGGAGTGCCCTGCAGGAGGAGCTGGGCAGTGTTCTGGATACTATGAGGAGAGGAAAGTGGCTGCTAAGGACTGAGCCCCCCTCCTTACTCTGCATAATAAAACCTTTACAGAAAAAAAAAAAAGGTAAATGGTATAATCTCACTTATAGATTTATCCTAACAAAAATCTCATTTTTGTTTTAAATATTATAACTCTGCATATGATTTCATTTGAAAGAAGCGATCTATTGTTTAAAAAGTTTGGAAAATCACCGAGTCCTACATAGCACCTAACACTGACCATACAGTTAGTGCAGAACTTGGTATCAGATTAGAGGTTGGGGGTCACTTTTGGAGGGTTTTATATATCCTTTTTTTCATTACACTTTCTAAGACACCAGAACAGAGAGCATTTGAAATAATTTAACTGAAGGCCAACCGCTAGGAAAGTAATCACTCAAATAAATAGAAGACAAGGGGAAGGGCTTCTAGTACCATATATTGGGTTTTGGCCTGAAGCACGATAAACAAGGTCCAAAGTAGAAGAATGCATGAGTTCTCTTAAGTATTACTCACAAAGTTGTACTACAATACTGGTTACCTACTTTCAGAGCATAAAATCTCTGTGGTGTAAGATCAAATTAATTAAAAGTTTCATTTACTATCTTCCCAGCAGGGATTCCTTTATCTTTGATTGCTAAATAGATTTTCCAAGGCCCATAGCAAAAAACCCAAGTGCCAAGCAGTGCTGCTATTACGGAGATTTAAAAATAAGCTTTGTAAATAAATAAGAGCCTAGCGATATTCTTAAAAGCAGCCATCTCCCCTAGGGCCAATGTATAAGGAAAGCAGAACCTTGAAAAAACTGGACCATAAAATTTTTTCTTTAGGAGAATATTAATTTTAACAAGTAGTCTACTGCTTTGGAAAATATTTGTATAAGAAAACCAAATCAAAAAAAAAAAAAAAAAAAAGAAAACCAAATCAAGCAACCATTAAAAAAAATCTACCTTTCCCCATTTTACTGTATATTTTTATTCTAGCTATAATTTTGGTGATATAAATCAGAGACTAAAAAAATAGCACTCTAAATAATCTATCATAGCAGAATTAACCACATGCAGTATTTCTAATGTAAACAGTTACCTGAGAATTCTGTCAGAAGTCTTGCTAGGACATCCTTGTTTACCAGTTCAGTCTTGCTAAGGCTGGAAGTGGTATCTACCCTAGTAGCTTCTTTGGTAATAGTGGGCTTCTTGGAAATCCCGAGATCAGATCCAGTCTTGACATCTTTGTGTTCTAGGACATCATAGGATCTCTGTGGCCAAGATTCTGGAGCAAATGTTAAAGTCTGCTTGAGTATTTCTTCGGGAGATTCTACTTTATCCTGTGCAGAAGCGGACTTCTCAACCTTCCTTTCACTCAGTTCTCTCAGTGCTCTGATTGTGAGCTGTTCCTGCTCTAAATCAAGAGATGCCACTGGGGTACCCTGGGTAGGGAAAACATCCAGAAGCTCACTCCTATCTGTTTCTTTGCTTTGTTCACTGTATTTGCCTTCTATGTTTTCAATTTCAGAACCACCTGACTCACTTTCATGTAAAACATCTACCGGAAGAGTTGTTTTAAAGTCCTTAGTTTTCTCTGATGTTGCTTCGAAGGTATTTCCTTCACCTTTACCTACTATTCCTTTCTCTCTGGTTTCTGTAAAGGCTGCTATCAGGTCCTCTGGGGAAGAATCATCTGTATCTTTAACACTTTTTTCATGCAATGACTCCAAATAGGCAGAGGTTGTCACATTTCGTGAGAATTCTGTCTTATCATTAAAAACCTTTGGAGATGCTTCTGAAGGAAGTTTGGGGTTCTCAGCTGCAACAAGCTTTTCAGGAGCAACTACACTCATACTATCTGACTGCTTCACATCTTCTGACGTGACGTTCATATTAGGTACTTGTGAACATGCTGCCTCACCAGCTGGACTCCTTCCAAGAACATCAGGCTGAACTTGTCGTGGCGCAGAGTCACTGATGGACCCGTCAAAGTTTCCAGATGTTTTGTCTTCCCTATTACAATTAAGAATCTCTTTGATTGCTCTTTCATCTGTTTTTACAACAGCACTTGGGATGGAAATAGGTTTTTCAGCCTGAATTTTGTTGCTCTCAAATGAAGTATCTGCTGTGATGTCCTCTATCACCGTGTCATCAGACTCACCAGAACTACCAGCCTCTGTCACCTCTCCCAACACAGAGGTCTGCCAGTTCATTGCACCTTTCAGGTGGCCATCAGGTAAAACCACTTTCACTGTGGCCACTCCAGAACCAAGAGAGACACATTTCTCAAATGGAGATCCAGGTAACTCTGAAAGTGTGTCATCTCTTTTCTGCACATTGCCTCGCACACCTTTGATACTGATTTCCTGTGTAGAGTTGAGATGGTCTGGCATAGCATTTTCCTGTGGGAGAGATGTTTCTGCCCAATCACCTGTTGATTTAGGGATAGTAGTGCTCCCATTAATAGAACATACAGGAATTTTCTGATGAGTGTTACTTTTAAGACTTACAACTGGAATTTCTGAAATATATTCACCCATGTCAGGTCCTGCAGCTTTTGTGATGTAGTCAGATTTATCACTCTGCTGTTTTACTTGGGGAACCAAATCCCAAGTCAATATTTCATTAGTAAAGTTATGCATATCATTTACACATCTAGATACCTCCTCCAATGCTGCAGTTGTGTGTGAAAACTGCCTAGTGAGCAAGGCAGAAGCTGGGGAACGCCCTGTTTCTTTATTTCTCAGTGGAAATACTTTGTCATTAGACTCAGAAATGTCTGCAGGTGATTCTCTATCAGTGTGCACTGCCCAGCTACCAAAATCATTTATGTTTTCCTTATATGCGTCTTTAAATTCTCTGTCAAATGCTGCTTTGTCAATAATTACTTCAAATGGTGATTCAGGGGAATCCTTTTCCATAATACCACCTCCTGAAACTTCAGAGGGGGACAAGGAATACGTACAAATACCTTCTGCTTTATACTGCTCGGTGGGTGGCTTCTGGGCTGTTAGCAAAGTGAATTTGTCATCTGCATCCAAGGCAGTTCTATCGTCCCTACTTGGTACCTCATTTGGGTTCTTGGACTCTTGATCTTTATTTATCTGCTGTTGCATTTGACCAACTTCCTCTGAGAGAAAAGCAGGATGATCTGGGAAACTGTCTGGAATGGAAGGACGGTTACAGTGAACTCCTTCTGCAACAGAAACTGGGGAGTCTGCTATGTCTTTACTGGTCTCCTGAGGCTTTTCCATCTTTTTCACATCTAGAAGAGCCAAGCAGTCTTTTCTTTCTTTGGCTAAAATAGGCTGGCTGCCTAACACTTTGCTTGTTTCTCCATGTAGTATTGTAAGGTCAGTATTATATATTTCAGAAGATGAACAAAAGAAGGAAGTCATAATTTCTGAAGGTGGCTCATCAGAGCAAAGAGAGCTCAATCCCTCTATGGTCAGAATTTCAAAGAAAAAACAATTGTTTACCAGGTACAATTACACATTAGCTAGTCAGGCCAAGCAGCATGCTTTTTATTTTTAAATTCGTATATATACACACAGGATGTATATATACACACACATAAATATATAACAAAACAATGATCAACAGTTATCCTATAAGACATGCATAAAATTGTCAGCAGTGAAACAGAAAAGGCTTATCATGCCACAAATTGCAAAAAACAAAAAATTTTCAAGACAAAATACTTTTCAATTTACTTTTTCCCTTTAATGGTAAAGCATGAAGAAGGGTATAATAAGATGGATAATCTGGGGAAGTGTTTTTCCTTTGGTATTTGGTATAGCTATTCAACAGAAACAATGTAATCCATATAAAACAAACAACTTGATATTATGAAGTACTGATATGCTCTCATCTGTAGGGGGAACAATTCAGGACACGCACCTTCTATAAAACCACTGTTAGAGTATGACAGTCTGAAAAGGAAAAAAAGAAGTGACCAGAGTTCCCCCACCACCACCAGAGATATAGCGGACCCCTCCTAAGCCTAAAAATCAGACTAGAAGTAGTCTATTCCATCCACAGGGAAGATGGGCCCCAGGTACAGATGGCCTCAATGTCTTAAACTAAAGGGCACTGAAAAGGTTGGTCTGTTCCAAAATCTCTTGCACCACCTTGCCAATTCCAACAAAACTGAACTGTGTAAATTGGTTTCCTTTATGAAGAAGAGTAAACTTCAGAAATCCTTTTAAAACAGAAAATACCTCCCTAAAAGCAATACATTAATTAAGTCTTAACAGTTTTTAATAACACAGTAGCCACTGATTTACCACACTGTTTTCCAACTAACCAATCTAGGAAGTTTTTACTGGGGAAAAGCTCAAAACAACTGTCCCAAGGGCAGGCACTATCTTTCTTACACACTGTTGTATCTCTGGAGTTGGAACAAAGTAGGTCTTAAATAAATAGTTCCAAATGAATGAATCAAAGATTCAGCTTGGTCAGATGAGACCTAAGTAGGCTCAGGACAGCAATGCCTTCCTTGAGTGTGAATGAGTAATTGGGAAGATGTGAAAGAGAAAAAGCTTTGGGATTACTTTTACTCAGCTTATGTTCTTTTTCAGTGAGAAGCTGAATAATTACCAGACAAAAGCAAAATTATGATTTATTCAAAACCATTTTATAAAGATGAAAAGAAATAATATCTTATTGCAAGAAATAAAATTCCACTATTATAAAAATGTTTCCAAATGCCAGATAAAGTTCCCCTATTCTAACACATCACTGAAATCTGATGTAATAGGATCTCTGACTTTTAGAACAGTGTAACTGTAATCATCGGAGGCGGGGGGGGGGGGGGGGGGGGGTGGGGGGGGAGGGAAAGTCTTTGTAAATTGAGGAAAAATAAAGTTTGGTGGTACAAACTGTACCAGTGAGACAGAAGTAAGCTGTAATTCATATTTAGTTCTAATGCAGTAAACATGGCTTGCATCTATCACTGTATAGTATGGCTACTCAGCAAGATTGGATTAAGGATAAATGAAGCTCACCACTGTAGGTTAAAATGTTTTAAAAAACCTGAAATTTAAAGAACTATGGCCTACATTTAAATCAGAAATATTCCACAGGGCTTCCCTGGCGGCACAGGGGTTAAGAATCCGCCTGCCAATGCAGGGGACATGGGTTCAAGCCCTGGTCCAGGAAGGTCCCACATGCTGCGGAGCAACTAAGCCCGTGTGCCACAACTACTGAGCCTGCGCTCTACAGCCCGCGAGCCACAACTACTGAACCCATGTGCCACAACTACTGAAGCCCGTGCACCTAGAGCCCATGCTCCACAACAAGAGAAGCCACCGCAATGAGAAGCCTGTGGACCACAACTAAGAGTAGCCCCCGCTCGCCGCAACTGGAGAAAGCCTGCGCGCAGCAACAAAGACCCAACGCGGCCAAAATTTAAAAACAAACAAACAAACAGGAATGGAACCTTGAGGTGAGCAAAACTGACTCCACCTCAGAGGGAAGGCTCAGCTTATGTTTTATAGAGACTGAGATTTCAGAAGATTTAGACCTGTCATTTTACAGAAACAAGTGGACAAAATGAATTAGTAATAATGCATTAGTAATTACTGAGTGCCATTATCACGTGCCTGACACTGTTTTAGAAACTAGATTAAAAGCAATGAACAACACAGAAAAAAATCCTTGCCTTTGTGGAGCTTACAATACAGAGCGGGAGACAGAAAATAAGCAAAATCAATAAGTAAAATGATGATGATGTGGAGGTGGATTCGATGAAATGAAAAAGAAAGCAACCTACATTGAATGCTAGTGAAAGAATGCACACAGTACTACAAACCAAAAAAGCAAGGTAGGGAGTTCCCTGGCAGTCCAGTGGTTAGGACTTGGTGCTTTCACTGCCGTGGGCCCTGGTCAGGCAACTAAGATCCCGCAAGCCACACAGTGCGGCCAAAAAAAAAAAGCATGGTAGAAATGTTTTGCTTTGTCAGGACACAAACTTCTCCGTTTTCTAAGCCTTGTTTCTTTTCTAACTTCCTTGAACTCTTTTTTTTTTTTTTTAAGGATTTTTTTGATGTGGACCATTTAAAAAATCTTTATTGAATTTGTTACAATATTGCTTCTGTTTTATGTTTTGGTTTTTTGGCTGAGAGGTATGTGGGATCTTAGCTCCCCGACAAGGGACTGAACCCGCAACCCCCTGCATTGAAAGGTGAAGTCTTAACCAATGGACCGCCAGGGAAGTCCCTCCTTGAACTCTTAATACTCCAAAGGTTTCGAGTTAGGTATATAATAATCTGAGGTAAAGCTAGAAGATTAGGTTAGAAATCGTATTCTCAGAATAACAAGTTCTGTACTGAATGCCATGACTGCTTGACAGACTTCAAACATTTTACTAAAGATCTGTCAATATGATGTAATTATTATATATACAAAAGAACTATAATCATGTTCCCTAACAATTTTGTGACTTAATACTTGGAGTGGATAGTGTTTTCAGGGCACAGGTTTAGGGGGTAAACATAGAGTATGATGTCGCATTCATTCCTCAGTGATTGTGAGATGCAGATATTAGCTCTCATGATTGTCAATCAAGGTTTCCCACATGTAGCAAAATAAGTTAGCATCTTCATCTTTGTTTTAATTTTAATAATTATCTTGTTTAGAATTTCAGCAAATGGAAAGAAGTTTATTTGGCTAGTTGAAACCCTCACAAACTTGAACAGAGCTGACTTGTACAAAGACAATGGAAAAAACTGGTCTGGAAGTAAGGAACTTATAATGGCATGAAAACATTAAATAAAACAAAGACCAGAATCTAATAAGCCTTTAGAAACTAAGCTCCCATAAGTAAAGACTCTTCCAATTAGTCAGTATGACACTTTAATAGTCATTAGTGTTGTCAAAGTCAGTACCTGGCAAAACAGCAGAAAACTCCAGGGAGTTTGAAGGATGTTAGTTTTTAAAAATACTATATACTGCAAAACTGCCTGATGGAATAACTCTGGATTATCTTACATCTCAGAAAATGTCTACTACCTTTCCTTTTTCAAAACATCCAGTCCTTCACATGCACTACAAGATATTTTCAACATTACTCAAAACAAATGTCTGTCAAAAATCTCCTCATTATGAATATTTTCTAGATTAGTTATTTGCTATAATGCAATTTAATGTGCACACTCATTTTCCAAAAGTCTAATTACTTAAAAATATAGCATTATTCTAATTATACAAGCAAGAGTTACACATCTAATAGATTTGTCAAAAAGGGAATCAATATATGGTAAGAGATGAAAAATGTCATAACCCCGCAACGATCATGAGAATGTTCCCAAATGTATTCAGTACTGAGCTCCTTGCTTACTCAATTTCTTCTTAAACTCTAAATACTCAGAAGTCTCCATTTATGTATATTATCTTAAATAAGACTAGGAATTTAAGCTGGCAGTCATATTCTAAATTTCTAGACCACTCCCAAACCAAAAATTCCTATTAAAAGATGCAAAATCTGGTCTTCCCCGGTGGCGCAGTGGTTAAGAATCCGCCTGCCCACTATTTACAATAGCCAGGTCATGGAAGCAACCTAAATGCCCATCAACAGATGAATGGATAAAGAAGTTGTGGTACATATATACAATGGAATATTACTCAGCCATAAAAAGGAACGAAATTGAGTCATTTGTTGAGACGTGGATGGATCTAGAGACTGTCATACAGAGTGAAGTAAGTCAGAAAGAGAAAAACAAATATCGTATATTAACGCATGTATGTGGAACCTAGAAAAATGGTACAGATGAGCCGGTTTGCAGGGCAGAAGTTGAGACACAGATGTAGAGAACAGACATATGGACACCAAGGGGGGAAAACTGCGGTGGGGTGGGGATGGTGGTGTGCTGAATTGGGTGATTGGGATTGACATGTATACACTGATGTGTATAAAATTGATGACTAATAAGAACCTGCAGTATAAAAAAAAAACCAAACAAAGCAACTTGAAAAAAAAAAAAAAAGAATCCGCCTGCCAATGCAGGGGACATGGGTTCGAGCGCTGGTCCGGGAAGATCCCACATGCCGCGGAGCAACTAAGCCCGTGCGCCACAATTACTGAGCCTGTGCTCTAGAGCCTGTGAGCCACAACTACTGAGCCTGTGTGCCACAACTACTGAAGCCCGCACGCCTAGAGCCCACGCTCTGCAACGAGAGAAGCCACTGCAATGAGAAGCCCGCACACCACAACAAAGAGCACCCCCCGCCCCCCGCTCGCTGCAGCTAGAGAAAGCCCACGCGCAGCAACGAAGACGCAATGCAGCCAAAAAAAAAAACAAAACAAAACCAAACAGATGCAAAATCCTTTCATCACACTTACTAATCGTGTGGCCTTAATCTCAGTTCCTTAATCTTAAAGTTGCTTAATCTCATCTGAAAATTGAAAATTGGGATACTAAAGCACCTAACTTGAGAACTGCTGTGAGGATTAAATGAGTTAATACATGTGAAGTGCTTAGAACAGGATCTGGCACTTAATAAATCTTCAAAAAATGTCCCCAAACACCACATTCTCCAAAAAGTATCTCCTAACATAGAGACTCCAGACCATATGCCTTTTTGTTTGGGGAGAGAAAAAAGGCATAGTGCCAAATCACAACCACCTTCACGTGGTATAAAATAAAGAAAATCCTCATTTAGAGTTTTAGACACTTTCCCTCCAACCAGCCATAAATAAAAGGAAGTAATTTAAAGAGCTTTTATCTACTTCAAAATTTGGGGTGATGCAACTTCTGAATCATCTAGTACAAACCAAATGCCTATGACATTCCAAGAATTGTGCAAAGTACTATGTGGATAAAGACATTTAGTACAACCCAACATATAAAAAATTCTAAGTCAATGCTGAAAGATAAAAGAACTTTTCCTTAACAAAATGTTTCAGCAAATGATCTTTACTATCATCAAAGTATATTTTAGTTCAACGTACAACTAGCTGAACAATTTAACAACCTCGTATAAAAATAGCCCTTGGCACCATCTTTTATAGTCCTTTTCAAACTTTAGAACAACTACTAGTACTTCATGGGCTCTATCTCTCTGACTGAGTAGGATGGAGCTCAGGAATCTGCATGACAAGTTTGCCAGTAATGAACCCTGTTTGGGAACCACAGCTTTACAGCGTTTTATTAGTTTTCGAGGGGTAGAAAAGCCAAGCTGTACTTCAGAACTTTAGCCCTGTAAAAATTCCACGGGCGTAGAGATTGGCACTCTTCACTCTCACTCACCACAGATTCTCTTTGTCCAGGAGCACAACTTACAGGTTAGTAGGGCATGGGGCAGGGGTGATCCTTTTGTGCCTGCTTTAAATACTTCCATATACTAATTTTAAAGTACAGTAACTTGAGGGAATTCCCTGGCGGTCCAGTGGTTAAGACTCGGCACTTTCACTGCCGTGGGCCTGGGTTCCATCCCTGGTCGGGGAACTAAAATCCCACAAGCGTGGCAAAAAACAAACAAAACAAAACAAACAAAAAACACCCTTCTCTTTACTTTGTTTCTTATTCCCCAAACTGTCTTTTAGAAAAAGGTTTAGTACTTTTTTATTCAAGTGTTTTATAACTTAATAATGAAAACACAATGTGATCTAGAAACAAGTAAGCAATAATGAATGTAATATGAGACTTCTTCCTTAAAAGAGTGAATAACTTAGAATTATGCTATACTGGAGTTACCATTTGGTTACTACCCCCCCTCAGGAAATTCATTTCTTTTAACTCAAAGGATACCTGTAACAAGGAAAAAGCATACACATCAGTGAAGAAAGGGTGCCAGCCTATAGTAAACCACTAAGTTACTTTTTCACATACATACTATGCATATTCATACAAGGGAGGCTTGAAATATTCAGGTATAGGTTTTTCTACACTTGAATTTTCTCATGTTCACAAAACAAGAGGGAAAGACAAATTATCGTGCAAAACAGTATCAGCAACTTTCAGCCAAAGCATCAAAATAGGAAGTTAGCCAGCAGACACTTTGCAGCCAAGCTAGATCCTAAACAAAAAGTCTCTTTTGTACAAAGAAAAATGTTTTGCTTTTGTTTAAAAAAAGGCTGTAACTGGCATATTTTTTCTCCTCAACGCTTGCCCCAAAGTTCAGTGCTTAACTTCCTATTCCAGATGCCTACTGCATTACTCAAACTGAACGCAAATATTCATTACTGCAAATGTACTTCCAATTCTACATGGTGGGTAGATCCTCTCTTTCTAATCTTATTTTCACCCACTTTTCTTCCAATGTTTTCTAAAGAAAATTGTAGTATTTTCCAGCCTCCACTTTTTGTCAAAGATTTCCAAAGTAGAAACCAAATTTCAGTTTGATTTTGTGTCTGATGGAGTACATCCCCCAGATGATACTAAATTACATCACTAATAGCAATAATATGGTTAAAATAGTAATTTCTGCCTCTTCTGCTCTCATGATTTTAACATTAACCTCAAAATGACATCTCTAAAAATACCTGTAAACCCTAAAATACAACTAATATATCATCTTTACTGTAGGTAGTGGTTATGCGCATGGACGGTGGAGTCCTAGGTGTGTCACCTACTGCGTGACCTTGAGCAAGTTATTTCACCATTTTAAACCCCAGTTTCCTCAATTAGTAAAAGAGGCAGTACCTTTCCTCCATAAAATTGGCTGTGAGGATTAAATGAGATGATTCACATAAAGTACTGAGCACAGTAAAAGCTCGGGAAAAAAAAAAATTGGCCACATACCACATCTATACCTCTGTTAATATCCTTATTTAACAGTACAGGAAAACATCATTAAAATTTACTCCCCTATTTTGAGATGCCTGGGGATTAAGCTGAAATTAAACTCTGCTTGATGAGAAAAAAGGACTCAATAAGCAAAAGACTGCAAAGCACCTACTCAGGAGTACAACTTATTTAAGAAGGAACTGATTATTCCATTGATATTCTCATCACAAATCTATTCGTTAGTTTTCAAAAAGCTTAATTTACTAGCTTAAGTAGCTGTATACTTCAAGGTAGTACAATTTAATAAAGATTACATAATTTCCTTTTGAAAGATTTAACTGCCCTTTCTTCTCAGTCCAAATTAATGACAACTTTGGGAATTCCCTGGCAGTCCAGTGGTTAGGACTCAGCACTTTCACTGCGGTGGGCCTGGGTTCGATCCCTGGTTGGGGAATTTAAGATTCCACAAGCTGCAAGGTGTGGCCAAAAAAAAAAAAAAGACAACTTTTAGTACATGCATCTCCTTAAAGCCCATTAATGATAAGTATATATTTCAGGGTTAAAAATGTCATTCTTAAATATGAAAATGTCCTATTTAATTACTGCTACATATTGCTTGATATGGTTTAGATATATAAAAGTAAGGCACAATCCTCCAAGGCTAAATGGCTAAGGGATATGGAAGCCAGAGACAGATTAGTTGGGTTAGTGCCAATGATGGACTCAAGGTACCTGCTGGTGACAGTCACTCTGAAAGGCCTGCGGTTGGGTGGAACTGGTCCTAGCTGTTCTCTCCAGGGGTTTTAATCCAGTTAACCAAGTATACCAACAACTTCCTTTCCCTTAGTTTTATTAAGGCAGACTAGAAGCTACCAGACTTGGCTACCTTAGAACACACCTAATCACTTGCCAAGGAGTACCCTCAAAAAACTGAATAGGCTGATCTCTAGACCTGCCAATGAAGTAGAGCACCAACTGGGTTGCTTTTCCATTATGTTTTTTTGCAGGAGAAAATGTTGGTAATAGAGGCTACACTGGAACACCTTCAGGGATATGACATTTTTAAATGCTTCTTTACAATGCAATACCCTTTTAACAATAACACTACCCTGAATCTGCACTGGTCGAAATAACTATTAAGAAAAAGGAAGAATGACAAATCTATTTTCTTTAACAAACTCTCATACTCACTGAAACTGAAGCCTACTTAAACATTTTTAATTACAAAAATCCTCTTTATTTACCTCCATTTTACCTGAGTGTATATGTAATTTCTCCTAACGGGGATTAAAGTAATTTTTTAAACTCTGACACTTATCTTTCTCAACATTCTATACATTAGGTATGTTGTGCTTAGGTTGTACTGTTACACTATTTAGGATATTAATTATTCCCTTTCTGTATGAAAAAAGTGACTATGAAGAATGTATTTTAGAAGATCTGAAATACAACAGAGAAAATAAAATTATTTGTTCTATTTACACTATGATATTTTTACTGATTTATCTTCCAGAGTAGAATAAATGTAACACCTATTTGCCTAAATTATTGAATTTCTCATGAGGAAAAAAAAGAACCCTTAGAAATATAAATCTGGTTGGGTTCCAGATGTCAAGGATCAATTTGTATGTTTGAGTTACTTTCTAACATTCACAAAATATCTTTTAATGTAAACAATTTTTTTAAATTTCAAAGGTCATGATTTGACCCAGAAGATATCCAAATTCACACAATGAGGCACATTATAAAAATGCTGGGGACTCTGAATGTCATCAGTCTGAATTAAAACCAACAAATTATCTATCTATCATGTTTCCTAAGAAGCAGAAACTCTGAAAAACATTTACTATGTTCATTTTATCCCATTTATGGTTTTATTCCTATAAAGTCAAAGTCTTCCCAACAAACCAGCACCCAGACTTTGCATTCCAGCTAGGACAATAAACTCTTTGCACAAGGCTTCTTAGACCTATCGAGTGAGTTTAATTACCTTTTTTCAGATAATGCTTTTCCGCTGACCTATACTCGAGGAGGAGCACAACAGCACAAATGAAACAGCACTTTATTATTAGCGCAAATCAAAGAAGCACACTCTCTCTTCCAGGTTCTTGGCAGTGCTTCCCCTACAAAACATAGAGTTAACGACTCTGATTCCCTTCCTCACTGGCTGACAGATTAAAAACAAACAACCCCTCCAAAACACCACAACTTAATATCTAGGAAAACAAGCCCTGCTTGCCAAAAATTCAACCGACTTGTTCAATGTTCCTAGGCAATTTGGAATTGGCCTACCTCTTGGGACGAATCTCAGATAGGTTCACACTAAAGTATTCTAGCTAGGACACTGTATTAGTTCAGTGGAAACACGCTTTAAAAGTTTTTCCAAATCTACTACCTATCCAAACCAGTTACATAACTGCAAATCTATAGGTCAAATGCATTCTGGACGTGGTGTGTTTTCTGAGCCACAATTCTATCTACTCCAAGTTCTGTGGGCAAGTTTTTAATTTTTAAGAAATACTCAAAACTACACCTAAAGCTTACGCTATGTTAAAGGGTCCACCTAGCCTCATTCTATTTTATTAAGCTTTACGGGAAATCCATTAGAAACTGCTAAATAGAAAGCACTGGCTTGGATTTGGTTTTTATTTTAGGGGATTTGGGGGTAACAGAAAACCTGCGCCTCGTATCCCCAGTTACAGCCTCTTTCTCAACATTTTTCTTTTATTAATGCACACAAAAAATGACAGACTTGCCTTGTGAGGTCGAAAATAGAGATACAGGCTGAGAGGAAGAAACAAAGGAATCTGAAAGAAAATATACAGCGTGAGAATTTGACAACCTCACACAGGAATCTGAACTTTAACTTTCCTTTTTTTTTTTTTGGCCAAGCACCTTAATTTCACTGGGTTTAAGCAAGATGAGAAAACCCAAATCTATAATTCCAATTACTGTTTTCACTCACCTGGCAACAAAACCTTATTTCATTTTCAAGATGCATTTCTAAAAGGTAATCAATTCAATTTTTTGGTCAAATATTCTCACCTGCAAAGGAAGAAAAGAGGAACCCCTAGCATTTTTTTTTTTTTTCCTAGCATTTTTAAACAAGTATAACCTCAAGAAAGATAATGCTCGCCTGCAACTTCATGTGGGAAAGGAAAAACAGGGATCTGTGTACTGATTTTGCTTGTAACCATTTTCAACTTCATTTTGAGGAGTCAGTCACGAATATGAGTACTAAACATTATAGTTGGCAAACATGTAAAATTGACCCTGAATACTTTTAATGATTAAATACTTTTAATCACAATTAATCCACTGGGAAAATAGGACCAACATGAGAAATCTTCCATATCTTAAATTACACTTCTCTAAATTTGGCAACATATATCAAAATTTTAAATGCATAAACTTTCTCTGACACCTCCTGCACATATTCTTTAACTTGGCAGATATATTTGCATACATGTACAAAGACATGTATATAAGGATATTCATAAGAGCACTGGTTATAAATCTAGGAATAATCTAAACGGCCATCAATAGACGTCTACTTATATAGTTACATCCAAATAATGGAATACTTGCTGCTATGAAAAAGAATGAGGTACAGCTATATATGTTGATATATTAAATTAAAAACCAAAGTACTGGGGATTTCCCTGGTGGCTCAGTGGTTGAGAATCTGCCTGCCAATGCAGGGGACACGGGTTCGAGCCCTGTTCTGGGAGGATCCCGCATGCCGCGGAGCAACTGGGCCCGTGAGCCACAACTACTGGGCCTGCGTGTCTGGAGCTTGTGCTCCGCAACAAGAGAGGCCGCGATAGTGAGAGGCCCGCGCACCGCGATGAGGAGTGGCCCACGCTCGCCGCAACTAGAGAAAGCCCTCGCACAGAAACGAAGACCCAACACAGCCATAAATAAATAAATTAATTAAAAACAAAAAAACCCCAAAGTACTTTAGTGCATACCGTGTGCCTCCATTTGTTAACTGGCAACAAAAGGGACTTTGAGGTCTGGGGCAGGAGGGAGATTTGCTTTTCACTACAACCTTTGGCCTTAAAAGAAAAATAATCAAACAGAATATAAATTGCCATTGGTAAAAATGGAAAAAAAATTAAAACAGCACGTGAAAAACAAAACCCTCCAAAAGTGCCCCTAAATATACTGATCTTCACTTAACGTCTTTTTTCTTGCAATTATAAAAATGTTTTCACAAATATTAGAAATACACTTAAAATGAGGAGATTGCTTTAAAGGACTGGGCCATCACTATATCTGTAAGTACTAATCTAAATACAACACAGGGAATATAGCCTATATTTTATAGTAACTATAAATGGAGTATAACCTGTAAAAATTGTGAACCACTGCATTGTGCATCTGTAATGTACATAATATTGAACATCAACTATACTTCAGTTAAAAAAAGCAAACTATTTAGTCAACAGACATGGAACATGTTAACACCAAGGCAGAATTTAGTGGACAAGAGGCAGTAATTCAGTAACTCAAGACCAGAATTTTAAAATTCACTACTTTTTAATTATCCTAAAATGAAGCATCACATTTACTCCTACAAATGAAAAACAGTTCGCCTTTCCTTGTTAAAGCAAGCATTTCTATCTATTTCTTTAATGTTTCCAGATGGGTTCATCTCTTTTCTTTTAAATTTATTTATTTATTTATGGCTGCATTGGGTCTTCGTTGCTGTGCGCGGGCTTTCTCTAGTTGCGGTGAGAGGGCTACTCTTTGTTGTGGCGCGCGGGCTTCTCACTGCAGTGGCTTCTCTTGTTGAAGAGCACGGGCTCTAGGCACTCGGGCTTCAGTAGTTGTGGCACACGGGCTCTAGAGCGCAGGCTCCGTAGTTGTGGCGCACGGGGCTTAGTTGCTCCGCGGCATGTGGGATCTTCCCGGACCAGGGCTCGAACCCGTCTCCCCTGCATTGGCAGGCGGATTCTTAACCACTGCGCCACCAGGGAAGCCCCCCAGATGGGTTCACTTCTGTATGCAATTATCTGCAACATTAAATCTCTGCCAACTGAACAAATCTGAAAATCCAAATGCTAATAAATAAGCCTGATGACAAAAAAGATCCTATGAACTTTTCATCTCCACCCGACACCCCTCCTAATGGAAAATTTCGACATACAAAGTTTTATGCAATAGCATCTATTTTGATACAGAACACAGATAACCAGTAGTAGTTTGCAACAATATTGCATGAGGTCTTCTAACTTACAAAACCATGTTGTATTCATATGCCATATTTATGCTACAGGCAACTGAACCCAAAAAAGGCAACCTTAATGCTCAAATACTACTAATTAAATCAAACGTTATCTTCAAGTAGCTAGGTCTAGGCACTGTATTAGCACAGAGATGATGGTTGTGCACAAGCAACTGAAAAAGACAAACCAGTAAAACTGTACGCATTATGGGAATGCAGCAGAGGCAGAAGAGATGTTCATCAGGTGAACAAGACAGGGGAAGGCATTCTGGAGAGAAGGAACAACTGATCAGATTCCAAATGGCTTTAAATGTCATGTAATGAAATTTAGATTATATTATGTATAATGAGGCATCACTGAAGGTAAGCGATTCACAGTATCACATGTATTTTAAAGAGAACTCTGGCAGCAAGGTAGAGTATGGACTTAAATGAAAAGCTACTACATAATCTTGGCAAGACATGAGGGCTTAACTAAGGCAGTGAGGATGGGAATAAGGGGATAGATACGACAGGACAGAATGGCCTGGACTTGGTCATTGGATGTTGGAGACTGGAGAAGCAAAAATCAAAGGACTGAAGGACTACATGAAATGCCACTTGGTTGGGGAATGAAACAGAGAAGAAATTCTTTATATTAATTTCCACTAAAAAATAAGTTGTCTAAGGCATATCAAAGAGGAAACTGTTTACCAATATAAATAGGCTCAGGGTTATAGATAAAGCAGCAAAAATCTCCACTCTGATGGAACTTATATTCTACCGTGGCAGACAGACAATATACAAAATAAATAAGTCAAATACCGTAAGATAGATTATGACAAGTGGTAAGAGAAATAAAGCAGGAAAGGCCTATAAGGTGTGTTTTCTCTTGTGCAAGTTAGATCAGGTGGCCAGGAAAAGACCTAAAGGAGGTGAGAGAGTGAAGAGCTGCGAGAATGTATGAGGGAAGAGCATTCTAGGTACAGTGAACAGCAAATAAGACTGCGGTAGAGAGGTATTGCTGGTGTGAAGAACAGCAAGATCAGTGTGGCTAAAGCTGGGTGAGCAAGGGGGAGGCTGGGACCAGATACTGCAGGGCTTCATAAGCCTTCTAAGGACTTCAGCATTTAATCTGAGTGGGATCAGAAGCTACTGGAGCATTTGCCAATGAGTGAAATAATCTGACTTATATTTTTCGCAGGCTTACACCGGCTGCTGTGCAGAGAAAAGACTGAAGAGAGCCAAGGGAGAAAGTCTGGAGACCACTTAGGAGACAACTGCCTCTACTGCTCTCCTGATCCAGGAGAGCTATGATAACAGCCTGGACCAGGGTGGTAGCACTGGAACTTGAGAAAACTAGTAGTCACTGAATATATTCTGAAGGCAGAATCAATAGGATTTGCTGATTGTTGTATGAAGGAAAGAGAGGAATCAAGGGCATTTAAAATGAGGAAGAGGGCTTCCCTGGTGGCGCAGTGGTTAAGAATCTGCCTGCCAATGCAGGGGACACGGGTTCAAGCCCTGGTCCAGGAAGATCCCACATGCCGTGGAGCAACTAAGTCCGTGCGCCACAACTGCTGAGCCTGCGTGCCACAACTACTGAGCCCGTGTGCCACAACTACTGAAGCCCACGAGCCTAGAGCCTGTGCTCCGCAATGAGAGAACCCACTGCAATGAGAAGCCCACACACTGCAACGAAGAGTAGCCCCTGCTCGCCACAACTAGAGAAAGCCCGCACACAGCTACAAAGAAACCAACGCAGCCAAAAATAAATAAATAAATAAATTAATAAAATAAAATAAAATAAAATAAAATGAGGAAGAGAAGTAACCACTGGATTTAACAATGTGGAAAATAACTGGTGAACTTGACAAGAGATGTTTCTGTAGAACTTTGGAGCAAAAAGGCACCCGGCTTAGGAACCATGGGACCAGAAGTGACGGTTTCTAAGTTAACTGGACTCAGTTAACCAGTAACTGAATTCAAGAGGGTGACTGAACCATTTTTATCGCATGTTGTTTCAAATTTCAAAGAGAGGCAGTGTACATATTTGAAAGAACTAAGTTGGTCCTCAATCCCTGTTTTATCCTATCTTCAACTTCACAGACACAAACCTTTGGGCATATCACTTAATTTCTCTGATTCCTCATCTGTAAAGTGAGATTTATTTCACTACCCACCTCACAGATAAAAAATATAAGTCTTTCTCCTATTGAATACAGCCTGTTGAATTAAGTTAATGTATGGGCACAAATTAAACCATAAAAGCAATACACAAAGGTAAGATTTAAAAAATCAAATATTTCCACCTTTATGTAAAAAGAAGACAATGCTCACTGCTGAAATGCCTTCAGGTGGCTCTGTATTAATTTTGCTAAATATGTTTTTCAGAATACCCTTCAATATACCCTCAAGGGCAAACTGCCAGTGAGGAACAAGTCAAACAGCTCCTTTTGCCACTCCCCCACCCGCCTCCCCACTAGGTTATGATGATGTGCTTACAGGCAAAACTAAACCAGTAGATTGGAAAAAACAGATACGAATATTTCTTTTAAATTTAAAGAGACCATCACAAGAGGAGGCTAACTGGTAACAATTACCACCCCCACCCCACCAAAACGTAAAACAGAAATGCAAATCCTATACAGTATTTAAAGGGATTCTCTCTGGGAATTCCCTGGAGGTCCAGTGGTTAGGACTCGGCGCTTTCACTGCCGTGGCCCGGGTTCAGTCCCTTGTCGGGGAACTAAGATCCCACAAGCCGTGCAGTGCAGCCTCCCCTGCCGCCCCCACCAAAAAAAAAAGAAATAAAGGGATTCTCTCTGAAATTGCAGTATTACAGAGTAACATGTCATACTCTAATAACAGATGTTACTAGTCAGATATGCAGTAAAAGACTTCAGTGATGTAATCACAAGCAATACTGATTACAGCTAAACTTATGTAGCATACGTACTTTTTCAAAACACCTATAACATACCCAATGATCCAAATTAATTCTAGAATAGCTGTTATGAATAAACAATTAAAGCTGTCAGTCTCCTGCACAACTCCTGAATGTCTTAAATGATATGAACATAATATCGACTTGGTAGATTTTATTTTAAAAGTTTTACTATGAAATTTATATATTTTTCACAAGTCTGTACAGTTTAGGAGGCAGTTATAAATTCATCATTAACAATAAAGTTGAACACAAACTATAAGCTAGGTACACGCAACAAATATGCATAGCTAACCATTTATTTGGAGCTTTTGTAATTCTGCTCAGAATTACAAAAATGGTAAATTCTAGGTTTATGGCTAGTCTAAAGAGAAGTGCCCTCCTAAAGAACAAACAACCTCTTGGCTCACACAAAACTGGAAACCTTAACTTTCCCCTGGCCCTTCAATGGCACGTCACCAATTCCTTCACTGCCAAGCTTTGTTTACAAATGCTTGTAACCTGCACAGGATTAAACAGGTGCCTCCTATATCAGGACCAGTATATAATTTCCTCACCACAGAATACAATAAAAGCAATAATATTAGTTTTATTTTGTTTTCAGACCATCACTAAAATAATAAAAATAAAAACACTGATGTTCTTACCAGCTACTGCATAAACAATTCCCAAGAGATTTCAATTTAAGGAAGGTGTAAGTGTTAAATATATGTAGACTGGTTTGTTTGATCATAGTCGTTAAACTATTTGTGAATTGACTCTAAAAGAAAACAGCATTAAAAGAAATCTTCTATTCCTGGGGAATAAAAACCACCTTAGTCAGCAGGCATTTATGAACCATACTGACATGACCATTCTTGCTGTCTCCTGTACTCTTGCTTCCACTGATAGGAGTTTCACAATGTATCATAACTATACTTATGGTCAGAATGCTGCAGAAAGTATTTAAGCATACTGATGCCAAGCGATCTATGAAACATCCTGGCTCCCTCCCAACGTCTTCAACAGATCAGGTGAGTGAAAGGAGTCGCAGCTCTTATTAATATGAGGGGTCAAAAGCTGAAACAACTGACTCGCTTTTAGAAAGCAGAAAAAGATATAAGAGCATCCTTTACTGGGAGGAAGATTAAATGATTTCTCACTTGTAATTCAACTGTTTGTTGTATCTATGTGTTTCAAACCTGCAAATAGATGTATCAAGTACTAGGTATCATTATTCAGTCAAAGTTAGGATCTAAGGGCAGCAAAGCAAATTCGTCTAGGTCACACTCCTGAGGTTTAGGATGTGCACAAGGTCATACAATTAACGAGAGAGACAGAATTGAAATCTAGGTGTCTCTGGGGCTCAAGTCTGTGTGTTTATCACGATGTTATACTGTCACTGCTAATCTGACATGAATACAATACAGATGTCAGTGTTGAACAGGTGGTCAGAGTTCTTTTTTACTTAAGAGTTAAGACTGAAAATACAAGTTACATAATCATATGATTGATTGACGTGTTAGAACAAAGCGTAAAAATGATGCCTTAAAAAGTACACAGAACAACTCAGTTTCATGAGTGAAAAAGAAGTATTTAAAGCATTAAAATATTTTTTAGTTGTCCAAGCTGTTTTTGCTTTAAGCTAACTTCCACAAACAGACACAAGAAATGTAGCTTTATTTTGACACCATGATTTTCAGAGCAGTAATAAAGAACAGTCTCTAGCAAGTTATAGAATTTCAAAGGCTATAGACAACAAGTTATTAAAGCACTTTTAAACTTCAGACAATAGACAGGTATCTATACTTGATGTCTAATAAGGCAACCCTCATCCTGAAAAGAGCACTAATTATTTACGTATTTTCTACCTCAACCTCAAATTTCTGCCTTTGAAATCCTCGCTTTACTTCAAAGGCAGAAATCTGGGAAGCCAATCCTGGCCCCGACCTTCTCCAAGCGTACATCATTGCCAGCTGCACTAACACCCGATGCACTGGAAGAGAGAGTGCTATTGCTAATCACCTTTAGGTAGGAACTAAATCTCTAAAATCTGGACAGGTCAGTCAAGACACAATTGTGTCCTGCAGGCACCAAGTGACCACCTCCTCTTCTTTTTTTATTTTTTAAAGTCTCTAAAACCAAGAGGAGCTTGGTGAATGAAAGTGAAGCTAAAGGCTGACATCAACACTTACAGATTTTTAAAACAAGGTATATTTTTTAAGAATCCATTTTAAATGAGTCAAATTTTGGAATAACAGACTTCATCTCATTTTCATGGTGCAAAAGCTTGAGACATTTCCTCTGAGAGATGGAGAAAGCATTCTGCAAGGAGGAAGAGCTTCTGCAATGAAATGATGACTATACACTGCAGTGTTTAAGCTAAACTTTTCCAGTAGTGACCTGACAAATGAGGATCTTGCACTGAACCCACTAAAACTGTATTAATGATTTTTACATAATATTAATACATATTTGCAGTGGGTAAGACTTTACGATGGAAAGAGTATCTAATTTATTTTTCAACTGTATCAAAACCAAGAAAAATCAAAAGGTATGCACAAAAGGGCCAACAACCAAAGAGTAACCAATGACACGTGATTAGAGTCAAAACACCAAGTTGCTAAATATATAAGGAAGCTGCTGTTCATCTGGACCTTTGCCCAGAACACAAAAATTTGGAGGAGAAACAGTGGTAGTTTAAAGGGGACAAGGGTTCTAAATTTGCTGCCTCATTCCTTTATCTGGACAGCTAATCTTGGCCTTGCAGAAGCTTCCTCTGATACTGTTTCGACTGAAATGGCCATAACCACACTGGAAAATCCAAATGAGTACCAAAGCTCTTACGTGGAAATCCACTGTTCGAAAAACACGTAGAGAATATATTTAAAGCTAAGATCAATTTTGTTCTTTAGAACAATCAACCCAAGATTCTGGCAAAGGAGACGATGAAGCATTTTAAAACGTCTCAAAATCCTTTAAGATAACTAAATAAACAGCAAAATTATCTGTACTCTGCCAAGCTTATGGCCCTTCTTTTGACAAAAAGCTTTTTTTTGTCTTCTTCTTGGAAGACTGAGTTCCTTTAAGAACCACCACCTGCTCGTGGTGCTTTTTTTTTTTTTCCCCTCAAGAAGGCATCTGCACTGCAGATCTCTGCACGAGGGGAGCTTGCCAGCCAGCTCCCACCACCAGGCAGACGCGTTATACAATGGAAACTGAAAGCGGCCTGCAGCTTCCCTCCTAGTCTTTCACAGAGATGGGAGGAGAAGGGGGTTCAACCAGCCCCTGCTTTGTCTGACTTTTCTCCCCCTCCCCCTTGTCTGCGGGAAACACCCCCTTTTGTTATACTTCGATCAATAATAGCCGACAAAAAGCATGAAATTAAAATATGTTGATGGCTTGGCATGACTCTACCTATTATCTTCTAGAATATAAGCAGCTACCCTCGTGTCCCCACCCCCACGCCGCGCCAGTGAAGAGCAGGCTGTGTTGCAGATGCAGCCACGGATCCATCTTGGACCATCAGCAGCTCCCTCCCAAATCTTCCCTGAGCTATTCTCATCACGCCTCAGAAAAATCGGGCATTCGGTGTCTGACCACAAAAAATTAAAGGCAGATGAAAACAGTATAGAAAACGGCCTCAGTGTTTCCATTAAACTTCCTCATCTTTCCCACGGGCAACCAAAAAAATCCATGCTTTTTGGAAGACTACGAATGGCTGATTATGTCAACACCTGTTTGCAAAACCTGCAATGCAACCCAACCCTTTCACCACCATCCCCTCAAAATCGTAAGGAGTCATTTCTCCTACCACCAACCTGCCCCAATCCGCTCAATCTCTCTAATCCTCCACTAAATCACCCCGGTTCAGAGGACGGCTCTCCCCGAACCCGTGTCTTTCCCCACCAGCCCAGTCTCGGCGTTAACGCCCACTCTCGAGAGTATCTCCCCTCCCCCAACCTGTTTTCCTCACACCCCGTTATTTCCTCACCGCCTGCAAGACCTGACGCTCCCCTCCCCCTTACCCCCTTTTCCAAACGCTCCTTCCCGGGGGCTGAAGCCTCCAGTACGCGAGGGTGATTTGCAGTCCCTGACCCCGAAGGACCCCCCCTCCCGAGGTCGGGGTCCCCCGGCGCGCCTCACCAGCACAGGAGGAGCCGCAGCTCTTCGCCCCCAGGGCGGGGCAGGCTCCCGGGCTCCCGCCGCCGCCACCGGGCGCAGAGGACTCGGCCACGGAGGATGACGAGGAGACGGATGGGGACTGAGTGGCCGCCGACGGCTCCGCCATGGCTGCGCGAGCAAAGGCGGGAGAGGGGTGAATAGCGATGTGGGACGGGAGAGAGGGAGGGAAAGGAAAACAATCGGGCGGCTGGCTCTCCGAAGTCGCCTTGCCTCTCTGTGCTCCAAGGACAGAGTCCGACAGACAGACTGCCTTAGCCGAGCGCCGCGAGAGGGCGGAAGCGCGAGCGCGCAGGCGCACAAAGGGCCCTCGGGCTGGCGGCGTGGGCGGGAGGCGGTCGAGTTGAGGCGCCCAGCGCAGGCGCAAGAACTGTCCCTCCGCGCTCTAGCAGGGAAGGAGGGGCAAAACCGGCTTCGCCCAGCGCCCGGGCCGGTGGCTGGGGTGGGCCGCGCCCCTCGGGGACCAGGCGCAAGGGGCGTGGCCAAGAATCAAGCCCCGCCCACCACTGCGGCCGAAGTGGGAGGGGGCCTGCGGCTTACTGTTGCTTCACGGCTCTTTTTGTGAATGTTTTAGCGTAGGCTGATTATGTGTTTTAACGATAGAAGTTTCTTTTTGCTTCCATTAGTGGAGAATATCTTTCCCACAGATTCCAGAGCCGATGTTTTTTGTCTGATGCGTTCCCACTCTTAACCCCAATGGTGAAAACCACAGTGTAGGCCCACTCTGCAAGGTGCTTTATGAATTTTTCTGGATGTGTCATAATATCTCATCACCATGAGGCAGAAATGGCACGATCTCCCATTTGGTAGGTGGAGAAAGATGCTGTACAGAGTGAAAAACTATAACTTATTCCAATCACATTGCAATGCAGCCGCAGAACCTGCTTCATGTTCTTATCTCTTTACTGTTCCGAAAGAGGTATCCACTTTGGGTCTTAAGGTTGTCCTTTCCTCTAAATAGACTAACAGATAGAGAAGACACATTCTGAATGAAAAAAAAGCTGAGCTAATGAAAAAGGAAGAGCCAGGAGACAACCTGGCTGTGGTTATGGAGGATGGTAAAATGAGGTACTAAAAATTGAGAATATGGCACAAAAGACACGTAATTGAATTTTATTTGTAGCCTAAAAGAGGTCCTTAGTGAAAACTGTATTTGAAACCAGATATCTAGCTTATACTGGATTTTGTTCACTTTTTGGCTTCTCTTTGGTCGGCTTGCAAAATTCAAAGCCTTCTCCCTAGGTCTGGTCAAGTGATTTGAAATGTGCCTGATTCTTTTAAAAACGGAAATGTAAACTGGAAGTAATAAAGATGAAGACTGTAGGCTTTGTTATTACTAAAGCAGCAATCGATGACCAGAAGGGCAATTGCAGGATCAGCAGATCCTGTAAAGATGCAACCTCATGAAGGGGGAGGTAGCCAGTCAAGCAGCCACAGAGAGGAAAAGTGATCTGACCAGAGGAAATCTAGAACAGTCAGTGGACTACATCTGTCCTTGACAGTTTTTAAGGTCAGGTAAAGCCCAGACAGGAAAAAAACTCCTGGCCATTGAAACACTCTGAAAAAAGGCACAGAGAATATTTCCCAAAATAACTTTGTGGCAAATATCTAACTCTGGCACTTAACAGCATCAGTTGACACTGCAGCAACCTGTCTCTTAGATGACAAAGAGAAATGCAATCCAATCTGATAACCAAGCCAGTTATCTACCCATTCTGGTAAATGCATAAATTTTAAAAATTTACATTATTAGGTGCTGGATAAGGAAATGAATGAGGCTAGTCCCTAACTCTGACAGCAATTGCTAGGATCTGCAGACCCTGGCTGGAAAGGAATCTTGTTTCCATATCTAGAAAGAGAGAAAAGAAGATAAAAATCAAGACATTGGTGTGGTCTTGGTGGTCTCTTCAAACCCTTCAGATTTTTTACATAAGAGGCCTTTGTGCTAGATCCAATTCTTGAAGCTGCCTTTCCTTCCTGCTCTCATTTGCTGTACCAGTAAATTTCCCTGAGACTGACTCTTGCTTGGGATGTTATTTGTGTACATGGTTTGTTCCACAGATGTTTACTGGTCACTTGCTGTGTGTATGACGGTATCCTGGGAAATTTGGAGGGATCCAAAAAATATGTTTATCCTGAGCTTACAAGCTAGTTGGGGCTTAGAACATACATAAAGTTAAAAAAATACTAATTAAATAGCAACCAAAAACAACCCCCAAACAACACAAAATTATAATGCTATGATTAGATGACAAGTGAATTGTATGAATTTAAGAGTATAGGGAATCACTATGGAGTTATAGTGACTTGGGGAGGTTTTATGAAGAAGCTAAGTCAGGAGTTAGGAGTGGTAAGGAGGTCATTAAAGGCAAGGGAGAATGGTGTGAAGCAAATGCATGGGCTGTTTTTGTGCAAGTATACAATAACACCTCCTTCTGGGCAGACCAATCACAAAAAAGCACCCCTTCCTCCCAGCCCAGCCCATGATGCACGTCAATGCTGGCTTGACTAGCAGAACTTGGCCTAGATTTGATCCCATCTTGCCCCTCCCCTCCACAGGCTGCATTAGTGCAACACAACACAGCCTTCTGTGGTGGCTGGAGGCCTAGAAGTGTGAGATGTTTTGGGTACGGTTAGCCCAGGTTGGCTAGAGCCAAGGGCTTGAATTAGGACAAGAGGGAGATAAAATGGGGAAGATGGGTTGGGGCCAGAGTGTGGAGAAGCAGTAACAGAGCCTTAAAGAACTGAGGGTTCATCTTAAGGCTAATGGGGATTCAGCATAAGTTTTCAGGCAGGGAAGGGCTCAGGTTGGATTGTTAAAGTGCTCACTGAAGTACAGCCATTTCTCAGGAGTTCTGAGCAATTTTTACTGCTGAGGCACTGAGCTGGGAAATCTTCTTTCTTGCTCCTATCCTTATGGGACAGGTATTTACAAAGCTAATTTCCCACATCATTTTCTAGGCCATCTTATTACCCAGTTTATTTTTTTTTCTTGACTTTTAGAAAAAAAATTATTTAATTAAAAATTTTAATATAGTCACATGCCATATATGTGTTTATATTCAAAAGTATATATACTATAAAGTTTTATTCTATCACCAACCCCTCTCCACCCACTGGTCTCCCCCTCTACACTCACATAGGTAACTACTGTTAGGAGCTTTTTGTGGCAAATGCACAGGTGAATATAGCAAATCTATATCCTTTTTAATTTTTTTTAATTTTTATTTTTGACTGCGTTGGGTCTTTGTTGCTGCGCGCGGGCTTTCTCTAGTTGTGGAGAGCGGGGTCTACTCTTGGTTGCGGTGCGCAGGCTTCTCATTGCGGTGGCTTCTCTTGTTGCGGATCCCAGGCTCTAGGCGCGCGGGCTTCAGTAGTTGCGGCACACGGGCTCAGTAGTTGTGGCTCACAGGCTCTAGAGCGCAGACTCAGTAGTTGTGGTGCATGGGCTTAGTTGCTCCGTGGCATGTGGGATCTTCCCAGACCAGGGCTCGAACCCATGTCCCCTGCATTGGCAGGCGGATTCTTAACCACTGTGCCACCAGGGAAGCCCTATACACCATTTTATACACGAGCAAAGTAAGGTATTTAAATGACACCCAGACTGGCCAGTAGTCCAGTCTGTCTTTTCTGAGTGCCCAGTCTGTTGCTTAAATGTGGATCCTGCAAGTAGGTGGTAGGAGAGGAGGCTGAGCTGTCAGCACAGTCAGTGAGTGACAATTATTTACTTGGCTGTTTACCCCAGGAGGCTGTGAGTCTCTGGAGGACAAGAATGTGTCTTATGCATTGTTGCAGCATTACTGCCTAGCACTGTGCCTGGCACGCAATAAACACCCTATTTTTGGAAAGCTGTGGATCCTGAGTCACAGTGGGTATTACTGCAGAAAACAATTTTTCTATTTTTGTGCTTTATAACATAATTCAGTATCTCGAATATTTATGACTTTGTTTTGCTTTTCCAGAATGAATATAATGATTACCAATTTTTGAGCACTAATTATGCATCAGTTCTAATTGCCAAACACTTACGTCTCATTTAACCTACAACTCCGTGACTTGAGTATTCAAATCATTTGGCAGATGATGATAAAACGAGTTCAAAGAGGTTAACTAACTCACCCAAGTTTGCCCAGCTAGTGAGCATCAGAGCTAGAATTCGGAGCCAGCTCAGTCTGACCACAAAGCCAGTGGCCTTGACCATTCAAGCATGTCTACATGTCACCTACTCTGGAAAACCAGAAGGAAAGCTCAGCCTCTGGTCATACCACATGACTCAATTCAGAGTGAGATGGTTGAAGGCAGGCTCAAATCAGTCTCATCAATTTTTAGCATTTTGAACCTCCACTGTTTTGATGACCCTGGATACTTGGGAAGGAAACAACAATAACAAAACAGGTTTCTTATTTACAGGGGTTGTTTTCTAAGCTGTGACTAATCCTAAAGTGTACCTATAATTTGTAGTGTTGTTCTAAGTGCCCAAAACTTCTACACTGTCTGGGGAGGCTGATGTGCTGGCACTGACCTTGATGTTATATTGAGAAAGATGCAATGTATTTTTTTAAACATTTATTTATTTTATTTATTTATTTTTGGCTGCACTGGGTCTTTGTTGCTGTGCGCGGGCTTTCTCTAGTCGCGGCGAGCAGGGGCTACTTTTCGTTGCGGTGCACAGGCTTCTCATTGTGGTTGCTTCTCTTGCTGTGGAGCACGGGCTCTAGGCGCGCGGGCTTCAATAGTTGTGGCACCCGGGTTTAACTGCTCTGCGGCATGTGGGATCTTCCCAGACCAGGGATTGAACCCATGTCCCCTGCACTGGCAGGTGGATTCTTAACCACTGCGTCACCAGGGAAGTCCCTAACGTATACCTTCTTTATTCTTCCATTCAATAAATATTTGAGTTTCTACCATCTGCCTGGCACTGTCTGGGGGCACTGGAGATATAGCAGTGAACCAAAACAAAAATTCTTGTCCATTTGGAACTTATATTCTAGTGGGAAGAGACAAACAAAAATAAAAGTAAAACTTAAAGTTAGATGGTGAGAAGTCTTATGGAGAAGGATGGGGAAGGGGAATATAGAATGCTGGGAGATATGCTCAATTTTAAATTCTTACACTGCATGTTGCAATTGTGACAAGTCATTAGCCTCTGGCCCCTTTCTCTTCTGAGCATGCCTCATAATGCCCTGGATTTGTGTCACATCCTGTAGGTCCTGCTTACTGCACACCCAATGCGAAACCCCAGGAACCACTTGTCTGTCGTGAGGTTCTCATCTAGTTTCTTGCTGGCCAGAGTTAATTTAGATCTAACCTAAACTCAAATATAAAGCCTGGACGAGGGTATTCAAATAATCTTGAGAGTTTGCAGAGAATCAGAAGGTGCAGGGGAAAAGAAACCAAAACAGGACCTCTTCAGGTAAGATTAGGTAGAATTATCTTTACCTTTTCACTTCTGGCCTAATCATTCGGGGAGTGAAAAACAGCTCAAGGGCGTGGCAGGGCCTAGAGATAGCTGGAAGGAGGTTCTGGGTAGGTTATAATAGTTAAGGTAGAGGCGGAAGAGAGAAAGTGGAATAATTTGTCGAGTGAATGAGGCAATGGTGATGCCAAGAGGTGGTAGCAGTGGGGGGGAGGGAGATAGAGGCTTTAGCCTCTCATAAGCTCCACCAACTATTTAGCCCCAAGACAACTGCCCCTACCCCAACGAGTCCAAAATAACAATATTCTTCAATTGTGACAACTGAGATTTTCTCAATCACACGTGAAGCGTGAATAAAAGCATTTTTGGAGAACCCAGTTTTGTACTGACCTACCATACAGTTTAAGTAAGAGTGTGATTGCCAAAGCAGCTCCGAAACAAGCTCCTCTAAGCCGGAGATTTACAAAATATGGCCATGGCTTAGACTGGACAAAGCCAGTGGAAGGACTTTGCCTGGAAGTTCTTACGTTAGCTATTAGAGCGGCTCTGGTGCGCCATCAGGCTTGGACAGGGACGGGAATATGGGGCGAAGTTGCTGATGGTGATAATGAAGTCACGACCTCCTCTCCTTGTGAAGTCAAAATCATTTAAAAGAACAGCGATGCTCACGTCACCCAGGGTTGAGGCCTCCCTTCGGTCCTTAGGGCAGAGTGCCGCCGACCTACGGCTCCGGCCAGCGTTTAACACCGAAACCGTCTCAAACGCGGCCGGCAAGGGTCTGAGGCCGGTTCCACCAACGCCTCCGCTGGGGGGCCTGGCCTCAAGGCTAAGTGAGGGCAGGGCGGGGATGACTGGGCGGCCCACCGCTCCCTGCACAGCCTGCTGGGAGTTGTAGTTCAGTCGTCGAAGAGCCGCGGCAATCCCCATCCCTCTCTTCCGCTTCCTCTCCGCCCGGATGAGTGCGCAGAATGGGAACCGTTGGAGGGTACCCAAAGAGCGTGGGACTACAATTCCCAACGGACGGTTGCCCCCAGGGCGCAGCCCCAGGTAGCCGGCAGCGGGTGTCGGACTCCGGCGCACGCGCACACGCGTCGGGCGGTGGCAGAATTCGGCGGCGTGCGCTTTCCCGCTCCAGCCCGCTCGGCGCTCCCTGCACCTTGGGGTGGCGGTTGATCCTCGCCAGTCCGCTGTTTACGCGCCGTCTCGTGGTTTCGCGCGCCTCTCCTTCTCCCTAGTTTTTTGTAGAGCCCAGGCCACGCCCGTTTCCCGCCTCCAGGGCCTGGTTCGTTCCCGCCCCAGTCCGCCCCTCTCTGAGCCCCTGCTCCTTCTGCTGGAGGCGGAGGCTCCATGTTGTCCCCTCAGCGAGTGGTAGCGGCTGCATCGGGAGGAGCAGGTGAGGCGCGCCATTTCCCCCGAGCCCGCTCCGTGGCCACCCCCGCTGCCCTCCCTGCTATAGTTTCGAGGAGACCGGACGCCCGCGCCGCCGCCTTTCCTCGTCCTGGTGTTGGGACCGCGCGCCTCTCGCTGGGGTCCCTTGGCCGACGAATTCGGGTCCGGGGGCTGCTCGCGGGGCCGGACCAGTCAGACGCGGGCGGCGCCTTCCTCCGCTACCGGCTGGGAGCGGCCGCCTTCGGGGGTCGGGCCCTGGGCCCGGAGGAGGCCGTTAGTGCCCCTCGGGGGTGCCGCCGCCCATCTGGCCCTTCCCCTCCCGACCTGGGGCGGACCCCGAGGGTCGGTGGTCCTGGGGCGGCGTTTAGAGTCTGAGCTGGGCGCTCCGGGCTGCTGCCCTCTCCCTGCCTAGGGCGCTTCGCTCGCTCGCTGGCCGGGAAACCTCGGGCTGAGTGGCTCTGGCCGTATTAACGGGCCCAGGGAGTGGGGAAGGTAGATGCTTTATTGTTCAGCCTTTTAAAAAGCTCTAGAGGGCTGCGAAGCGTCTTTGAGTTGGAAGCTTTATTTTTATCCTAAAGACCTTGAGTTACAGGAGGTATTAGGGAAGTCGATTTTCAACCCGCACTTATCTCCGTAAAGGAGATAAAAGAATGTGGCCTAAATTGATTTTTAGGAAGTTCTTTTAGTACGTTTGGTACAGTACTTTGTTCGTTTGCTTTCTTGAAGACACAAAGCATAGTGAAAGTATTAAAGAAAAAACAAAAGTCACCATAAATTCATGGATTTTAATTTCATCTGTCATTCTACCTGACTTTATTCTTGTTTGCTGTGTGTGCTGTTGAAATGGCCGGAAGTTTTCACTTGTGAAATCTAAAGGCAAAAAAAAAAGAAGAAAAGAACATTGTTTGAAGACTCTTTTAATATAATCCTAGTCCTCAAATTTGAATACGAAGTTGGATGGAATGTTTTGGGAAGGAGAGAAAACTAACGGACCAAAAACGTGGTTTCACATTTTGGCTGGCTTTTGGAGAAGCAAAACCTACGTAGTTTTAAACCGCGACAAGTATTCAGCATTGCAGTGTACTGAATTTCAAATTAGTGTTTTCTTTCAATCCCCACAGAAACCAGCTCATAGTATAGAAATCTCTGTTGCTGCTTTAACACCTGTAAAGAAAACGCTTGATTGAAAAAGACCTCTACCTAATGAAGCATTAACACTAGTAGAGCAGGTTGTTTTATTAGCTGTTGTTTACTGTCTTATTGGAGTAATCATAAAATTAAGAAAAGTAGTAAAAAGTAGAGGATAAATGTGATGATGTGTACTAGCATAATTGTCTTAGTTTTCACTAAATAGGACTTGTTTAGATTAGGCTTTTTTAGAATTGGTTTTCTATGGAGTACCACATGCATTTTTCATTTTTTTGATTCCTAAGCCATAAAATAAAAGGTATACTCACACTGATTATTTAAAATGAAATAATAGGGAATTGTAAGAAGCAAGAAATATAAAGTCATCTCTGCTTCCCCAGTTCCCCAGTGGTAGTCATTACTCACAGTTTGGTCATATATTCTAAGATTTCTTTCAAGTACCTTAGGGAACCCTAGGTTGTGTGAACTTGTTTAAAATTTACCTGCAGTGACTCGGCATGCCTGTTAAACTTTCTATGGCCTTGTGTCTTATACTGAGAAATTGTTTAACAAAACTACAGTTTAAAGTTAGTCTGAATTTTAGAACATTTTCCTAACTTATCTTTGAGATTCTAGGAGCATATTCTCTAAAAAAATATCAAGGGGGAGAAGTGAGGGGAAAGCTTTTAGTTAAACGAAATAAGTCTTTTAATTGCTGTAGAGCTGTGGTTCTCAGCCCTGCTGCTGCACATTAGAATAACTTGGGGTTTTTAAAACCTGCCAATGCTTGGGGCCCACTCACAGATTCTGATTTAATATATTGAGGGGCCAAGCAACAGTTTAAAAGAAAAACAACCCCAAAACCCAAGTAATTTAATTTCTATACTAATGTATACAAATTTCTCTAGGTGGTTGCTTAATTTGAACTGATTTATTACTTTATAGGAAGTATAATTTGTAATATCAGTATTTTTGTATTGAGTTGATACTCTTCCATGCAAATATCTAAAGAATGCCTTTTATTGGTATGTGTTTTGATTGTTAGAATATGTTTTGATTGTTAGAATGTGTTACATATGTTTCACAGATAAAGTATCAATATATTACAAATCAGAAAATAGGTTTTAGTCCTATAGTAGGTGACTAAGCAAAGAAGTAGATTAACTCTTTTTGTCTTGAAATGATAAGGACTCCGAATCAAATATTGCCAGTTAAGAAAGTCTTATTCAACTGGAATACAGGTAATTAAAACCTTCAGGTAACCAGATTGATTTTGGTGGTGTTCTTATTTTTAGGGTAAAGTCAAATAAGATGAATATTGAATTCATTCTATTAGAAAGATTTTTATCTTTTTAATAGAATAGCCTGGCATCTATTTTATTAAATGCCTGTATTAAGTTAGATGCTTATAGTATAGCCTGGCATCATTTTTAGATTCAGCCCAGTCTCTGCATTTCTGAATCTTTAATACTGTTTAGTCATAGTTGATCTTCATAAATCCATTAAGCACTACAGAATTCTAAATTGACAGAGAAAATGTGGTTTTGTTCAGCATTCTGTGCTAAGGTACAAATTTCCCCTACTATTCTGTTAAGTTGCATTTAAATAGAATTTTCACTGAAACAACATTAAAAATGTACGTGTATCTACCGGCATGCTTACTGCCTTGAGACAAAACAGTGTATAAAAGCAGTCCCTCACCATCACCAAAAAAGAGCCACACCCAGCAGTTGTAGAGTTTGCTGAGGGCTTTAGTGTACTTAGCCTTACATATGATGATGTGTTTTCTTTGGCCTTTTCTGTGAATTAGGAACTTTAAAGACTGCCAGTAAGAACAAGGCATGAAAATGGTGTGCTTCTGTTTTTGGGTGTGTTGCTCTTGCCCTTTAGAAAATGTGGTATTTCAAAAGGAGAGTGGAAAACTCAGGTCATAACTTTACCCTGAGTCATGCACGCTACTCAGTGAAATGTTTCTATAACTGTAGTTAGGATTTGCTTTTCAAAACTCTCTGGACAGTAAGGATGAGTACTGAGGCTGGCTCTACCCCCGTGGTTCTTAACCCAGGGCGATTTTGCCTGGTTGGGACACTTAGCAATGTCTGGAGACATTGCTGGGTCTCACAATCAGGAGGTAGCTGTACTGGTAACCAGTGGGTAGAGGCCAGAGATGCAGCTAAATATCTTGCAGTGAATGGGGTAGCTCCCCACAACAAAGAGTTATCCAGCCCCAAATATCCGTGGTGCTGAGGTTGAGAAACCCTGGTCTAAACTGTTGACTTGATCTGCTAAATTCTGTCTGAATTATCTGAAATAGCAATTGTAATTGCTTCCAAATAACTAGTTTCATTGAATTTATCACTGTTCAGATGGTCTTCTCAAGTATTTGAGGGACATTTAAACTTTTTTCCCCATAATGCTTTTTCTGATAGAACTTATTTCTTAAAATTTACATTTTCCATAGGAGCAGGAAGGCCAATTGTAATTCAGAAGTCTCATCTACTTTTATTTAGCCTGTGCAGCTACTTTTTTTTTTTTTTTCTTTCAGTCCTTTGAAAATTCAGAAATAATTCTAGGAAGAATCAGCGCTGTAATTTGCTCAGATCTCTACAAATTTGTCCCTATAATAATTAATTTCTCTTGTTAGTCTTTCAGCCCTTCTGTTTGGGTTGTCTGTTTTTGTTTTAGTGCAGAGCTTCTCCGTTGAATCCAATGATACAACGATTGTTTGAATAGGCATACTTAAACCTATTGGTTAGTCTGGGTTAAGGTGTGTTGTGTCCAAAGTAAAGGATACGTCAGTACTTTAAAAGTAATTAGAAAAAATGTTGTAGCTTCCACATCAACTATTGGAGTCCTTTTTAATTATGCAAATATTTCAACATTTCTACATACTTCGAAATGATGGCTGATGCAGTATTGCTATGAGCTATTTACAGCACTAATCAGAATTGGCAGTATGATATAGTTCTACCACTCACTTTTTTTTTTTTTTTAACTTAGGTTTTAAGTTCACTAAACTTAGGTTTTCCCTAAACTTAGGTTTTAAGTTCACTTAAATGTATACAGATGGTCGGGGAACTAGGATCCCACAAACTGCGTGGTGCGGCCAAAAATACAGATGATAGATGTGACTGTGGTCAGGCCATATCTTTGTATGTGTATAAAATGTCACATCTGGTATTCATGTAAATGAACATAATAGAGCATTACCTCTTCATATCGAACATTAACTTCATGTAAGTGAGCCTTACTGTTGTTGTCATCGCAGAATGCATATCTAGACCTTGGGAAATGATTGCTTCGCTAAAGGGAGAAGGCATATAAGGTTGCTACTTAAAGGTTTTTCTAGTACTGTCCCTGGAGGTTAGATCTCCAGAGTATAAGATTACTGAGACATGGGAGTAATTTCACTGCAAATGGAGTATCTCCCCCCCTTAAAAAACTCCTAAAACAAACCCCCAAGTCTTTGGTGGGGTCCTTGCTGAGCAAGTTGCTTTAATGTTTTTATCATCGTAAATTTTGTTCTTTAGCCAGGACTATACAATTTTAAATTAAGCCAAGGCATGAATACGTTACCCAGCAAGTTTGGCCAATTTAGATATTCAGGAAATTTTCAGTTGTTCAAGAGAGATTGAATTTTAGAGCTATAAAATGGCTTTACCTAACTGCCTGATTTTGTGGACGAAGCTGAGACACAGAGAAGTAAAGTGATTTACTCACGCTGTTACAGTTAGTACGAAACTGGGCCCAGAAATCTGGTCTTTCCTGATTGTTAGGGAAGGCCTTTCTCCTGTAGATACTCCTTCACTGTTATAACAGTCTTTGCCAAACCAGGAGCTTAAGTCATAGAAGGAAGAAATGATAGGGTCTGGTGGTATGTTTCATATAGGAAGATGGAGTCAGGGAAGATGTGAAGGCTGAAAGGTGGAGATTTGAGAGAAGTGGAGCAGCTGAGAGGATTCATTTTGATGATGCTAAATGTAGACTTATAAAATGTTAGAACTGAAAGGGTTGCTAGAGGTTAAATCTTGACTCATTTTACTGTTGAGACTGAAGACTAGACATGCCCAGAATCACACAGGTTGTTAGTGGTAGAACTGGAACAGGAACTTGTCTCCTGACTCTTTTTTTTTTTTTTTTTTTTTTGGCTGTGTTGGGTCTTCGTTTCTATGCGAGGGCTTTCTCTAGTTGCGGCAAGCAGGGGCCACTCTTTATTGCGGTGCGCGGGCCTCTCACTGTCGTGGCCTCTCTTGCTGCGGAGCACAGGCTCCAGATGCGCAGGCTCAGTAGTTGTGGCCCACGGGCCCAGTTATTCCGCGGCATGTGGGATCCTCCCAGACCAGGGCTCGAACCCGCATCCCCCGCACAGGCAGGCAGATTCTCAACCACTGTGCCGCCAGGGAAGCCCTCTCCTGACTCTTATACCCATATATTTCTCCGTAATACTCCTCCGAGAGTGAGCTGATGGTGGAATATCCAGGTGAATCTGTCCCTTAAGCAATTGCACATTTGGACCTAAGTGCAGGTTAGAAATTAATGAAGTTGCATCACCAAAATAGAGGGTGTAGTGAAATTATAAGAATAAAGAGCTTATTCAGGGAGAGGTTGAGAACTGCGGAAGGCTAAAGCAGGGCGTTGGTGGGTATCACAGGAGGCTGAAAAGGAGAACCGGTGAAAGGGGATGATAAAGAGGCTGGAAGAGAACTAGGAGTGGGCACTGTTGTGGAGTCCAAAAGTTTTAAGAAGTTTTAGAAGTGGTTGGCCAATGTGTTATATCACAGGTGCAGAGTTGAATGAGAATCAAGAAAGGCCTATTGGATTTGGCAGGAGAGGTCATTGATGAACTAGAGAATGGTTTCAACAGAGAGACTGAGAGGAAAGTCAGATTGCAAGGTGATAAGAAGGGAATGGGTAGATAAGTGGATGAAGACACACTTTCAGGGAGGTTGACAAAGAAAGGAGACTGGGAGGAGGAAGGGAAGAAACTGACTTTTATTGAGGTTCTTTACATGTACTGTAGGGTTTAGTGTTTACAGTACTAGGAAGCTATTATTCTATGGTAGGTACTGGGGCTGAATGTGGTGGTTTCCCTACTCCCCAGGGGCTCCCAGGAGCTCATTACAATATTATTATGTTGTAATGAGTGGAATAATAGTAAAGGTTTTAGTGGAAATAGGAAAGTGGGTTCTTTTTATTGAGTCCCTAATATGTGTCAGACACTGTGCTTTGAGATGGGTATTAGATTTATAAATAAATGGAGCTACAAATGGTTAGAAATTTATCCACAGTCACATTGTGACTAAATGGTGGAGTTTTTCGTTTATTCCCCAACTGTTTATTGGATGTCTACTCTCTGTGGGCACTGTTCTGGTTCTTGGGGGATATAGCATTGAACAAAAGAGACACAAATTTCTGCCTTCATGGAGCTTACATTCTAGAGGTGAGAAAGAAAGGATTTAAGCCCTGCTGTCTCTCTTGATCGCTTTTCGTGTACCGTGCAAAGTGATGGACTCTGAGAGAATGGGGTGGGCGATCAGGACAGAGGGAGGGTGAAGGTGATTGTTGAAGGATGAGCAAGTGTTTGCTGGAATCAAGTGGAAGAAACATTTCAGGCTGTGAGAACAAATGGTTGAATAGGCTGTATATTTGAAAATTTGGAATCAAGACAGGACAGGACGTGAATCCTAACTTTCTCCTAGGAGGAAGACCAATGAGTATAAATTTACCTGGGAGGATGAGGAGAATAAAGAATTAGAGGAATGAAGGCAGTAGGGCGAATGGTGAAAGGCTTTGACTTACAGGATGGAGATGTTTTAGCTTTCAGCCATCAATCCATAAAATGTTTTTGTAGTTTTTTTTAATAAATTTGTTTTATTTATTTTATTTATTTATTTTTGGCCGCGTTGGGTCTTTGTTGCTGCACGCGGGCTTTCTCTAGTTCCTGCGAGCGGGGGCTACTCTTGGTTGCGGTGCGCGTGCTTCTCATTGTGTTGGCTTCTCTTCTTGCAGAGCATGGGCTCTAGGCGTGCGGGCTTCAGTAGTTGTGGCACGCGGGCTTAGTAGTTGTGGCTCGCAGGCTCTAGAGCATGGGCTCAGTAGTTGTGGCACACGGACTTAGTTGCTCCGTGGCATGTGGGATCTTCCTGGACCAGGGCTTGAACCCGTGTCCCCTGCATTGGCAGGCAGATTCTTAACCACTGTGCCACCAGGGAAGTCCTTGATTTTTTTTATGTAGTTGCTGTCATGATATGTTTATGTACTGTAATGAAGGCATTCATCCCTGAAGGATGAGGTAACATCCTTAAAGCAACACTTGGGGATGTTGACTTGCGTGATCAACCTAACAGGCAGGAAAGGTTGGAAGGTGACATGGCTAAAGGAGAGGGCCCTGAGGTTTTGATTAAGGGATCTATGAGATTGGGGGGCAGGTTGTCCGAGATGCGAGGATAAATCAGCAAAGGAAATTTACATGATATCTAGAAAAGGGTGAGTGGAAATAAGATTTTTACTTGGATGATCAATAATATAGTTCTCTTGTCTTAGGAAGTGAGAGATAAAGATAGTGTGGTGAAAAATGAGCAGCTCTATTTGTTTAAATTAAATTATTAGTGATGTGTACAGTTTAAAATGATTTTTCCCTTAAGTGGATCCAAACCAAAGGAACAAGATCTTTTAAAATCCGGTGTGCCCAGTATACTGTCGGAGAGAAATGCAGGATCACCCCAGCTCCCTCAACTAAATATAGCCTGGTTCTCTTCTTTTTCACTTTGCTATAGGCAGAAAGAGGAAGAGATGAGGGAAGGCTTTATCACTTTTTTTTTAAACTGTCCTTCTTACTGGTCTTCATCTTCTCTTGAAGTGCAATTCGTTGTCTACAACTGCATACATTTTTGTCATGTGATTATTCTATCTTGTTTGTAGCCCAGGTAACTTTATCTTCCATACCTGTTGCCCTGACAGCATCACCTGCATCCTTAGGGTGGTAGCTTTCAACTATATTATGGTACATATCATTCATCCTTTTTACAGTTGTTTATTGTGTGCCTGCTTTGTATCAGTACATTCACACTGCTCAGTAAACTTTAATAGTGAAATAGATAAAATTGAAAGAGCCAGTACCATGAACTTAATTGTGAAGTCCTGGGGGACTATTGTATTGGTTACATCTCATAGAGCCTCCAAATAAGTAATTTAAACAAGGTAGACATTTTTCTTTCATATGAAAGTGAGCCAGCATGGCAGTTCTGCTACACCAAGTCCTCAGCCCTACCTCTCTTGTTGCTCCAGTATTCCTAGGGTGTTGCCCTCACGTGCCTGGTCCAGGGTGACTCGCTCCCACTTCCACATATAGCGAGCAGGAAGGGGGAAGATGCATGATATGGAAGTTGCTATATCATTTCCAGTCAGAACTTAGTCACACAGTGATACCCTACATACAAGGTTGGGTTGGAAATGTGTTTCTTCTGAGCATTTATGTGCCCAGCTAAAAATATATTACCATAGCAGGAGGAGAAAATGAATATTGGGGGAGCAACCGGCCATCTCAGGGACTTTGGTATTGCTTTGAGTACTGCACAGTACTTAACCTTGTGGCTTATCCATAAGGTGTGAATAAATTGTTCTCATTTCTTCTTTGATATAAAAGACTGAAGGTCTTTAGGTCCTGGATTCACCTGCTGTTATGGCAATAAGAACTCTAAGAGATTATTTACAGAAATGTTTCCTTTTTATAATAGGAAATAATGGGAAAGAAAAGTATTAGTATATATGTATTATAATGCTAGAATGACATTGAATCAATGTTTATAAATTGTTTTCCAACAGTTTGCAAAAAATTAAAAAGTGGCAAGAACGCTTTTGTTGCTGTCTGATACAGTAAGTATAAAAAGTGAGCAGCGGGACTCCCCTGGTGGCGCAGTGGCTAAGAATCCGCCTGCCAGTGCAGGGGGCACGGGTTCGATCCCTGGTCTGGAGAGCTCCCACATGCCGCGGAGCAACTAAGCCCATGCGCCACAACTACTGAGCCCACGTGCCATAACTACTGAAGCCTGTACACTGTAGGGCCTGCATGCCGCAACTACTGAGCCTGTGTGCTGCAGCTACTGAAGCCCGCGTGCCTAGAGCCTGTGCTCTGCAACAAGAGAAGCCACCGCAATGAGAAGCCTGCACAGCACAATGAAGAGTAGCCCCCGCTCGCCACAACTAGAGAAAGCCTATGGTCAGCAACGAAGACCCAATGCAGCCAAAAAAAAATAAAAATAAAAAAATAAATAAAAATAAAAAGTGAGCAGCAATTCCCATACTTAAAGATTAGAGTCTGGCAGCCAAGCTGTTTTGTCGACTTTGCCTGCTGTTATCATTCAGCCTTCAGTGCTTCCCAGATGAAAGTGTTTCTGGGACCATGTGTATGATTTTGGCCAAATCTGCCTACCTGTTCTATGCTCAACTTAATATTTTTCCTTCAATTTACTTCATATTGATTAGTTTTTAAAACTTAGCCTCCTTCTAAGCAATAATCCATTAAAACATGGTTTTGTTTCCTAATGTTTAATAGTCATTAAAATACGTAATTATTAAAACAAGTGTCCTTTTAACTACCTAAAAACATCTCCTTTAGTACATACACTTAGGGAAGGGAAATAGTGCTTTGCCTCATTTCATAGGCCCCACTGCTGTTTTTTCGTAAACCTTCCATAAATCCACATAGCTAAGTGGCTCTGAATTTCAAAGAATTAATATCTTTGTGCTTTCAACTCTAGAAGAGAAACTACTGGTTAGTGCTTAATTTTGAACTAAAGAATTAATTGTCCCTAAAACCTTGACTAGGTTATTAAGAGTGATTTGCAAAACATAGCCACCTAAAGATCTTTTCATGCTTTTCTCCAGAACCTGTTGGGAAAGATGCTTAACTTTTGTAAGCCTTAGTTTTTTTATTTTTCAAATGGGGCAGTGTTATTTACCTTGTAGGGTTGTTCTGAGGATTAAGTAAAATGATGTATTTAAAAGACTTAGGGCCTTCCCCGGTGGTCCAGTGGTTAAGACTGCACTTCCCTTGCAGGGGCCGCGGGTTAGGGTTAGGGTTAGGGTTAGGGTTAGGGTTTCCCTGGTCAGGGAGCTGAGATCCCACAAGCCACGTGTTGCGGCCAAAAAAACCCCCAAAAAAGCACACTTAGCAGTGGCAGTCACCCTTTCTGTTGGTGGACGTTTGGGTTATTTCTAGTTTTGGACCATTTTGAGTAAAGCTGATGTGAACATTCTTGTATATATGTCTTTTGGTGGATATACACATTTATTTCTCTTAGGTGTATACCTAGGAGTGGAATTGCTTTATCATAGTTATGTTTAGTTTTAGTGGATACTGCCTAACGGTTTTTTCTATTCCTATCAGAATGTATGAGAATTACAGTTTGTACCACAGTCTCTCCCACAGTTGATATTGTCAGTCTTTGAAATTTTAGCCACTCTGATGGGTGGGCAGTGGTATCTCATTATGTTTTTTTTTTAAAGTAATTTATTTATTTATTTATGTTTGGCTGCATTGGGTCTTCGTTGCTGTGCGCGGGCTTTCTCTAGTTGTGGCGGGTGGGGGCTACTCTTTGTTGCTGTGCGCGGGCTTCTCACTGCGGTGGCTTCTCTTGTCGCGGAGCACGGGCTCTAGGCGCGCGGGCTCAGTAGTTGTGGCTTGTGGGCTCTAGAGCGCAGGCTCAGTCATTGTGGCACACGGGCTTAGTTGCTCCGTGGCATGTGGGATCTTCCCGGACCAGGGATTGAACCCGTGTACCCTGCATTGGCAGGCGGATTCTTAACCACTGTGCCACCAGGGAAGTCCTGGATGTCCTTTTTTTTTTTTTAAATCTCCTTTATTTGAACATGGAATTTTGTAGTTTTTTTTTTTTTAATTTTATTTACTTATTTATTTATTTTTGGCTGTGTTGGGTCTTCGTTTCTGTGCGAGGGCTTTCTCCAGTTGTGGCGAGCGGAGGCCACTCTTCATCGCGGTGCGCGGGCCTCTCACTATTGCGGCCTCTCTCGTTGCGGAGCACAGGCTCCAGACGCGCAGGCTCAGTAATTGTGGCTCACGGGCCTAGTTGCTCCGCGGCATGTGGGATCTTCCCAGACCAGGGCTCGAACCCGTGTCCCCTGCATTGGCAGGCAGATTCTCAACCACTGCGCCGCCACCAGGGAAGCCCTGCATATCCTTTTTTAATGAAATGCTCGTTCATAATCTTTTACCCATTGCTATTTTTAAAGGTGAAATGGTTGTCTTTTTCTTTTCTTTTTCTATAATGATTCTGGATATGAGTCCTTTGGATTTAGGTGTTAGGAATATTTCCTCGTAGCCTGTGACTTGCATTTTTACTCCCTTAAGGATGTCTTTTAATGAACAAAAATTCTTAATTTTAATGAAGTTGAATTTGTCATTTTTTTCTTTTATGGTTGGTGCTTTGTGCCGTGTTTAAGAACTTTTTACTCTTCCCATGTTAAAAAATACATATTTTAAAAATATTTGAAACTAATTTTTTTTCTCTACAACAACATAGGTGATGCTATGGAGAGTGCAAAGCCTTGTCCAGTGCAGGTTGTTTTGGTTCAGAAAGACCAACATGCCTTTGAGCTAGAAGAGAAAGCCTTGGCCAGCATCCTCTTACAGGAACACATCCGAGACCTTGATGTGGTGGTGGTGTCAGTGGCTGGTGCCTTCCGAAAGGGCAAGTCCTTCTTTCTGGACTTCATGCTACGATACTTATATTTCCAGGTAAAGTAGAATTATTTCATTTCAAATTAGAAAGTGAGACTGTCATGTCCAAAAGAGCAAACTAAGCTCGTGAATTATCCTTGATGTGTAAAGTTACTCGAAATTTTAGACTTAATGGAAATTTCTTATTTCTCCTATAGAAGGAAGGTGGCCGTTCAAATTGGTTGGGTGACCCAGAAGAACCGTTAACAGGGTTTTCATGGAGAGGGGGCTCTGACCCAGAAACCACTGGGATTCAGATCTGGAGTGAGGTTTTCACTGTGGAGAAGCCAGATGGGAAGAAGGTAAGGAAGAAAAAGACTTATAAACTAACAAACACAACAAAATGAGAACTTTAATGTGTAGCCTGATAATCCAATTAAAAATGATTTTTATCAGAATGATATAAGTGCACGTTTAAAACTAATTCATGAATATAGTTTAAAAGGTCAAAGAGTAACATAAGGCTTCTAACGAAAAATAGCCGTCAGGTGCCCTAGTCCTCCTCTGCTCATTTTCACTTCCCAGAGGCTAATGCTCTCAGCTGTTCTGTTCAGATGTTACTTCTGTTCTTTACACTCTTACTCCTGTGAGCATTCACTTCCCCCACCCCTCCAGCTGTCAGCAGGGCATCTTACCCACCTCATCGAGCCTAATAAGCTTCAGTTGTAGAGCTTCTCCCCAGGTAGAATTGTAAGGGTCAGCAGGGGCAAGTCATGTGTCTCCTAAAGTGGAAGAGGGGATTTGGGGTTATGACGGTTTCTTCAACAGACTTTAACCCATTCCTTCTGTTTTTAGCCTCACCCTAAAGCATGCCTTCACAGCTGTTTGTGCCTCTCATTTTTGAGTCTTTCCAGGGCTTCAGGTTTCATATCCCCCCTTCAGGTTGTTCAGCTTCAGCCGTTTCCTTGATGTTAAGTAATTAAATATTTTGAGAGCTGGACAGTTGATGCACGACTTTTTTTTTTTTAATGTTTACTTATTTATTTATTTATTTGGCTGCGCTGGGTCTTAGTTGCGGCTCGCAGGATCTTCGTTGCTGTGTGCGGGATCTTTAGTTGCAGCATGCGGGATCTAGTTACCTGACCAGGGATCGAACCTGGGCCTCCTGCGTTGGGAGCTAGGAGTCCTAACCACTGGACCACCAGGGAAGTCCCTGATGCATGACTCTTGATCACTGTTTCCACAGCTTCTGTGTTTTTTCCTTATAAATTTCCTTATTCTTTTCATGTTTTGTTTGTTTCTCTTTTTTTCTTTTTTTTTAGTGAAGTTTCAGGAGAAAGGTATATTGGAAAACCCTCCTTTTTTTTTTTTAGCATAGATACACATGCAGAAATGCGTGGCAAAATGGGGAGATTATCACACATTTTTTTTTAAGAGAAGAGAATGTAGGAGAATAAGGAGTTTTTGGAATATAACATTAGAAACTTTTGCATGGAAGGATCTTTAGATATTATTTTATCCAGCCTTTAATTTTTTAACAGCTTTACTGAAATTTAATTGATGTTCCATTTCTCCCCTCCCAGCTTTTGTGCTTTTGTCACTGTTTTACTTTAATAACATTGTTTTTATTTTTGTTTAAATGGTCAGTTATCTTTTAAAGATATTTAAATAATAAGAAAAAAGCCATATATTTACCCATGCAGTTACCATTAACTGCTCTTCACTTTTTGTGTCCAGATTTTTATCTATTTTTTGTATTCATTTTTCCTTCAGCCTGAAGGACTTCTTTAATATTTCTTGTAGTGCTGCTCTTCTGGTGCAGAATTCTTCTAGCTTTCTTTCTATGTTTGAAAAGTATTTTGCCTTTGTTTTGAAAATATTTATGCTGGGTATAGAATTCTAGGCTGGCAGTTTTATCTTTCAGTGCCTCAAAGATGTCACTCCCCTGCCTTTTTTTTTTTTTTAAAGATTTAATTTAGGGCTTCCCTGGTGGCGCAGTGGTTAAGAATCCAGCTGCCAATGCAGGGGACACGGGTTCGAACCCTGGTCCAGGAAGATCCCACATGCCGTGGAGCAACGAAACCTGTGCGCCACAACTATTGAGCCTGCGCTCTAGAGCCAGCGAGCCACAACTACTGAGCCCGTGTGCCACAGCTACTGAAGCCCGTGCGCCTAGAGCCTGTGCTCCGCAACAAGAGAAAGCCCGCACGCAGCAACGAAGACCCAACGCAGCCAAAAAAAAAGATTTAATTTTATTTATTTTTTTGGCTGCGTTGGGTCTTTGTTGCTGCGTGCGGGTTTTCTCTAGTTGTGGCGAGCGGGGGCTACTCTTCGTTGCGGTGCACGGGCTTCTCATTATGGTGGCTTCTCTTGTCGCGGAGCACAGGCTCTAGGCGCGCAGGCTTCAGTAGTTGTGGCACATGGGCTCAGTAGTTGTGGCTCGCTGGCTTAGTTGCTCTACAGCATGTGGGATCTTCCTGGACCAGGGATCGAACCTGTGTCCCCTGCGTTGGCAGGCTGATTCTAATCCACTGCGCCACCAGGGAAGTCCCTCCCCTGCCTTTTTGCTGACATTACTTCTGCTGAGAAATTGCTGTTATCCTTATCATTGTTCTTGTGTGTCTAACGTGTCTTTTTGTCTAGTTGCTTTTATGGGGTTTTTGTAGTCTGACTGGAGGGAACAGGTGCTGTTCTTGGCCCTCTGTGAGCCTTAGGTAGTGTTCCCTCTAACCCTTTTGAATGGCTCTTTCTCCAGCCTCAGGTAATTTCCTTATTCACATGGGCTGGTCAGGACTCAGCTGAACACTTGATGGGTACCCTCTGTAGATCCCTGGTGTTCCTTGTCTCTGTAGCTCTCTTCTCAGGTGCTCTGCCTAAGAACTCCTGTTTCCTTGGTCTTCCTGACTCTCAGCTGTATTTCCTGACTCAGAATCTGGTGGCTCTGCCTGGGTTTCCCCTCCCTGTGCCTTGGCCAGTTAGCTGGGTCAACTGTAAAGCTCACCTCATCTGTTTCCTTTCTTTCAAGGATCATTATCCTTTGTTACCCGATGTCCAATGTCTTGAAACTGTTGTTTCATATATTTCGTCTGTTATGTTTGGTTTTAGGTGGGAGGGTAGATCCAGTCTGTTATTCCATTTTGACTGGAAATGGAAGTCGAATCTTCATTTTAGAGATGCTGTAAAATGACCCAGTGAGTTAAGGGCCTGCTGTGGGTAACATAGCGACTCTTAGAGACGGCACCACAACAAGGCCCTATGACCTTCATTTCAGTTCTTGTTTTCTGTATCATGTTCTGTTTCTACATTTCTGGTAATGTGTGGTAGGCATTTTTTTAAAAAATTTTTATTGCAGTATAGTTGCTTTACAATGTTGTGTTAGTTTCTGCTGTATAGTAAAGTGAATCAGTTATACATACATATGTCCACTCTTTTTTAGATTTCCTTTGCATTTAGGTCACCACAGATAGAGTTTCCTGTGCTAAACAGTAGGTTCTTATTAGTTATCTGTTTTATACATAGTAGTGTACATACATCAATCCCAATCTCCCAATTCGTCCCACCCCCCGGTAGATGCTTTCTTAATTTGTTTTTAGGAATAAATAATTATTGTTGACTATGTGATCCCTTTGTACAGAACTGGTGGGCCTCATTTTAATTTTGGGGGAATGTGGTGTATTAATTCTCCTTAAGAGTTTAGGAAATCTCTACAGTGTTAGTAGTAAGCAGGCTTTGCTTTTAGTTATCTGACATTTATAGTGCCCTCATTTTTTTATCTTGTTGAATTGACTCCTCTATAGAGCTCCATGTTTATTGACATCATTTTGGTTTCCTGCCCTTTAAAAAAATTTAATAGACTTTATTTTTTAGAGTAATTTTAGGTTTATAGGAATATTGATCAGGAAGTGCAGAGTTCCCCCTTCCAGTTTCTCCCTATTATTTACATCTTTTGTCAGTGTGATACATTTGTTATAATTAATGAACCAGTATTGATAGGTTGTCATTAACTAAAGCCCATGGTTTACATTAAGGTTCCCTCTTTGTGTTGCACGTTCTGTGGGTTTTGATAAATGTATAATGATATGTAGCTACGATTACTGTATCAACAGAGGAAGTGCACTGCCCTAAAAATCCTCTGTGCTCCACCTGTTTGTTCCTCCTCCCCTCCCTGAAATCCTGGTAACCACTGATTGTTTTACTGTCCCCATAGTTTCGTCTTTTCCAGAATGTCATATAGTTGGAATCATATAGTATATAGCCTTTTCTGATTGGTTTCTTTCACTTAGCAATGTACATTTTTTTTTTTTAAATTTTATTTATTTATTTTTGGCTGTGTTGGGTCTTCACTTCTGTGCGAGGGCTTTCTCTAGTTGTGGCAGGTGGGGGCCACTCTTCATCGCGGTGCGAGGGCCTCTCACTATCGCGGCCTCTCTTGTTGCGGAGCACAGGCTCCAGACGCGCAGGCTCAGTAATTGTGGCTCACGGGCCCAGTTGCTCCGCGGCATGTGGGATCTTCCCAGACCAGGGCTCGAACCCGTGTCCCCTGCATTGGCAGGCAGAATCTTAACCACTGCGCCACCAGGGAAGCCCAGCAATGTACATATTTTTATGGTTCCTCACATCTGTTTGTATTGATAGCTCATTTCTTATTCTTGAATAGTATTCCACTATATGGATGACCACAGTTTATCCACTCACCTACTGAATGACATCTTGTTTGCTTCCAAGTTTTGGTAATTATGAGTAGAGCTGCTGTAAATATTCATGGGCAGGTTATTGTGTGGACATAAGTTTCAACTCATTTGGGTAAATACCAAGAAGTGCAACTGTTGGATTGTATGGTAAGATTATGCTTAGTTTTGTAAGAAACTGCCAAACTGTCTTCCAAACTAGTTGTGCCATTTTGCATGCTCTCCAGCAATGAGTGAGAGGTCCTGATGTTTCATATTCTCGTTAGCATTTGGTATTGTCAATTTTCTGGTGTGTAGGAATACCTTGTTGTGTTTCTAATGTGTTTTAAAAAAAATTACATTCAGACATCTAGCAGGATCAGGAGTGCTTTAAAAAAAATCAGTATTCCTACACCAGAAACTAACACAACATTGTAAATTAACTATACTTCAATTTAAAAAAATTAATATTGGATAAATGGTATACTGATAAGCAGTTCTTTAGAAGTTAGCCAAATAAAAGTTTAGCAAGATTGTCTTATTTTATACTTGGTGAGGTTTTAGCTTAGAGCTTGTCTAATTAGAAAGCCACCTACAAGTGGAATTACTGGGTCTGAGAATGCCCATTTCCTCTTTTTCTAGCTATTGCCAAATTGTTCTTGAAGGTAGTTATGGTATTTTACTATTCCACTACATGATATGAGAATACTATTTCCCTGAAATATGCAGCACTTTAAGTATACTTATGACTCCCACTCCTCAAAGAGCTTCTCTTTAGTATGTCTTCTTTTTCCCTCTGTTTGGCCTCATTTTTCTCATTAGCAGATGCCATGATGTTCTCTTTTTCATTGAGGTATAATTCACATACTATAAAATTCAACCTTTAAAATATATAATTCAGCAGTGTTTAGTACACTCACAAGGCTGTGCAGGTATCACCATCTAATTCCAGAACATTTTCATCACCCCCAGAAGAAACTCAGTCACTCCCCATTTCCCTCTTCTCCCAGCCCATGGCCACTATCGATCTACTTTCCTCCTCCATGTTGGCTGTTTCATACAGATGGAGTCACATAACATATGGGTCGTTTGTGTAGCCTCTCGTACCCAGCCCAGTGCCCTGAAGGCCCATCCATGATGTAACACTAGTAATGACTAATGTTGAGAATCTTTTCACATAACCATTTGTATATTTTCTTGGGAAAAATGTCTGTTCAAATCAAATCCATTTTTTAATTGGGTTGTCTTTTTGTTGTTGAATTCTTTACACATTCTGGATACTAGACCGTCATCGGGTATGTGATTTGCAATTATTTGAAGTCCAGTTTGTGTATTTTTTTTTGGTTTATTGTGCTTTAGGTGTCATATATTAGAAACCATTGCCTAATCTGAGGTCATGAAGATTTACACCTATGCTTTCTTCTATGAGTTTTGTGGGTTTTGCGCTAATATTTCGGTCTTGATCTGTTTTAGTTAATTTTTGTATATGATGTGAGGTAGGGATCCAAAACCATTCTTTCTTTCACATGTGGAAATCCACTTGTTCCAGCCATGATTAGTCTTTTTTTTTTAAACCTTCAGTTTTATTTTTGTTTTTAATTAATTAATTTATTATTTATTTATTTTTGGCCGTATTGGGTCTTTGTTGCTGCGTGCGGGCTTTCTCTAGTTGCGGTGAGCGGGGGCTACTCTTCATTGCAGTGCGCGGGCTTCTCTTGTTGAGGAGCATGGGCTCTAGGCACGCAGGCTTCAGTAGTTGTGGCTCGCGGGCTCTAGAGCACAGGCTCAGTAGTTGTGGCCCACAGGCTTAGTTGCTCCGCGACATGTGGGATCTTCCCGGACCAGAGCTCAAACCCGTGTCCCCTGCATTGGCAGGCAGATTCTTAACCACTGCGCCACCAGGGAAGTCCCCATGATTAGTCTTGATTGGTCGTTTAGTTTGACAGTATCCTCTTCAGAAAACCGCTAAAGTACGGGTAGATGAAGTCTTTTGTCATTAGGTTTCAGTGTATTCAGGCTAGAAACTTCATTTCATTTGAATTGATCTTTTTTTTCTGAATAGTGCTTTCTTTTGATTGAATTTATATCATATGTATTCAATCACAGTAGTGCGTTGGGTATATGAAAATCCATAAATATATGTTATTAATGGGCCCTGATATATAAACTATATAAAATGATTTATTATCATTTCTAAGAATAAAAATACTTTTCTAAGTAATAAAAATGTCATTTCTAAGAATAAAAATTTTGATTTGTATTTGTTATCATAAATCTTACTTAAAAATGTTTTTGACTATGGCATTTCTCTACTTGTATTCAATAGAGCTTCATAGAAAGCTTCCCTTCTGGCCTTTGCAATAATTTCGGTATTGGTAAAGAACTAGGCACTTGCTGATGAATTTACTTATTTTTCTGAACATGTTAAACCCTGTCCTCTTTTGGAACCAGTTATGCATGAGTTTGAAAAGTTTTATTTTTAAATTATATGATTGAAAATTATAGCAAGTTGTATAAGGATTATAAGGTACTATATCTTATTTAACATTTTGCATACATCTGACTTTTAAGGTGGGAATGTTCATTAAGTCTTCATGAAACCAAATTACATAGAGTGAATGATAGCCTAGTTTCTCCTGCTTTCATTTGGCATCTGTGGTGTGGTCTCTCTTTCATAAAGATTGAAATAAATGTTCATTTTATTTTATCAAACAACCAGAAAACTCTAGAAATTTGAGAGAAGAATGCAGCCTTGCAGGTAAATGCCAAAAATATCCCACACCATATGTTTTATTTATTTATTTTTTGATTATGCCTAAGTTTAAACTAAGTCAATTAGTTAATTGACTTAGCCAATCCAAATGACTGGCTTCGAAAGTGAGCTAATTGACTTCAACATTTGGCTGTTTTGATTGTTAGGGTGATTTTCCCCTCTTTTCATATTGCTTTGTATACCTCTATTTTGTATCATATCACCGGGTGAGAGCAGATAATCTTCTCCAGCAAAGTTCTCTGTTCAAAAATACAAGGCAGCTGAATACTTACATTTATTGAAAAAAATTCACGTATTAAGTGGACCTGCGCAGTTCAAACCCCTGTTGTTCAAGGGTCAACTGTAATTGTACCTTTCTGATAGAACCTACGAGCAGGTGCTTAAGCCTCATTTAAATATTACCTGTACTTTTCAATTTCTCCTTGCATGTCTCCCCTTCTCACTTTTACATATTTTGTTTGTGTTTCCTTTTTTTCATAGGTTGCAGTTGTTCTGATGGATACCCAGGGGGCATTTGACAGCCAGTCCACTGTGAAAGATTGTGCTACCATCTTTGCTCTAAGTACCATGACTAGTTCTGTTCAGGTAAGGCCATTTGACTAGGAAAAAAGTTTGTAGAAGAAATAAGATGAAGAGAATACATCTAGTTTCAGTTATTGTTCTGTTATCAGCATTCCTATGGTGATATGTAAATGTTCTTTTTAGACTACAGATATAAGTTAAGTTCTTACAAGCTTAAGAAGGAGCCTAAACTATTTTTCCATTTTGGTCATAAATATATGTAGTATATTCCAAGAAAAGTCTGAAAAGTGAAAATCGAAATTATATCATTTACATCATAGATGTAATGTAGATTTGGTAAAAATTGAAGAAAACTATATTTTAAAGTGTAAAGGAAAGATTATGTGATTTCAACATTATATGCATAGTTTTCCAAAAGACAGATGTTATTACTGTTTAAACAGACCTCATATTCTTATATGCAGATCTTTAATTGTACAAAGCTTCTGTTCAGTCCTTTAGGCTTATTTGGGAGTCATTTGAAGTAAGCTAGAGTAGAATAAATCTGAACTTTTGTTTTCTAGATTTATAATTTGTCCCAGAACATTCAGGAAGATGATCTTCAACAGCTACAGGTATATATTTCTCATAAAAATGTTAATATATCATTTAAAAGTTTTAAGACTAAGGTAAGTTTTACAACTGAGTAGTTTCAGCCAAAGATTGAAACTTGGAGGAAGGCTTGGGGTTCATGGTAATCCTGCACTCTGTATCTGTGGCTGGAGTGGTCAGGGAAGGCCTTAGTGAGTTGAGCTGGGAACCAGAAGAAAGTGGGTGGGTCAGTCCTGCAGATGTGTTGGGGGGAGGGGTGTGGGGAGTGGTGCAGGGGAGGGGACAGCAGGAAGAAAGACCCTGAGGTGGAGTGTGCTTGGCGGGGTCCAGGAACAGCAAGGAGGCCAGTGGGTGGGGTTGGAGGGTGAGACAGGAGAAGGCCAAGTGATGAAGTCAGAGAGGCATTCAGCTTCCAGTGATGCCCTGCCTTTGTAAGGACTTGGGCTTTTCCTCTGGGTGAGATGGGAACCATGTTTTGATCAGAGGAGTGATATTATTTGACATATTATGAAAGGATCACCCTGGCTGTTGTGTTTAGAATAGATTTTTAGAGGCACAAGTGCGCATTCAGTGAGACTGGTTATGGAGCTATTGCAATAATTCAGGCGAGGTTAAATAAATTCATATTTATAAAATACATAGGATCATGTGCCTGGAAAACAGTATGTGCTTAATAACTGCTAGCCATTATTTATACCTATCACTGCTACTGTTATTAGTCATTGTCTCCTCTTCTCCATAGTAGCAGTTCTTTTTTTTGGGCTGCTTTGGGTCTTCGTTGCTGCGCACGGGCTTTCTCTAGTTGTGGCGAGTGGGGGCTACTCTTCGTTGCAGTGCGCGGGCTTCTCATTGCGGTGGCTTCTCTTGTTGCAGAGCACGGGCTCTAGGCGTGCGGGCTTCAGTAGTTGTGGCACACAGGCTCAGTAGTTGTGGCGCACGGGCTCAGTTGCTCCACGGCATGTGGGATCTTCCCAGACCAGGGATTGAACCCGTGTCCCCTGCGTTGGCAGGCAGATTCTTAACCACTCTGCCACCAGGGAAGTCCCAATAGTAGCAGTTCTTCTACATTTTTCTTGTAAAATCCTCTTCATTGAGTATTCCAGAGTTGGATGCAATTTGGCATGCTTCTCTAATTCTACTCCTCCCACCGGCATTCAAGAAACATATCAATACCAGAGTGGGGGTGTCTTTTATTATAGAAATTACCTTGAATTAGTTCTAATTTCTATTTCTTTTAAAAAAAAAAGGAAATAATTCCTAAATTTTGGCTCTTAATGTTACTATTAGCAGTTACCTGTACTTCATAATTGGTGGTTCTATACCAATGCCATCGTTCAGTGGTTGAGAGCTGTTGTTCCATAGTACATATCCTTCAAAACTTGAGTTTGACACCTTTTCACCTGAAACTTATTCCTTTCTAAGCTCCTTTTTTTGGAGTGCCTAATTTGTGTGAGGCAGTGGACCAAGTGCTGTAGATACCATAGTATGTGAGGTAGACATGATTCTTTATGGATTTTGTAGTCCAGTCAGTGAGAGGGTACCTAAATGACTAGGCATGGGTGATGTATTGGGACTACCGTCACAGAGTACCACGACCTGGGTGGCTTAAAACAGTAGAACTGTATCATCTCACAGTTGTGGAAGCTAGAAGTCGAAAATGAAGTGGTTGACAGGGCCACAGTCTCTGCGAGCCTGTGGGGAGAATCCTTTCTTGCCTCTTCCTGGCTTCTAGTGGTTTTTTGGCAATCTTTGGCATTCCTTGGCTTGCAGCTGTAACACTTCAGTTTCTGCCTCTGTCTTCATGTGGCTGTCTTCCCCCTGTGTCTGTGTCTTCCCGTTGCATTCTGTTCCCTGTGTTTCTGTTATGTCTTCTTAAAAGGACACTAGTCATATTGGATTAAGTCTTACCCTAATGACCTTATCTTAACTTGAATAATCTGAGAAGACCCTTCATCCAATAAGGTCACATTTCACAGGTACCAGGGATTAGGACTTCAACCTATTTTTTTGGGGGGGTGGGCACAACTCCATAACAGGTGATAAGGATTATGATGCAGTTACGTAATTCTCCTTTGATACTATTCTCAAGAGCTCCACCATCCTCTGGTTCCTCAAACCCAAGATGTGTTTAAACATGTCTTTCCCATAATCATTTCAAAACTAAACATTCCTGATTCTGTTAATTATGTCCTACTGTAGGGGAGGAAAAAATCTTTACTCATCGTAGGTTCTTGGCTGAAGCAGGGATTGAATGGAAGTGCCTGCTTTGATGAAGAGGACTGGGACAGGTGTCAAAGTGCTTGATGAATGATAGGGAATGACCACATGGTTTGCAGATGGATGGCAATAAAGAATGGGGAAAGAGGTTATTCTACAGAATGGCGCAAATCCTAAAGGAGTAGGGCTTTTTACCAGAAGATGGAGGATGATGGTTGAGAAGTGATAAAGGGGAGCAGGGAAGTCACCAACCCCACCTTTTGATCTGGAGACACATAGGATGTGAGAGAATAACAGCTGCTACTTCAGATATTTATGGGGAAAATTGTGCCCTCAGGTTTTGTTAAAGCAGGGAGGTAGAAGAAATTCTCAGAGAAGGAGCTGGAAATTTAGGAGAGTGTTCATTGTGGCTCTGAAGTTGCAGGAGAAACAGTGGAATTGTCTGAGGGTGGGGGAGGGGGGACCGGAGAATTAAGTGGCTGGTCGTGCCAGTGCCTTCGACTGTGAAGCCGGAGGGGGGATGTGACTAGGGTTAGGGCACTGGTCAGTGAGAACAGGGATGGTGGGTCGGATGGATTTTACGCCTATGGAGGGTGACCATTGGGCCTAATGGCCAGAGGCCTTGTCTCATTGGACAAGGCTGATTGATGGTAGATCTAGAAGTTGAATAAATATAAATTTTATGAAAGAGACAATAGTTTTCTTGTGTACCTGGAAATTCACAAGAATCAACTGGTGAACTATTTAGAACTAAAAAAAAAAATTCGGTACCAATCACAAAGTACAAATACAAAAATCTGTAGGCTTTCCTATCTACCAACATTAACCAGTTTAAAAATGTAATTGAAAACATTTGCTGTAGCAAAATGTTAACAACTTGGAATAAATTTAAGGAGACCTGTATGAAGCACTTCAGTGTTGTATGAGGCATATAAAAGATTTAACCACATGCAGGAATACACCTTGTTTCTTCTGTAAATATCTATATTTCATATGTATCTTCTATATGTGGAGCTAACACGTTTATTGCTTACTCTGTACCAGACACTGCTGTGTATTTTATAAATGTTACCTCATATGAGACTGAGTATTATAAAGTTGTTACTTCTTTCCCATTAAACAGAATCATAAAGGTATTCTTTTGGGAACTTGACAGAATTGTTCTGAGATTCATTTGGAAAGTTAAATTGTAAAACCGCCAAGAATATTACAAGGGGTGGGGGAAATAAGAGAAAACTGACTTAGGACATCTTATAAGGCTATAATTACTGCAACAGGGCACTGGTTCAGGGAAAAATAGATTAATGTGATATATACTTATGATACAGTACATTTTCATATATTTCATTCTACTTAAGAATATATAATACATAAAGGATGGATCAGTCAGTAAATGATGTTAGGATAGTTGCCTATGTATTTAGATACAATAGAAATTAGATGCCTACCTTGTGCTATATACGAAAATAAATTCCAGATGATTAAATATTTTGATGTAAAAAAAAAACCATAAATAACTGGAAAAAATAGGCCAATATGCAATATTGAGGGAGAAATTTTTTTTTTAATACATTTATTTATTTTTTGCTGCATTGGGTCTTCATTGCTGCACGCGGGCTTTCTCTAGTTGCGGTGAGCAGGGGCTGTTCCGTGCGGTGCATGGGCTTCTCCTTGCCGTGGCTTCTCTTGCTGCGGAGCACAGGCTCTAGGCACATGAGCTTCAGTAGTTGTGACTCGCGGGCTCTAGAGCGCAGGCTCAGTAATTGGGGCGCATGAACTTAGTTGCTCCGCGGCATGTGGGATCTTCCTGGACCAGGGCTCGAACCTGTGTCCCCTGCATTGGCAGGCGGATTCTTAACCACTGCTCCACCAGGGAAGCCCTGAGTGAGAAATTTAAAAAAAAATATTTATTTGCTTATTTATTTGGCTGCATCGGGTCTTAATTGTGGCACGTGGGATCTTTTGTTATGGCACACGGGCCCTCTAGTTGTGGTGCGAGGGCTCCAGGGCGCGTGGGCTCTGTGTTTTGTGGCACGTGGGGTCTCTAGTTTAGGCATGTGGGCTTAGTTGCCCCACGGCATGTGGGATCTTAGTTCCCTGACCAGGGATTGAACCCACATTCCCTGCAGTGGAAGGCAGATTCTTAACCACTGGAGCACCAGGGAAGTCCCGAGGGAGAATTTTTTAAGCAAGATGTCAAAGGAAGAAGACAAAAGAAAAAAAGTGGCTAGATTTGATTCCATGTAAATTACAAAAACAGGGTTCTGAACAGGAGTTTGTTACCTATTAAGTGCTGAGGGAGAGAGATGCCCAGGTATCAGAGGTCCCAGCCTGGGGGATTGGGAAAGGTTTCCTGGTGGAGATACTCCCTTCACTCTGTGCCTTCTTCATAGAGCCTAGAATTAAGCTCTCTAAATGGGTAAGATGATATCTATCATTGTAATACTTTTTCTCTTTTTAAAAGTTAATAATGTACAATATTACTTATGAAATTAGAAATATCCTTTCAAAAAATTGGGCACTTTGGATAAGGCTGAAGTCCCCCTCTCCCCCTTCCCAGAGGTAACCACTATGCCGATCAGTTTTGAATATATCCTTTCTATTCTTTTCCTGCGTTTCTGTAAACAGGTATGTATCCCTATAGGAAATATATGACATGTGACAACAAGCCCTTATCCAAACGCTTTGAGGCTACAGGTGTTTTGGAGTTCAAATTTTTTTGGATTTAAAATTAAAAAATTTTTTTTTAATTTACTTATTTTGCTGCACTGGGTCTTCGTTGTGGCACTTGGGATCTTGGTTGTGGCATGCGGTATCTTTAGTTGCAGCATGTGTGATCTTTAGTTGCAGCATGTGGGATCTTTTAGTTGTGGCAGGTAGGCTCTTAGTTGCGGCATGCAGGATCTGGTTCCCTGACCAGGGATCGAATCCGGCCCCCCTGCACTGGGAGCACGGAGTCTTAACCGCAGGACCACCAGGGAAGTCTCGTTTTTGCATTTTAGATAGATAATATGGTGCATATATTATAGCATGATGTCTAGGATAGGAATGGGCATTTGGTTAATACCTTCTAATTAAACACATTAATATTTCTGCAGTGAAATGTGTCACTAATTATATGAAATAGGATAAATAAAACCTATTTAAAGCCTTACATCAGTTTAAGGCAGACTTTCCTCCAAATGAGTTTGCTGCTTAACTTGGGGTTTTAGAGCTTTTTGGATTTCAGAATTACAGATAGGAAATCATAGTTGTATATAGTTTTATAGTGTGTGTTTGTCTTTTTTTATATATAGTATTTTAATTTACCGGGTACTTTTTTTTTTTTAATAAATTTATTTATTTTATTTATTTATTTTTGGCTGCATTGGGTCTTCGTTGCTGTGTGTGGGCTTGGGCTTTCTCTAGTTGTGGCGAGCGGGGGTTACTCTTCATTGCGGTGCATGGGCTTCTCATTGTAGTGGCTTCTCGTTGCAGAGCACGGGATCTAGGTGCACGGGCTTCGGTAGTTGTGGCGTGTGGGCTCAGTAGTTGTGGCTCACAGGCTCTAGAGTGCAGGCTCAGTAGTTGTGGCACACGGGCTTAGTTGCTCTGCGGCATGTGGGATCTTCCCGGACCGGGGATCGAACCCGTGTCCCCTGCATTGGCAGGCGGATTCTTAACTACTGCGCCGCCAGGGAAACCTGTACTTTTTTAAAAAAACATTTATTTTTAACATGGTGATCTGTATTCATAGTTTAAAAGTCAGTAGTCTTGCAGTGTTCATAATGAGCATCCTTTCTACGTCCCATTCCCTTTCTCCAGAGGCAGCCACTTGTACTCCTTTTGGCTGTGTCTTCTGCTATTTGTGTCTACAGTTTTAAAGAACGTGCTTATATTGTTCCTTCTGGATTTAAAAAACTTAAGTATTATTTCTTATATAAAATTAGGATTTCTCTCTCTTTACAACTCCTACCCTTCACTCAGTCTCCTTCCTCTCATCTTCCCAGTAGTTAACGTTGCAATTTTTGGTTAAAAAAGTATTTGTGGGCTTCCCTGGTGGTGCAGTGGATAAGAATCCGCCTGCCAATGCAGGGGACACGGGTTCAAGCCCTGGTCTGGGAAGATCCCACATGCCATGGAGCAACTAAGCCCGTGCGCCACAGCTACTGAGCCTGTACTCTAAGAGAGCCCACGAGCCACAACTACTGAGCCCACATGCCGCATCACTGAAGCCCCCGTGCTCTAGAGCCTGTGCTCCGCAGCAAGAGAAGCCACCAGAATGAGAAGCCCGCGCACTGCAAAGAAGACCCAACACAGCCAAAAATAATAAATTAATTAAAATAAATAAATTTAAAAAAAAGTATTTGTATTTGCCTTATTATATGGATATATGTATATGTTCTTCATAACTGAGGTGTCTTATATCACTCTTTTCATTAGTTTAGTGTTCTGTGCTTATCAGTAATGTGTCTGCAAAGGAGAGACTCAAAAAATGTCTCAGTCTGATCTTAATACTTTAGGTTCTGTTTTATTTTTCCTTGGGGAGGCATGACTTCTTGGCCTGTGTTTTCTTCCTTTAGTCTGGAGTGCTTCTTTTAGACCTGGGGCATAGCCGTCATCCTAGTAATTTACTTATGTATTTATTTATTTATTACAATTATTTGTTTATTTGTTTGTTTATTTATTTATTTTGGCTGCGCCAGGTCTTAGTTGTGGTACGCAGGATCTTTGTTGCGGCATGTGGACTTCTTAGTTGCGGCATGCAGAACCTTAGTTGCAGCTTGTGGACTTCTTAGTTGCGTAATGTGAACTCTTAGTTGTGGCACGCATGTGGGATCTAGTTCCCCGACCAGGGATTGAACATGGGTCCCCTGCATTGGGAGCATGGAGTCTTACCCACTGGACCACCAGGGAAGTCCCTATTTTCTTTTTTTTAATAAAAAATTATTTTTATTATTTTTGTGTGTGTGTGATAAAAACTTTTAAAACTCTTAGCAACTTTCAAGTATACAGTACAGTATTATTAACTACAGTTGACCCTTGAACAACATGGAGGGTTAATCTGCATATAACTTGGCATATTACCCTTAAGTTTCATCCATGTTGCCACAGATGACAAGGTTTCCTTCTTTTTAAAGACTGAAAAAAATTCCCTTGTGGTATATATAACCCATTATGTATATATATATAATATACATAACATTCTTATCTGTTCTTCCATTGACAGACACTTAGATTGTTAGATTGTTTCTGTATTTTAGCTATTGTGAATAATGCTGCTATGAACATGGGAGTGCTGATATCTCTTTGAAATAATGGTTTTGTTTCCTTTGGATATATACCAAGAAGTTGGATTGCTGGATCATATGGTAGTTCTATTTTTAATTTCTTGAGGAACCTCCATAATGTTTTCTGTAGTGGCTGCACTAATTTACATTCCCACCAAGAGTGGACAAGGGCTCCCTTTTCTCCACATCCTCTCCAACACTTGTCTTTTTGATAATAGCCATTCTGACTGGTGTGAAGTGATAGCTCATTGTGGGTTTGATTTGCATTTCCCTGATGATTAATTATGTTGAGCACCTTTTCATGTGTCTCTTGGCTACATGTATGTCTTCTTTGGGAAAAGGTCTATTCATGTCCTCTGCCTGTTTTTTAATTAGATTTTTTTTTTTTTTGGCTGTTGTGTTGCATAAGTTCTTTATATATTTTGAATATTAACCTCTTATCTGACATATGATTTGGGAATGGGAAATATTTTCTCCCATTTGGTACATTGCCTTTTCATTTTGTTGATGGTTTCTTTTGCTGTGCAGAAGCTGTTTAGTTCGATGTAGTTCACTTGTTTATTTTTGCTTTTGTTGCCTTTGCTTTTGGTGTCAAATCCAAAGATCATTGCCAATACCTATGTCAAGGAGCTTACCACCTATGTTTTCTTCTAGGAGTTTTATGGTCTCAGGTTTTACATTCAAGTCTTTGATCCATTTTGAGTGAATTTTTGTGTATGGTGTAATATAGTAGTCTAGTTACATTCTTTTGCATGTAGCTGTCCAGTTTTCGCAACACCATTTATTGAAGAGACTCTCCTTTCCCCATTGTGTATTCTTGTCCCCCTTTTCCAAAATTAATTGACCATATATATGAGGGTTTATTTCCGGGCTCTCTGTTCTGTTCCATTGATCTGTGTGTCTGTTTTTATATCAGTACCGTACTGTTTTGATTACTATAGTTTTGTAATATAGTTTGAAATCAGGGCCGGGCAATTTCTTTTCAATCCCTTTCTCAGGTGGATCCCATTTAATCTTTTGTTTATTCTGTCCATCATTGTATGCATTCTCCAGTAACTTCCTGAGAAAGGCTGCATAGGAGATAACATTTTTGAGGTCTAATAAGTCTGAGCATGTGTTAATTTTATCCTGGAATTATAGGAAATAATTTTGTTTTAGAATTGAAGGCATCGTTTCATTACTTTCCAGCTTCCAGTGTCTCAGCTGAAGTCCCACATCATCTGATTCCTTTGTATGTGACCTTTTTGTTTCTCTCTGAAGCTTTTAAGATCTTCTGATTCTTGGCATGAATTTTCATGGTTATGTACCTTAGTGTGGGCTTTTTCTTCATTCTTGGTACACTTATGTCCTCAGAAAAATAAGATGTTGCAACTGTTACAACCAAGAAATAACAGGATGCTGGTATAAAGCAACCTTCAGAAAACCAGAGGGCTTCCCTGGTGGCGCAGTGGTTGAGAATCTGCCTGCCAATGCAGGGGACACGGGTACGAGCCCTGGTCTGGGAAGATCCCACATGCCACGGAGCAACTAGGCCCGTGAGCCACAACTACTGAGCCTGCGCGTCTGGAGCCTGTGCTCTGCAACAAGAGAGGCCGTGATAGTGAGAGGCCCACGCACCGCGATGAAGAGTGGCCCCCGCTTGCCGCAACTAGAGAAAGCCCTTGCACAGAAACGAAGACCCAACACAGCCAAAAATATAAATTAATTAATTAATTAATTAAAAAAAAAACAAAAAAAACCAGAAAGAGCTCCTGGAAATTACAACTATGACAGCAAAAATGGAAAATTCAGTACAGGAGGAGTTAGAAGGTAAATTGGAGAAAATTTTCCTAACAGGTTGACTAAAAAGACGGAGAGTAGAAATCAGTAGCAGGGGGGCAGTGGAGCATCGAGAGAAGAGAAGAGGAGAGAGATAGAGGGGGGAGGAGAGAGAAGGGATAGGGGTGGAAAAGAGGAGAGGGAGGGGTGGAGGAGAGGGAAAACGGAGGGCACCGAAAAATAGGAAAATTTGAGGATCAATTCAGGAGAGGTTTAACATGTTGGTAATCGATATTAGTAAAACAGAGCACAGAAAATGGAGGGAAAGAAATTATAAAAGGATTAAGATGATGTTCTAGAATTGAAAGACATGAGTTTTTTGTCTTCCCTGCTATAAGCTTTTCTCAAAGGTGTGGTGGTCCCTGGTCATCTGTATTTAAGAGTGAGCCACTAAAATACCAACTGGGAGCTTTTGGTAAGAGAGTGGGCCTTTTGTACTGGTTTGGATCACCAGTGAGATCATTGGGCAAGATTATTTAGTTATTTTGTTGCAGCCCCTAAATGTCAGTATTTGCAGACTATTATTCTTGGGTTGTCAGTTTCTCCAGAGACATCTTTAAACTCCTGCCTGGGTGGGTAAAGCTTGCTGTGGCTCCAGCAGGGTGAGAGGCCCAAGGAGTCTCACTGTGGCACATGTAGACTTGACTTAAGTACCTGTTTCCAGTAAGGTAGGGGACTTACTCCCATCTTCAGCTGAGTTTGGTTTCAAAGTCTAAATTCTTTTTGGTTCACTTCCCATCTTCTGTGGGGGCAGGAAGGGGATTGAAGCAGGGGGAGGGAGCAGGATCTGGGAGTGTCGGTGATCTCTCCAAAGACTTCCAGCCATTTCCTTAGCTGTCAGCCCAGCTCCCTCACGCCCTCCTTCAGGGTGACTGGTGCTTCTAATTTCTGAGCCTTTCAGGGATTCTGCTGAGAGACTCTGCTTGTTCCTTTCTGGCCCCTGCCTCACAGATTTCTTAGCAGGGCGGAGAAAGCCAAAACCCGAGACAGTTCTCATTTGTTTTCCTTCCAGCGTGTTTGTGACAACTCCTCTTTTTCATATCATTTCTGATCCTCTCTGTCCTGTGAGTTTACAATTTTTTTTTTTTGAGTTTACAATTTTTTTTTTAAAAGATTACCGCTTTATATCTTTTTTTGTTTATTTATTTATTTATTTATTTACTTATGGCTGTGTTGGGTCTTCGTTTCTGTGTGAGGGCTTTCTCTAGTTGTGGCAAGCGGGGGCCACTCTTCATCGCAGTGCGTGGGCCTCTCACTATCGTGGCCTCTCTTGTTGCGGAGCACAGGCTCCAGACGCGCAGGCTCAGTAATTGTGGCTCACGGGCCCAGTTGCTCCGCGGCATGTGGGATCTTCCCAGACCAGGGCCCAAACCCGTGTCCCCTGCATTGGCAGGCAGACTCTCAACCACTGCGCCACCAGGGAAGCCCTGAGTTTACAATTTTTAAACTTCGTTTTGCTTTACTTTTTAGTGAGGCTTCATGAAGAAATAGAGGTAAATGTATGTGTAAACCCTGACTTTAAAGAATTCATTCATTGGGTCATTTGAATGGCATGCATCCTACAGCTCCAGTACATGCTACTGTTGCTGCTGGAGGTCCCGTAGTGCACAGAACAGACAAACGTCCTTGCCCTCACGAAGTTTAAATGCTAGTAGTGAAGACAGACACTAATCAAGATAAATAAAGGTATATTATGTTAGGTAGTGAGACAGGTGAAGGAGAAAAATTTCACAAGGGCATGGGGTAGGAAATATTATGTGGAAAACTGTAATCTTTTTAGGTAGATGGCCATGGGAGGCTTCATTGAGAAGGAGTCGTTGGAGTAAATACCTGAAGAGGTGAGGGAGCTGATTGTGCAGATGTTTGGGGGAAGAACAGTGCAGGCAGAAGGAGGAGTGAAAACAAAGGCCCTAAGGCAGCAGTGTGCCCTGCAGGTTAGAGGAACATCAAGGAGGGCCAGTGTGGCTGGATCACACTGTAGGGACTGGCTTTTATCCTGAATGAGGTCGGAGGGTTTTGAGCAGAGGTATGATGTGGTCTGACTAACCTTGTGTATGACAGAGCCACCGTGGCCGCTGTAGTGAGAAGAGTCTGTGGGGGGCAAGGGCTGACGCGGGAGAAGCTATTGCAATATTGTAAGCCACATGGAAGTTGTGAGTGGTTGGATTTTGGGTTTGCTAATGAATTGGGATAAGAAATGTGAGAGAGAGGAATAGTCAAGATTATTTTAAGGTTCATGACTCCTGCGGGCTTTTGAAACTGTAGAATTTTGGTCTCATATAAGTACTGTTCAGTCTGTTAAATGAATTATTTGCTATAGAATAGCCATAGAAATACTTTATGTAATATTGCCTTACAAACCATAACTCTTTTTTTTAAAGCTCTTCACAGAATATGGTCGTCTGGCGATGGATGAAATTTTCCAAAAACCCTTCCAGGTAGAATATTAACTATAAATTTAAGTCATATCTTTGTTTTAGTTCAGAGATGAGCAAACTACAATCCACAGGCCAGATCTGGCCAGCTGCCTGCTTTCATATGACCTGTGAGTTAGGAATGTTCTTTTTTACATTTTTAAATGGTTGAAAAAAATCGAAAGAGGAATAATATTTCATGACGTGTAAATTATTTGAAATTTAAATGTCAGTGTCCACAGTGAAAAGTTTTATTGGAACACAGCTACACTCATTTGTATTGTCCATGGCTGCTTCTTGCTACAGCAGCCTGAAATATTTACTCTGTGGCCCTTTACAGAAAGTTTGCTGACCCCTGCTTTAGCTAATTGTTTTATGAGGGTAAGAATGCATAGTAACCTCAGTAAGATTAGGGGATCTCTAAGTATTATTGTTTTAGTTTTCTTTTCCTTTCTGATGTTAAAAGTAGATATCATTTTATGAGTAGCTAGTGCCATATGTTTTTCTTGTGCTCCACCACATTCCTCATACTTGTGTTTCGAGCAGAGCCCCGAATTTAACATTTTCTCATCAGTCTCTTCCTAATTATTAACCCATGAGAACAAAAATATCAGATGGGATATTGACCTCACATATGGTTTATACATGTTCTGCTAGTGTTTATAAGGTTTCTAAGACATTACAGAGTTGATAAATCCTTTAGCACATTTTCTTGCCCCCTTTGAAGAAGCTGGCATTATGCAAAGAAGTATTTGAATGGTTATTTTGAAAATACATTTATGCAGTATTATAATACATTCTGCTGTCTTTCTAAATAGACACTGATGTTTCTGGTTCGAGACTGGAGTTTCCCTTATGAATACAACTATGGACTACAGGGAGGAATGTCGTTTTTGGAAAAGCGTCTACAGGTAAATAGAAATATAATCTTCTGAGGAATTACCTAAAGTAGTGATAACTTTCTCATTTGCCTTTAGCTATTGTATTTAAAGCACATCATGGAAAATTACCCTGTGTGTTGAACACTCCGGAATATTAGCACACAATAATATTATTCATGGTAAGATTAGAGAACCCATGTATATAACTCACAGGGATTGGAGAGCAGAGCCCCGTGCAAAAGCCCAAGCTTTGATTGCAATTTCCGTTTCACATTTTACATGTGGGTCCATATGTGCCTTTTGTTTCTGGTGTGGATACAAACAGGCTTCAAAACACAGAAGTCGGGATTCCCTGGTGGCGCAGTGGTTGAGAATCCGCCTGCCAGTGCAGGGGACACAGGTTCGATCCCTGGTCCGGGAAGATCCCGCATGCCACGGAGCAGCTAAGCCCGTGCACCACAACTACTGAGCCTGCGCTTAGAGCCTACGAGCCACAACTAGTGAGCCCACGTGCCACAACTACTGAAGCTCGCACACCTAGAGCCCATGCTCTGCAACAAGAGAAGCCCGGGAACTGCAACGAAGAGTAACCCCCACTCGCAGCAACCAGAGAAAAAGCCTGCGCTCAGCAACGAAGACCCAACGCAGCCAGAAACAATAAATAAATAAAATAAAAATAATAAAATAAATAAATTTATTAAAAAAACAAAAACAAAAAAAACACAGGAGGCCTCTGTCAATCACTGCTAATTGGTTAGACCCTGCTTCATGCCCACAAACCTTCCCTTATTCTTCCTAAGTCTTGTGCAATACTCTTTTTTAAGAAACTCTTTAGTTGCTGTTCTTTGATAGCTCTAGGAGCCAAGCCATGGTTAATCGATTTTATGCATTTATTGCTTCTTAGGGTTCTGAGTTTTCTCACTGGATAACACCTAGGCCACTACGATCCATTAGAATTGGGAAGTTTTTCCTTTGTCATATACTAGTGGTTGCTGGTGAGGAAAATCAAATGGTCTTTTGTAAATTGTCGGCCTTTATTGGCAGGTGAAAGAACATCAACATGAAGAAATTCAGAATGTCCGAAATCACATTCACTCATGTTTCTCCAGTGTCACCTGTTTTCTGCTACCGCATCCAGGGCTCCAGGTCGCCACAAGCCCTGACTTTGATGGCAAAGTGAAAGGTGTGTTTCAAATGATGTTATTTTATACATGTGATTTTATGTTGGGAATTAAATAGTGACCAGAAAATATCAATTGTGAATAGTAAATGCTAAGAGAAATAGTATGTTCTCTTAGAAAGAACAGTATTTAGAATCTAGTTCAGTTTTTGCTCCTGCCTTACTGTGACCATAGTTTCTCCATCTGAAATGGTTGTGGTAATACCCATTAATGATCTTTCTAAGAGAGATGTTATGATTACTGGTTTACAAGAGATAAAAGTGCTAAAAAAGGGAAAACTTATCATTAGCTCATTTTTATGATGTAAAATTAAATTCCCAAAGGTAGCATGATGCACGGCATGCCTATTGTTTTCATCTTATTTGTGATTATAGCAAAACTTGATGCTGGGTCATGAGTTAATATCAGGAAATGCTGACTAGATGGTAGCTTAGAGAAATCAGAGGTGGGACACTTGGGTTCCATTACCTTATTTTTGTTCCTTTTTCACTGAGACCTTGAGTCATTTAATGGCTAGTCCTCAGTTTACACATGTGTTAAACTAAGTGCTTTTGTTTATAAACTTATCTGAGCTTCTTAGGTTCCGAGTAAAGTAGAAATAATAATAGCTGCCGTTTTTAGAGGCCAGCTGTGTTCCCAACTGTCAGTCTCTCCAGGCTGCTATGACAAAATACCATTGACTGGGTAGTTTATAAGCAACAGAAATTCATTTCTCACAGTTCTGGAGGCTGGAAATCCAAGATCCAAGTGCCAGCATGGTTGGGTGAGGGTTCTCTTTCTGGTCTCAAGAGTTCTGATTGTAGGATCTCTTTCATAGGAGCACTAATCCCATTCTTGAGGGCTTCACCTTCGTGACCTAATCACCTCCCAAAGGCCCCACCTACTAATACCATCACCTTTAGGGGTTAGGATTTCAACCATATGAGTTTTAGGGGCACACATTCAGACAATAGCACCGGCACTGTGCTCGTTACTTTTATACTTTATGTTCCCAGTAATTCCATGGAGTTGGTATTTCCTTTATCCTAAAAATGAAGAAGCTGGCTTAGGAAAGTTAAGCAACTTGCTCAAAGTACTCAGCTAGTAAGTAGTGGGGCAGGGATTCACATCCCCGTCCTTCTTGCCTCAAAGCCTTACTGTGCTAAACTAGAAGTTCTGTTACATTGGGGAAGTCATTTAGAGGATATATACTGTTTAGTTAGTAGGAGAACTTGCCTTTTGAAGTGGGAATTTTTCATAGCCTCATATTAAACGTAAAATGCATCTTTTTCAGTTTATTTGGCTCAGTTGATTCAAGAAAGTTAATATGCTTGTCCAACCTAAGATTTACATTCCAGCTGGTCTTAATATTGCAAAAGAAACCGAGTTTGAGAGACTTACCTTTACCTTCTATTTGTCACCTGTGTGATATTTTTATGTGTTTGGCAGCTTTCCTGAGCAGGAAACTTCCACAGCCTATTGGTTGGCAATTCAGAAATCCAAGGTTGGGGCCTGGCTTTGGAGAGAAATCTGCTTAGGCAACACTTTGTGAGTTAGGTAGGAGAGAAAGTTGAGTGTGTAGGTGATGTGTTCTTTTAGGGTTATAACGTTCCATTATTAGACATACTTTTACCAAACCTAAGCTCTGGTTTGTTCATCACTGGTAGGGAAGATGTCCAGTGGAATTCTTTTTTTTTTTTAAGTACTTGATTTTCATTTGAATTAAAAAAAATTCATTCATTCATTCATTCATGCTGCACCAGGTCTTAGTTGCAGCATGCGAACTCTGGTTGTGGCATGCATGTGAGATCTAGTTCCCCAACCAGGGATCAAACCTGGGTCTCCTGCATTGGGAGCGCAGAGTCTTACCCGTTGGGCCACCAGGGAAGGCCCCCAGTGGAATTCTTAACTGAGGATGTTTAGGAGAGGGTGGGTTAGAATGACTCTTCATGCCTTTCCTCTTGTCTTAGGGTGGTCTCAGGTTATCGGACATAAACATGCAGAATGACATTCCTCTGTATTATTAAACATTTAAATATTTCAGAACATTCTTTTTTTTTCTTTTTTTAAAAAATTTATTTATTTGTGGCTGTGTTGGGTCTTCGTTGCTGTGCATGGGCTTTCTCTAGTTGCGGGGAGCGTGGGCTACTCTTTGTTGCGGTGCACGGGCTTCTCATTGTAGTGGCTTCTCTTGTTGCAGAGCACGGGCTCTAGGTGCGCAGGCTTCAGTAGTTGCGGCACGCAGGCTCAGTAGTTGTGGCTCACAGGCTCTAGAGTGCAGGCTCAGTAGTCGTGGCACATGGGTTTACTTGCTCCGCGGCATGTGGGATCTTCCCTGACCAGGGATTGAACTCGTGTCCCCTGCGTTGGCATGCAGATTCTCAACCACTGAGCCACCAGGGAAGCCCCCAGAACATTCTGTTTTAAAATTCATTTTTATCATGGTATTCCAGGAAATAGGAAGAGCTTTTTAAAGTTCTGTAACCCTGACTTTTGAAATTTTGTATTGCAATACAATATGTAATGCATATTGTAATACAATATGCATATTGTATTAGTTTCTTAGGAGTGCTGTAACAAAGTGCCACAAACGGGGTGGCTTAAGAAAAGAAATTCATTCCCTAACAGCTCAGGAGACCAGAATTCCGAAAATAAGGTGTTGGCAGGGTAGATTCCTTCTGGAGGCCCTGAGGGAGAATCGTCCTGTGTTTCTCTTGGTGGTTTCTGGCAATCCTTGGCATTCCTTGGCTTTTAGTTTCAGCATTCTGATTTCTGTCTCTGTGGTCACATGGCCACCTTCTCTCTGTGTTCTCTCTTCTTACAAGGACACTGCTCTTTGAATTTAGGTCCCACCCATCTCCAGTATGATCTCAACTTAACTAATTACATCTGTAAAGACTCTATTTTTAAATAAGGTCCCATTCTGAGATTCCAGTGGACATGCATTTTAGGGGGGGGGGACACTGCTCAACCCCATACACATATTTACAGATATGAAGGGTTTATCACTAAATATTAAGTGTGCTAAGTTTCATATTTTATTTATAAAATAAGGAATGAATTCTATGTAAGCAAACTTTAGTCTCATAATTATGTACTATTTGCTTCCCCAATGCATGATTGAACTATAAAACACATTTATAGGGTTAAAAATTTTCCTTTGCTACATGAAAAGGCAAGTCCCAAAGGAAGAAATACAAATGGTTAAGACATATTCATGAAAATATGTGTTGCATAACAGTAATCAAGAAAGTACAAATGTATTGGTACACAGTCTTTATGTGACAGTATCAACATTTTAAATGTTCACGTCTTTTGATCCACTATTTCACTTTTAGGAGATTACCCTAAGGGACTGTCCATATGTAAGTAGATAAAAATATGTGGACCAGAATAATACTACTGTGGCATTATTATTATAATAGTGAATAATTGGAAACAACCCAAATATGTATTTTTGAGGAATTGGTTAAATTATGGTACATCACACAAAGGAATGAAAAGAAGTCATTTAAAAGATAAGATAGATAAATGGATCTATCTGTATTTACATAGAAAGATATTCATGATATGTTATTAAATGTAAAAAGATTGCAGAGTAGCATATATTGTAAGATCCTAAAAATAAGTACATATAAGGATGTTTTCAAAAGGAAAGATTTGAAAAATAAAAATTTCCTTTTTTATTTCACTTTAAAAGTATGTTAATATTAGTTTGCCCTGGGACTTCCCTGGCGGTACAGTGGTTGAGAATCTGCCTTCCAATGCAGGGGATGCGGGTTTGATCCCTGGTCGGGGAACTAAGATCCCACATGCTGCGGGGCAACTAAGCCCCTGTGCCCCAGCTACTGAGCCTGCGCGCCACAACTAGGGAGCCCATGCGCTGCAGTGAAAGATCCCGTATGCTGCAGCGAAGATCCTGTGTGCTGCAACTAAGACCCGAGCAGCCAAATAAATAAATAAATAGTAAATAAATTAAAAAAAAAAAAAACCTGAGGAAAAAAAATATTAGTTTGCCCTTGTGTGTCTATTTAGGGAACTATAGTCATTAGGAGGATTGTTCATGAAGAATTCTTCTTAGCTCTGCAAACATGTATGTACTTTTTAGCTTTGGAGTTGGGTTTGGAGTTTGGAGTTTGTAATTTTAGGGAATCTTTTAAACAAGATATTGAAGGGTGTTGAGTGAAGAGTAAATTTAGGATGCTACATTGCAAATAGTAGGTGACTTGTGAATATTTGGCAAGTGCTTGATTGAGAACCACATAAACTTCATTGTCGGGGGGGATCTTTAAGTAGAGCTGATACATTTCTCAGAGTTAGAAAAATACCTAGACATTTCAATATATTTTCTCAAGTATATTCTTGTACAATGACTTGGTTGAGGTTCTGCAGCCCCGCCCCATATAACCTGGGCAAGACACCATTAGCCTGAGAATGTTTACGGTTAATCCAGAAGAGGATCTTCATGTAGTTTCTGTAGGACATTTAAATTTATTAAGAACTACATTCTGAAGCTATTTTCTGCAAATGTTCCCCTAAGTACTTTAGGGATTGTTTTAGTGGTTTTATTTTATTTTTTTAAAAAAAGAATAACCATTTATTCAGAGGTGAACACCTGCCAGACAGTTTTGGTATAATCAGTGCTGAGCTGCTGTTCCTACAATAGTTAGCTAGGAGATGAGCTCATTTTTGAGACTCCTTTTCATCCGACACAGGACGACTGTCTTCACCATAAAGAAAAGTGTCTTCCTTTTTACTAGGGCAGAGAGACCTAATACAGTAACTACTGAATTGTTTAGAAATTAAACAGAAGAGATTGTAGGGAGCAGTCTTCTTGGATGCCATGAGATACTGAGATTGTCTCAGTCGTGAGAGAGTTCTTGTCTGTTCTGAGTCTAAAACTCATATTTTGGTACAGCCTTCATAGAAACATTAATAGCTGAGGGTCTATGAAATCTGGATAAAAACATGGATAATACAGTCTGTGGTGTCTAGATCCTGCTGCGTCTTTTGTGAAATAATTGCTGAAGCTCTCATTCTTTCAGTGCGATGAACGTTGAAACCATAAAAAAAAATTTTTTTTCTGAATAGGTAATGCACTCACATGTTTAAAATCCCAGAAAAGATTAAGAAGTAAGTATTTAGTGAAAAGTCTCTCTTCCATTTTTGTAGGCTTCCAGAGTTTCTTCTAGTATATGCAAAGCAAATATAAATATACACGGGATAGCATTTTATGTACCCTATGTGTTGTTCACCCCAAGGTTATAAAGAATTTGTCCCACTTTTTTTTCTTGAAATTTTGCGGTTCCATTTTTCACATTATAATTTATGATACAGTTTGGATCCAGCTTATTTTCTGAATGGGCGCCTATTTGTCTCAACACTATTTGTTGAATAGTCCAACTTTCCCCCACTGGTTGAAATGTCACCTTTATCAAATGTTAAGCTACTAATCAATGTGTAATATAGGGATCAATCCCTTTTTAAAGTTGATATAGGCCATATTTTGGCGCCATCCTGAAAAGACTATAGAATTAAGAGTATTTAGATGGAGATTGGTACCCATTTATTTAGGTAGGACATTGAAAAACTTAAAAAATTTTTTGATGTCAAGAGATCTTATGATTGATTAGTTATTTAAGATGGGGTGGAAATCAGTGATTGGAAGTATATGTTACTATTTAGAGAAAAATCTCATGTAGATTTCAATTTAGGAGCCATAAATAAATTCTAATTATAAAATTTAAAGCATGGGGGAAAAGTAAATTTTATTAGACCTCTGGAATTGGGGAAGGACTCATTAAAATTAGAAAGAATAAAAGAAATTATCAAGGAAAAGTGCTGTAGTTTTGAATACATAATAATTAATCTTATGCATATTTACAAAAAGGCAAACGAACTGGAGAAAATATTTTAGTTATCATGGTACACATAAGGATAACATATTTATTTACTTGCTGAAGAGTGTCTGTATTCCAAGATAAGGCCCTAATAAATAGTTCACTGAAAAGGAAATCAGCTGATGAACAAATATGGGAGAAAGTTTGGCCTAACTAGTAATAAAAGCAAATTGAAATAATGACCTACCATTAAATTTTTAAATATGCTATTAGATATCCGAAAGAAAGCGTAAGTATTACATGTAAGAAAGGATACACGTAATGTATATATGTAAGGTATGAAACATCACTTAATGAACATCATCAACCCACTACCCAACTTACTATCTAGAACTAGAATTGGCAAACTTTTTCTGTAATGGACTAAATAGTAAATGTTTTAGACTTTGTGGGCCTTACAACTACTCAGCTCTGCTGTTGTAGCAAGAAAGCAGCCATAGACAATTGTATTAATGAATGTACATGGTTGTATTCCAATAAAACTTTCTTTACAAATATAGTTAGCAGGTTGTATTTGGCCCAAGGGCTGTAGCTTTCCAGAACTACAGAACATTACAAGTACTATTTTCTATACCTGTATGCTTCTTCCCATCTCCCTGCCTCTCCACAGAAATAACCACTATTGTAAATTTTGCTTTTTCTGTCCTTGAATTAAAAAAAAGTTATTACTTGTGTTTGGTTCACTTAACAGTCTATTGCTAAGTTTCTTTAATTTTGAACTTTATAAAAATGTAATATGTGACCAACTTGAATTTTTACTGAGCATTTTATTTTTAAGGTTATCTGTATTATTGCATGTAGTTGTATTTCATTCAGTTTCATTGTAGTATAATAGTGCCTTCTGTGAATATAACAGTTTATTCTCAATGGTTTTCTCCAGTTTTTTTGCTGTTATGAACAGTGCTGCTATGAACATTCTTGTATGTGTGGATATATGGGAATTTCCCAAGGGTATGTGCTTAAAAGTGGGATTGATGGATATTGGAATATGTAATATAGCTTCACCTTTACTAGATAATGCCAAATTGTTTTCCAAAGTTCTTGTTCCAGTTTATAGTCCCTTCATCAGTGTATATAAAAATTCCCATTGATCCATATCCTTGGCAGCACTTGGTATTATCAAACATCTTAGTTTTGCTAAATTAGTGATATAAAATATCTCATTGTGATCTTAAATTGCATTTCCCTGATTACTAATGGGATTGAATATCTTTTCATGTATTTATTTCCATTCATGTTTCCTTTCCTTTGAAATTCCTGTTGTCCGGTTTTAATTGGGTTGTCTTTCTCTGCACTGTAAAGATCCTGTATGTCTACTTTAAGATATGAGCCTTGGGCTTCCCTGGTGGCACAGTGGTTAAGAATCCGCCTGCCAATGCAGGGGACACGGGTTCGAGCCCTGGTCCGGGAAGATCCCACATGCCGCGGAGCAACTAATCCCGTGCGCCACAACTACTGAGCCTGCGCTCTAGATCCTGTGAGCCACAACTACTGAAGCCCGCACCTAGAGCCTGTGCTCTGCAACAAGAGAAGCCACCGCAATGAGAAGCCCATGTAACATAACGAAGAGTAGCCCCCACTCTCTGCAACTAGAGAAAGCCCGTGCCCAGCAATGAACGTCCAATGCGCCTAAAATAAATAAATAAAATAAGTAAATTTATTAAAAAAAAAAAAGATATGCGCCTTGTTGGTGGTTTTGCATTGCAGGTATCTTCTCCCATCCTGTGTCTTGCCTTTTCTTTTTTTAGTAGTAGGGTCTTAGTTTTAATGTGGTCGAATTCATTCACCTTTGATTTTATGTAGTACTTTTTAAGTCTTGTTTTAGAAAATCCTTTCCTTTCTCTGCACACACACACATGCATACAAACACTCTTAAATTTTGTCTTTCATATTTGTGTTTAGTCGACTGGGAATTAATTTTTGTGTATGTGAGGTGGAGATCCGTTTTCTATTTTTGTACATAGATGCCAATACTTTTGACATCATTGATTGAATACTCTGTTTTCCCGTTGTTTGCAATTTCTGTTATGTTTAAAAAAATCCTTTTATAAATGCATGGGTCAGATTCTAGGCTCTTAATTCTGTCCCACTGGTCATTTTGTCCAGCTCTGTGCCATTACTACATTATCATAATTACTGTTAATTTATAATAAGAGTTGATATCTGGTAGAACGGTTCCCTCCCTTTTTTACCTGTAGTCATCTTCAGGACTGTCTTAATTATGCTTTAGTCTTTGCTCTTCTGTGTAAGTTTTGGAATCAGTTTATCAAGTTCATTAATGTCTCTGTTTGGTTTTTGATTGGAATTGCATTGGATCTATAAATTGGTCTGATGGGGATTGGCATGTATTTATGACAATGGGAAGGTATTCTTATCCTGAACAGAGTAATCTCTCTCCATTTATTTAGGTTTTTTAGTTTCTTTATGAAGAATATAAAAACTTGATTAAGGTCTTATACATGTTTTGTTAGATTTATTTTAGAAGTTTCCTTAGAAGTTAGAAATCTTAAAAATTATTTTTCCTAATTATGCTGGTATGTTGAAATGCATTTGATTTTTCTATATGATAAATTCAGCCATCTTGCTGAACTCTCGTTATTGCTAGTAATATATCTGTAAATATTAGGTATTCTCTACGTAATTTATGGAGAATGGAGTTTTTGCTTTTTTCCACATCGGATTTTATATTTTTTAATTTTGTTCTTGACTTGTAGGTCTAGGACTCCAGTACAGTGTTGAATAGAAGCAATGATAATAGGCATCTTCATCTTGTTTCTGATTTTAAAGGGAATGCTTCTAACATTTTACCATTATTGTTTGCAGTAGGTTTTTAGTATATATCCATTTTAGACTAAGGAAGTTCCCTTCCATTCCCATTTTGCCAAAAATATTTTAAAAATTATATATTGGTATTGTATTTTGTCACATGTTTCTTCTGCATTTATTGAAATGAACATGTGGTTTTTCTGCTTTAGTCTGTTAATGTGGTGAATGATAACAGATGTTTCTAATGCTAAACTAAACCACTTTTGCGTTTCTGGGATAAATGGGTCCTGATATATTATCTTTTTTCTTTCTTTTTAAAATAAGTATCTGTCGCTGGATTTGATTTCCTAATAATATGCATGGAATTTTGGTATCTAAGTTTATGAGCAAGATTGGTCTATAATTTTCTGGTCACAAATGCCGTTGTCTGGTTTTGGCATACTGGTCTCACCCTTTCTCCTCACCCTGTTTTCTGGAAGAGTTCACATCACATTAAGGTGTTTAAAAGTGGTAGAAGAAACCTGAAACTCCTCAAGTCTGTGTGTGTGTGTGTGAATATTTTTCACTGTTGATTCAGTTAAACTCATTATCTTCAGTTTTAGTCATTAGTTTTTTAGTTTTCTTTCCGTTTTTATTTTTTTTTATTTTTATTTTTTTTTATATACATGTCAATCCCAATCCCCCAGTTCAGCACACCACCATCCCCACACCACCGCAGTTTTCCCCCCTTGGTGTCCATATGTCCATTCTCTACATCTGTGTCTCAACTTCTGCCCTGCAAACCGGCTCATCTGTACCATTTTTCTAGGTTCCACATACATGCATTAATATACGATATTTGTTTTTCTCTTTCTGACTTACTTCACTCTGTATGACAGTCTCTAGATCCATCCACGTCTCAACAAATGACTCAATTTCGTTCCTTTTTATGGCTGAGTAATATTCCATTGTATATATGTACCACAACTTCTTTATCCATTCGTCTGTTGATGGGCATTTAGGTTGCTTCCATGACCTGGCTATTGTAAATAGTGCTGCAATGAACATTCGGGTTCATGCGTCTTTTTGAATTACGGTTTTCTCTGGGTATACGCCCAGTGGTGGGATTGCTGGGTCATATGGTAATTCTATTTTTAGTTTTTTAAGGAACCTCCATATTGTTCTCCATAGTGGCTGTATCAATTTACATTCCCACCAACAGTGCAAGAGGGTTCCCTTTTCTCCACACCCTCTCCAGCATTTGTTGTTTGTAGATTTTCTGATGATGCCCATTCTAACAGGAGTGAGGTGATACCTCATTGTAGTTTTGATTTGCATTTCTCTAATAATTAGTGATGTTGAGCATCTTTTCATGTGCTTTGTGGCCGTCTGTATGTCTTCTTTGGAGAAATGTCTATTTAGGTCTTCTGCCCATTTTTGGATTGGGGTGTTTGTTTCTTTAATATTGAGCTGAATGAGCTGTTTATATATTTTGGAGATTAATCCTTTGTCCGTTGATTCGTTTGCAAATATTTTCTCCCATTCCGAGGGTTGTCTTTTCGTCTTGTTTATGGTTTCCTTTGCTGTGCAAAAGCTTTGAAGTTTCATTAGGTCCCATTTGTTTATTTTTGTTTTTATTTCCATTACTCTAGGAGGTGGATCAAAAAAGATCTTGCTGTGATTTATGTCAAAGAGTGTTCTTCCTATGTTTTCCTCTAAGAGTTTTATAGTGTCCAGTCTTATATTTAGGTCTCTAATCCATTTTGAGTTTATTTTTGTGTATGGTGTTAGGGAGTATTCTAATTTCATTCTTTTACATGTAGCTGTCCAGTTTTCCCAGCACCACTTATTGAAGAGACTGTCTTTTCTCCATTGTATATCTTTGCCTCCTTTGTCATAGATTAGTTGACCATAGGTGCGTGGGTTAATCTCTGGGCTTTCTATCTTGTTCTATTGATCTATGTTTCTGTTTTTGTGCCAGTACCATATTGTCTTCATTACTGTAGCTTCGTAGTATAGTCTGAAGTCAGGGAGTCTGATTCCTCCAGCTCCATTTTTTTCCCTCAAGACTGCTTTGGCTATTCGGGGTCTTTTGTGTCTCCATACAAATTTTAAGATGATTTGTTCTAGCTCCGTAAAAAATGCCATTGGTAATTTGATAGGGATTGCATTGAATCTGTAGATTGCTTTGGGTAGTATACTCATTTTCACCATGTTGATTCTTCCAGTCCAAGAACATGGTATATCTCTCCATCTGTTGGTATCATCTTTAATTTCTTTCATCAGTGTCTTACAGTTTTCTGCATACAGGTCTTTTGTCTCCCTAGGTAGGTTTATTCCTAGGTATTTTATTCTTTTTGTTGCAATGGTAAATGGGAGTGTTTCCATAATTTCTCTTTCAGATTTTTCATCATTAGTGTATAGGAATGCAAGAGATTTCTGTGCATTAATTTTGTATCCTGCAACGTTACCATATTCATTAATTAGCTCTAGCAGTTTTCTGGTGGCAGTTTTAGGATTCTTTATGTATAGTATCATGTCATCCGCAAACAGTGACAGTTTTACTTCTTCTTTTCCAATTTGTATTCCTTTTATTTCTTTTTCTTCTCTGATTGCCGTGGCTAGGACTTCCAGAACTATGTTGAATAATAGTGGTGAGAGTAGACATCCTTGGCTCGTTCCTGATCTTACAGGAAATACTTTCAGTTTTTCACCATTGAGAATGATGTTTGCTGTGGGTTTGTCATATATGGCCTTTATTATGTTGAGGTAGGTTCCCTCTATGCCCACTTTCTGGAGAGTTTTTATCATAAATGGGTGTTGAATTTTGTCAAAAGCTTTTTCTGCATCTATTGAGATGATCATATGGTTTTTATTCTTCAATTTGTTAATATGGTGTATCACATTGATTGATTTGCGTATATTGAAGAATCCTTGCATCCCTGGGATAAATCCCACTTGATCGTGGTGTATGATCCTTTTAATGTGTTGTTGGATTCTGTTTGCTAGTATTTTGTTGAGGATTTTTGCATCTATATTCATCAGTGATATTGGTCTGTAATTTTCTTTTTTTGTAGTGTCTTTGTCTGGTTTTGGTATCAGGGTGATGGTGGCCTCATAGAACGAGTTTGGGAGTGTTCCTTCCTCTGCAATTTTTTGGAAGAGTTTGAGAAGGATAGGTGTTAGCTCTTCTCTAAATGTTTGATAGAATTCACCTGTGAAGCCATCTGGTCCTGGACTTTTGTTTGTTGGAAGATTTTTAATCACAGTTTCAATTTCATTACTTGTGATTGGTCTGTTCATATTTTCTGTTTCTTCCTGGTTCAGTCTTGGAAAGTTATACCTTTCTAAAAATTTGTCCATTTCTTCCAGGTTGTCCATTTTATTGGCATAAAGTTGCTTGTAGTAGTCTCTTAGGATGCTTTGTATTTCTGCGGTGTCTGTTGTAACTTCTCCTTTTTCATTTCTGATTTTATTGATTTGAGTCCTCTCCCTATTTTTCTTGATGAGTCTGGCTAATGGCTTATCAATTAGGTTTATCTTCTCAAACAACCAGCTTTTAGTTTTATTGATCTTTGCTATTGTTTTCTTTGTTTCTATTTCATTTATTTCTGCTCTGATCTTTATGATTTCTTTCCTTCTGCTAACTTTGGGTTTTGTTTGTTCTTCTTTCTCTAGTTTCTTTAGGTGTAAGGTTAGATTGTTTACTTCAGATTTTTCTTGTTTCTTTAGGTAGGCTTGTATAGCTATAAACTTCCCTCGTAGAACTGCTTTCACTGCATCCCATAGGCTTTGGGTCGTCGTGTTTTCATTGTCATTTGGCTCTAGGTATTTTTCTATTTCCTCTTTGATTTCTTCAGTGATCTCTTGGTTATTTAGTAACGTATTGTTTAGCCTCCATGTGTTTGTCTTTTTTACGTTTTTTCACCTGTAATTCATTTCTAATCTCATCGCGTTGTGGTCAGAAAAGATGCTTGATATGATTTCAATTTTCTTAAATTTACTGAGGCTTGATTTGTGACCCAAGATGTGACCTGTCCTGGAGAATGTTCCGTGCGCACTTGAGAAGAACGTGTAATCTGCTGTTTTTGGATGGAATGTCCTATATATATCAATTAAAGCTATCTGGTCTATTGTGTCATTTAAAGCTTCTGTTTCCTTATTTATTTTCATTTTGGATGATCTGTCCATTGGTGTAAGTGAGGTGTTAAAGTCCCCCACTATGATTGTGTTACTGTCAATTTCCTCTTTTATAGCTGTTAGCAGTTGCCTTATGTACTGAGGTGCTCCTGTGTTGGGTGCATATATATTTATAATTGTTATATCTTCTTCTTGGATTGATCCCTGGATCATTATGTAGTGTCCTTCCTGGTCTCTTGTAACATTCTTTATTTTAAAGTCTATTTTATCTGATATGAGTATAGCTACTCCAGCTTTCTTTTGATTTCCATTTGCATGGAATATCTTTTTCCATCCCCTCACTTTCAGTCTGTATGTGTCCCTAGGTCTAAAGTGGGTCTCTTGTAGACAGCATATATATGGGTCGTGTTTTTGTATCCATTCAGCCAGTCTATGTCTTTTGGTTGGGGCATTTAATCCATTCACGTTTAAGGTAATTATCGATATGTATGTTCCTATGACCATTTTCTTAATTGTTTTGGGTTTGTTTTTGTAGGTCCTTTTCTTCTCTTGTGTTTCCCACTTAGAGAAGTTCCTTTAGCATTTGTTGTAGAGCTGGTTTGGTGGTGCTGAATTCTCTTAGCTTTGGCTTGTCTGTAAAGCTTTTGATTTCTCCATCAAATCTAAATGAGATCCTTGCCGGGTAGAGTAATCTTGGTTGTAGGTTCTTCCCTTTCATCACTTTAAGTATATCATGCCACTCCCTTCTGGCTTGCAGAGTTTCTGCTGAGAAATCAGCTGTTAACCTTATGGGAGTTCCCTTGTATGTTATTTGTCGTTTTTCCCTTGCTGCTTTCAATAATTTTTCTTTGTCTTTAATTTTTGCCACTTTGATTACTATGTGTCTCGGCGTGTTTCTCCTTGGGTTTATCCTGTATGGGACTCTCTGCGCTTCCTGGACTTGGGTGGCTATTTCCTTTCCCATGTTAGGGAAGTTTTCGACTATAATCTCTTCAAATATTTTCTCTGGTCCTTTCTCTCTCTCTTCTCCTTCTGGGACCCCTATAATGCGAATGTTGTTGCGTTTAATGTTGTCCCAGAGGTCTCTTAGGCTGTCTTCATTTCTTTTCATTCTTTTTTCTTTAGTCTGTTCTGCAGCAGTGAATTTCACCATTCCGTCTTCCAGGTCACTTATCCGTTCTTCTGCCTCAGTTATTCTGTTATTGGTTCCTTCTAGTGTAGTTTTCATTTCAGTTATTGTATTGTTCATCTCTGTTTGTTTGTTCTTTAATTCTTCTAGGTCTTTGTTAAACGTTTCTTGCATCTTCTCGATCTTTGCCTCCATTCTTTTTCCGAGGTCCTGGATCATCTTCACTATCATTATTCTGAATTCTTTCTCTGGAAGGTTGCCTATCTCCACTTCATTTAGTTGTTTTTCTGGGGTTTTTTCTTGTTCCTTCATCTGGTACATAGCCCTCTGCCTTTTCATCTTGTCTATCTTTCTGTAACTGTGGTTTTTGGTCCACAGGCTGCAGGATTGTAGTTTTTCTTGCTTCTGCTGTCTGCCCTCTGGTGGTTGAGGCTATCTAAGAGGCTTGATGGGAGGCTCTGGTGGTGGGTAGCCCGTTTTTAATATAAGATTATTTATTTACGTATTGATTGATTGATTGATTGATTGCTGCGTTGGGTCTTCATTGCTGTGCGCGGGCTTTCTCTAGTTGCAGTGAGCGGGGGCTACTCTGTTTGTTGCGGTGCGCAGGCTTCTCATTGTGGTGGCTTCTCTTGTAGAGCATGGGCTCTAGGTGCGTGGGCCCAGTAGTTGTGGCTTGTGGGCTCTATTGCACAGGCTCAGTAGCTGTGGTGCACGGGCTTATTTGCTCTGCGGCATGTGGGATCATCCGGGACCAGGGCTCAAACTCGTGTCCCCTGCATTGGCAGGCGGATTCTTAACCACTGTGCCACCAGGGAAGTCCCAATGTAAGATTTTAAGGCTGTCAATTTCTCTTGGTGCAGTTTAGATGGTTGTGTTAGGTGACACTTTCATTATCATTCACTTCTAAATATGTAGTGTTTGATTTCTTGTATGGTTTCTTTGACCTATGTGTTATTTAGAAGTATGATTTTTAACTTCCAAATGTTATGTGAATTAAAAAACTTTAAATTTAATTCTCTGCTACTTAAGCTTTTGGTGATGCGTTTATTGACACATTTTATCGAATACTTTGATAGTGTTTGACTGCTATGACACTGAGTCTTAAACATTTGCTGATATGTATTTTATGACCTAGACTTTTTATACATGTTCCATATGTGCTTGAGCACAGTGGACATTTTGTTTAATTTTGGGGTATAAGGTTCATTTTTATCTCTAAATCATACTTGTTAATTATGTCATTTTAAAAATGTTCACTAATTTTTGTCTCCTTGAGTATCAATAACATATATGTATTGATATTCCACTGTTTTGGTGGATTTGTCAGTGCTCCCTATTGTTCTGTCACATATTTTGAGGCTATTTTAATAAAGTTTTGAATTGATACGTCTTTTTGGTAAATTGAGGCAATATGTAGTAGCCCTCTTTATCCCTAATACCATTTTTTGTTGTTGTTTGAGCATTTTTATCTTTATTAATAAGGCGATTCTAGCTTTGTTTTCCTTAGTATTTGTCTGTATATCTTTTTCTGTCATGTTCAACCTCTCTGTGACTGTATGTTTTAGGTGTGTGTGTCTGTTGTAAACAGCATATACGTGGATTTAACAAAAATGCAATTTGATAACCTCTGTTTTTTTAATTGGTGGGTTTAGTCCATTTTCTGATTTCTGAAATATTTGGTTTTAGAGCTACCATCTTGCCTTTTGGTTTCTATTAGTTTTACTCTTTCTATGCTTTTTTCCCCCTCCTATTTGTCTTTTTAAAACAAATTGTGTTAGTTTTCTTATTCCAGTCCCCTCCTGTTATAGAAGTTACACCACCTATAAAAATTCTTTCAGTTGTTACCCTTGAAACTTTACCACATGTACTTATTTAAAATGTAAAGAAATAACTTAATCTCCTTCCTGAACAATACAGAGCTTCAGAACAGATTACCTGATTACCTTCCTCCCAACTAGTGTTTCAGTTCTGTTTTCTTTTTAACCTCATCAATTAACTGTCATTATTACTATATAAGATAATATTTGTTTAGCTTTTCTTACATTTTTAAAGAATTTCTTTGTTCACTTTCTTGTCCTGCACACCTTCCTTCTGGAAACATTTTCCTTCTTTCAGAAGGTTTTTGCCGTGTGGCAGTTTTACTGTTATATGTGTATTTCTTTCTATTTAACCTGCTTGTTATATGCTCTGGTTTCTGAAGCTGTGGATTCATGTACTTCATCAGTTCTAGAGAGTTCTCAACCATCATCCCTTCTCTTATTGCCTCTGATTCACTCTCCTTCATCTCCCAGGACTTCTGTTAGACATATATTAAATAATCTTATTCTGTCTTCCATATCTTAATTTTCTTCCTTATTTCCCATCATCATCTCTCTGTGCTGCTCTTTGGTACATTATTCAGATCTCTTTTCCTCCAGAGGAGATCTGTGTTTGCTCCTTTGGGGAGCTAGGGGCTTACCCACCTGGGACCATTCCAGCCCCATTTCATGATCCAACTTAATTTAGGAGTTATTTTTGCCCAAAGTTTGTCACTGCATTGCAGTGAATGGCCTCAAATGAGCCACAGCTTCACATGTACTTAGCTCAGTGCTCTGGTTTCAGCTCACTGCCCACCTGCTCAGCCCCTTGCAGCTCTCTTTTACTTCGAAGTCTACACTGTAACGGAATATATTGTGTGCAGGATCTTGTTAGGAAGAAGGTCCCTTCAGATTCTCTAGTCTTTAGTACTGTCAGAAGCAGAAGCTGCAAGATAGGGACTTCCCTGGTGGCGCAGTGGTTAAGAATCCGCCTGCCAATGCAGGGGACATGGGTTCAAGCCCTGGTCCGGGAAGATCCCACATGCCGCAGAGCAACTAAGCCAGTGCGCCACAGCTACTGAGCCCTCATGCCACAACTACTGAAGCCCGTGTGCCTAGAGCCCGTGCTCCACAACAAGAGAAGCCACCGCAATGCGAAGCCTGCGCACCACAACGAAGAGTAGCCCCTGCTTGCCTCAACTAGAGAAAGCCCAGGCAGCGATGAAGACCCAATGCAGCCAAAACATAAATAAATTAAAAACAAAACAAAGCAAAACTGCAAGATACTATTTTTCACCAATCAAGTCAGTAAAAGTTTTAAAAACAATAAAAATCTCGGTGTGTTCAGAGTAGTAAACAAGTCTTCTCCTACATTGGTGGTAGGGGTATAAATGGGTACAATCTTCTACAGAAGCAGTTTAGCAATATATAAGAGCCTTAAAAAGGAAGGAGGATATTTTAAATGTTAATTGTGATTGTCTGATGGTGGGCTTTATGTATGGTTGTTTTTTTAAAAATAGTTTTGAATGTTTTCCAGGAGTCTACATTGTTGTCACATACCTAGTAATTTCTCTTAGTTGACCCTATAATCTAAGGAGGTAAAAGTAACCTGAAGTTTTTTCCATGGAGATTTTTATGGTGATATTTGTAGTTGGAAAAATTTATAAACCACTTTTGTTTTATTCACTATGCTATCCCCAACTCTTACAGCAGTGCCTGCCACAAAAGGGTGCCCCAAAACTGTTGAATGAATAAATAAGAATGTCTCAATTTTGTAAATTTGGGTTATGGACTGTTGAAAGAGTTCCTATCTTGATGTGGGGTCCCATCTACTTTCTTTTCAGTTGATAGTCTGAATTAGTTGGGAACCTAGGAAGAAGTTGGACCATATAAATCAGATTCCTTGCATTTTCATAGTTGGGCCAGCGAATTCTCACTTTTAGGAAAGAGCTCTATTTAATGGTTCTCCTGAACCCTCTGTGAGAACTTTGTAGAAGCTGTCACCTTCCCTGAGATAGTAGCCTTTGCCCTTTGGGGTGGCCCAGAGGGCCTCTCTGAGGAGGTAATAGAAAATACATATCATGGGGTCCAGGTGCTTTTACTTCCTTTAACATTAGAAAATGAACAAAAATAAAGCACGTGGATGAATAGTGAAATCTAATGGATTTAAGGGGGAGAGTGAGGGTACAGCAAAGGCCTGGCTTGGGAGAACCTGAGGGGTTGATACTTGATTTTCTTGAAGACCTGTTAATGAAATTCTTTAAAAAGTGAAATTTCTTGAAAGTCTAGGGAGTAGACTGAATCTCCCAGAATGGAAAGCAGGGTAGGGATATTCTGCATATTCTGTTCTGGACTAGAGAGGACTTAATACTGCAGAAGGGAAGGAGACAATACAGGTACATGAGAACAGAAGCCCGTCAGCAATCTGGTCATTGTCAGAAAGTGTCAGACTCACAGTCTGGGACCCCCGCCCCTGTCTTTCAGCTAGCAAACGTTAGAACAACTAGATAGAGTGTGAAGATTGTGCGTTATGCTCCCCTTGGTTGGATAAATCTGTTGGGCTTATTGTTTCCTTTTTCTTGGTCCTGTGAACAGATATTGCCAGTGAATTCAAAGAGCAGTTACAGACACTGATACCATATGTATTAAACCCAGCTAACTTAATGGAAAAGGAGATCAATGGCTCAAAAGTCACCTGTCGGGGGCTATTGGAATATTTTAAGGTAAATGTGGGTTTTAATTATTAAAATGTTTGACTTTTGGTTAAACTGATCTAGGTTATAAACTAACTTGGTTTCAATATTTTAAAGCCTGGGGGAAAGTTTCAAGGGGGAGATGGTGAGAGGCGTTTTGAGAGACTCCAGTGTCCTCCCAGGAGTGGGCCACTGGGTGGCAGTATCGGTCTAAGAACCAAATGGATGTTGTTTGCACTCTCTTAGAGGAGTAATTACTGTGGCTAAAGGAAGATTGTTCCGCAAGGAAGATGGTGTGGACAGGAGGTGGTTAGGAAGTTGCTGTGAGTAGGAGGAGACGGCACCTAGATGTGACACGACTACCTCAAGGCGGATGGTCACTCTGCCCACAGGTAGTGGTGAGGCCAGTGTGCATGGGGAGCCTGGTGGGAGTCCTAGACTTGTGCTGCTTTGAGAATATTTTCAGTTAACTAAAAAATGCTAACATGCACTCAGAGGTGTGCTGTGTTTTTGCTAATTCCTGGGTGTTGATCTAGGTCTTTAGGAAAATGCAATTGTATGGTCACTGTTTCTAAAAATTAAAGTCCAGTTAAATATGACAGAACGCCATTTTTCATAATTGTTTTTATGTTTATATTCTAAGGCATATATTAAAATTTACCAAGGAGAAGATCTGCCTCACCCCAAATCCATGCTTCAGGTAAGCAGTTCTTTGGCATCCTAAATGATATCCTTTGATTACTTGAGTTGACCCGTATACAGTAAGCAGAGTCCTTTAAGAAGAGAATGCTGTTGGTCCCCCCCCTTTTTATTATGCTGAGGTCCGTTCATGTTTAGCACATTTTCCAGCAGTGTGACTCCCTTCCGGTTTTCTTGTCTGTATTCATGCTGGTGAAGTTAGAACAGAATGGCTTCTTGCTGGGCCTGGTCTTCCCCCAAAACATACTGTGGAAAACAGTGTTTTATTATTCCCAGGTTAAACATACCCAGTTCTGTTAGACAAATCATTTCCTGTTACCTGTTGTCTCTTTTCATAGAACATGTCCGATGTATCTAAATATTTCCTGTTTACTAATCAGGTTTTTAATTTGCAAATAGTTTTATTTCCAACATTTTGATGTTTCCAAGATGTCATTTTGTTAAAACATATAATTTCTGACTTTCATGTGCTGAAGATAAGGCCATTTATTGCCAAATCTTTATTTCTTTTTATTTATTTATTTATTTAAGTACTTTTGGCCGCGTTGGGTCTTTGTTGCTGCACGCGGGTTTTCTCTAGTTGTTGCGGCGAGCGGGGGCTACTCTTCGTTGCGGTGCACGGGCTCCTCATTGCAGTGGCTTCTCTTGTTGTGCAGCACAGGCTCTAGGCACGTGGGCTTCAGTAGTTGTGGTGCATGGGCTCAGTAGTTGTGGCTCATGGGCTCTAGAGCGCAGGCTCAGTAGTTGTGGCGCATGGACTTAGTTGCTCTGTGGCATGTGGGATCTTCCCGCACCAGGGATCAAACCCGTGTCCCCTGCATTGGCAGGTGGATTCTTAACCACTGCGCCACCAGGGAAGCCCCAAATGTTTATTTCTTTAGTAGGATAACATTTTCACAAAGGGAGCTAGAGATTGGGATTGATGTTGTAAAGATAAATGTTTCCTCTTCTTTTCTGTGTTACATCTATTTTTTAACACATAAAATCGAAGCAAAGGAAATACTTTCAGAGGTTTAATTTTATGATGAAGATTCTTATGTATGAGAACATTTTTTGGCAGAAAATTTGGCAGAAGAGGTGTATTTTAATTCATAAATTGGGCTATATGGAAAGCTGAAAAACAGAAGAAGAATAAAGAAAGGGGAATGGGGAATAGGGTGAGAGAAAATTTGTACTTGGTTATTTGTGGAGGAATATTAAAAGAGAAAGGATTTACGGTTTATGCTTTCATTTCTTAAAAGGCCACTGCTGAAGCCAACAATTTAGCAGCTGCAGCCTCTGCCAAGGACATGTACTATAACAACATGGAAGAGGTGGGTGTGCTGGGCAGTTGTCTTATTCTGAAATATCCATAACTGGGCATGTTGCTGACTTCAGGAGTCCAAACTTGATCCCGTTTAGTGTATCTTATGATGATGAGGCAACAGTCAGGTCTTCCTGCTTATTGGGGCCTTTTAATTATGGCCCTTTCTAAGCAAGGCTTTCTTACAGTGTCACTGCTCTCACTAATCCATATCACCCTGGTTACTAAGTGTGCTTTTCTGAGGAATTGAAGCCAGACCTCTATTGGTCTTGGTCATCATTTTAAAGTTAATTTCTAATATCTTAAAATATTCTAAGCTTTTCAGTGTTTTCACTTGTTTTATTTGGCATTTGTTTTTGAAGGGTTCTTCACCCTTCACATTGTGTCTTTATTCTTTTTAGGTTTCTGGGGGCGACAAACCTTATTTGTCTCCAGACATTCTAGAGGAGAAGCACTGTGAATTCAAAGAACTTGCTCTGGACCATTTTAAGAAGATAAAAAAGATGGGTGGGAAGGATTTTAGCCTTCGTTACCAGCAGGAGCTGGAGGAGGAGATCAAGGAACTCTATGAGAACTTCTGCAAGCACAATGGTAGCAAGAATGTCTTCAGCACCTTCCGAACCCCTGCAGTGCTCTTCACAGGCATTGTGGCTTTGTACATAGCCTCAGGCCTCACTGGCTTTATTGGTCTTGAGGTGGTGGCCCAGCTGTTCAACTGTATGGTTGGACTGCTGTTAATAGCGCTTCTCACCTGGGGGTACATCAGGTACTCTGGTCAGTATCGTGAGCTGGGCGGTGCTATCGATTCTGGTGCAGCATATGTATTAGAGCAGGTAAGTGGTGCCAGCTGAGCAGGCTGACGGTTGGTAATGGACAGATATTTGTGCTTTTATTGTAAAATATCTCCATTTGGAAGAGTTCAATAGTGAAAGAAGGCATGAGAAACTTCCCCCGGCCATTTTTTTTTTTCTAATAGGCCTTACGTTTCATTATCCTTCTTTAGGATATTAATGTTTATTTGTAATATTTTGTTTCCATGCTTAAAAACTGCTCTTTAATGCAAAAAAATTTCCAACTTACATATGTTGTGTTCTTCATGGGAAACTTTTAACTGCGTGTTCATCAGACATAATTCCTGTGTGAGTCTCTCCCCCATCCAAGGTTAGTTTGCTTCACTGAAAGTCACAAGCTATGAAAAATATGAACTTAACAAACTGTTCTATTTTGAGACCTACTAATGGATGGCATGTCTTTCACTTAAATCATTCAGTAAGCCAGTGGCTTTTGACATTGACATGATCTCTAGGTTTATAGATCCTTGAGACTCGGCTTTCTCTTTCTGAGTAGCAGGAACATATCAGTTAAGTTAGAAGCTTGTGGTAAAGCCAGGAGAGCTGCCCACCCCATTCCAGTAAGGTAGCAAAGGCTCAGCTGACGGACTCTCTGGGGAGTTAGCAGCTGCCACAGGCTCCCCGACCCCTGCATTTTCATTCCCTTATTTTCTATAACATACTAACAACGTAGACAGAGATTTTCGAAAGTTTGTCTCCAATGGCTTACTCTTTTGATGCTGTGCTGTATTTTATTAACTGACATGTTGAATAAATGGACTTTTGCAGGCCACTTCTCACGTTGGTAATTCCACTCAGGCTGCTGTGAGGGACGCAGTTGTTGGGAGGCCATCCTCGGATAAAAAAGCTCAGTAGCATCTTAACAAGAGGATCCAACAAGACCCCGGCCAGCCCCTTCTGATTTCTGGGCTTCTGCCACGGCCACAGGTCCAGGTCCCAAGGAACGCAGACCTGGGACCATCTGGGAAGAGCTGAAACACGGCACTAATAAATGAGCAGACCTTTCCTGTGGTTTCAAATTCTTAAACACACTTCCATTTCTCTTGGAAGCATTTCTTTTCCTTGCTGGTGTAGATCCAAGCCTATGTCTGTCTTCTTATTACTCTCTGCTTTGTGCACTTTATGGGGAAAAAGCTAAAAGAAAAAATGGAAATGCGGTTTTGTCCTATATGTGCCATTTAGTGCCTTTTAAGGTTGAATCCATGCTTTTGAGGACACAATAGGGAGGGGATTGAGGATAACCACATGAAAGATGCTGTTTTGGTGAATTATCAGTTCTTTTGTCCCTTACTCTTGAAAAGGATTTTTTTTTTTTAAAGTTTACAAAACTTGCAAAAGCTTCAGAACTAAAGACTGACTAAAAATGATGTCATTACACTTTTAAAGTCTTACAATATTAGAGAATTGTTTTTGCCACATAGTATGGAAAAATTATATCGTATTTAACTCTACCGTACACTGAAATTTAAGGTCTGTTTCCTGACAGTCTGGCAGTTTTGTTAGAACATATTCTGGTTTTTTTTTTTTTTTTTTTTTTGCCTTCATTCATTCCTATAGCTTCTTTCTAGAAAAGAGACAAACGTGGCTTGAGAAACCAGAGCAGCTTGTAATAAAAGGAATGAGCTTTCATACTTTAAGAAAAAAGCTTGAGTTTAAATGAACCATGTGACCTCTGATAAGTCATTTGAACTTGTGCCTTGGTCAGATTCACTGATTGTAGGTTTATATACATGTATGTATTATACATAACTCACACACAATTGTCACTTGAGAGTTTTTGTTTTTTAGAGTTCTGTATGAGAACAGATCTTTATCAAGGATTAGAGGAAAGACATTTACCAAACATACTGCCTTTAACTGACATCCTATTTCATGTGGTTTAGCAGTAAATCAGGTCTTTATCCACAGTGTTTATTTGCATTCTCCTATTCACTGTCTAATGTTTTTAATAATGGAGCTAAAACTGTCAGTTTTATTTAGTGAGTCATCCCTTATTTAACTTTATACATGACTAGTCTGGGAGCTTTAAAATAGCTTTGGCTTAGTAAGGACCAAAGTCCCACCCAAATATGGACATATAATATCTAGAAGTATCTAAGTATTCTTCATTTACCTTGATCATGTGATAAAAAAATTTATCAGTTGCCTTTTCCTTTGGTTTTATAATGGTGAATTGTTGTGGATTTTAAAACTTCATAAAACTTGCCTGCAGGTATTTATATAAACATTCAGGTATGTGAGCCTTAATTCTTAAGATAATTTAACTTTTGCTGTGGGAGGGAGGGAGGTAGGGAGGTTTAGGCAAATTCTGAGTGTAAATTCTTTATACACGAAGTATGAATGGAAGGTAGAAAAAGTCTCTTCTAGCATGTAATCTCTTTGTCAAAGAATATTTCTCTTGACTGTTTTAACACTTTACCACTCAAGTATTTTTACAAGTTATGAATTAATTCCAAGTGTTTTATGTATTTTTTCATATTTACATACCATCTTGCCCTGAAGTTCTTGCTATTTTATTCAACCGTGGTTAAATTTTAGAAAAATTCCAGCTTGTCCTAAAAACTGTTTACTTGCATATCAGTGATACTTAGCTTTATTATCAATAAATTAAAAGCTTAGTTTTAAAATTTTGGTGCATTTTCAGGTGGCCTCTCATCTTCCTGAAGGTTGATACTTATTTGCTAAAGGCCTTACAGATGTTGAGATACTTAGCTTTTAATGCATTTGTATAAGCACATTTATAGATTTCAGAAATATTGTCTAGAATTATCCTACTTTTAATGGTGAGAAAAGGATGCTGTGTTTAAATTTTATTTTAATACTAAAATATTAGATTTTTTAAAATAAAAAATATATGATGTATGATTTAACGAAATCTTAGAATTTAGTTACTGTTTAAATCCACCATTTCTGTTTTGATCTTAAAGGAATAACTTTGTTTAATTACCCTGGGGAACCCTTATTTTTTTGTCTTTATCAGTTAACTTATTCTGCCTCTGGAAATTGTAAAATTTTCTCAGTGAGGATTTTTATGAGTTTCCTTTGGCCTCATTTTTTTTTAACAGAAAATTGATGATTTTATGTCAGCTTTTCCAATAAAAGGTACATTCTCATTGCTGGCTATAAATAGTCCTGGGGAGGTTTATAACCAGGTTGAAAAGAATGTCTTTTACCCCATATCTCCCCTCAGCCGTTAGTTTGTGGGTCAGGGACATTACTTAGGACTAAGTTTTTGCTTGGTGTTTGTTGCTCTGCCACTCCTGCCTTCCCATGCAAGCATTTTTTTTTTTTTTTTTTAGTTTATTTATTTTATTATTTTTGGCTGTGCTGGGTCTTCGTTTCTGTGCGAGAGCTTTCTCTAGTTGTGGCGAGCGGGGGCCACTCTTCATCGCGGTGCGCAGGCCTCTCACTGTCGCGGCCTCTCTTATTGCAGAGCACAAGCTCCAGACGCGCAGGCTCAGTAGTTGTGGCTCACGGGCCCAGTTGCTCCGCGCCATGTGGGATCTTCCCAGACCAGGGCTCGAACCCGTGTCCCCCGCATTAGCAGGCAGATTCTCAACCACTGCGCCACCAGGGAAGCCCCATGCAAGCATTTTTAATTTGCACATTCCAAACAGTATATGGGGCACATTCCTATTAACATATAAAAGGTTTTCAGAATTTTCTATGAAAATACTTCATTTTAGGAGAGGTTACATATTGTTAAGTTTTTTGTTTTCTTAATACTTCCAGTTAGCTTCTAAGTAAAAATAATAGAATCAAAATTTCGATTGTTTCACTGAGGTGTGTAGACAAAATGAGGGAAAACGATCGGGAAAACGATCATGTATGGTGATAAAACATCCTTAGAGTCATAACCTTATTTTAGCAGTATACCAACAGATCTGTTTGTCCCGCAGAGGTTTATATAGTAAGAGCTACTTCATACTTGGTAGAGTTGCCTGTGAGTATTGTTTTTGTTTTACCTGGTTTTTCTTTTTTTTTTCTCTTTCATGAAGTAAAATGCTTTATGCGAACAAACAGACAAACTGCCTTGTACTGGCAGTGCGTTTCTTTAACAGGTCATACCCAGCGTTCCACCTGGCTTATGAAAATGGTGTCTTGGATAGGGTGAGTTTGGATGAGTGTGCACGTATGCATGAGTTACAGAGAAATTAAGTAGTTGATTTAAGTCCAGGCAAAAGTGATTAAAAAACAGTTTTACTTTTCCCTAGAGTATTTTTTTTAAAAATAATGTAACTTATATGGGCATCTTCATAGAACTATTGAAATGTAATTTAGGATTATTTAGGATGGCTGCCATCTAAGGTCGCAAACATGGGCTGCATCATTCTGGCTTACCTTTAGATCCAGCAAAATTTAAGTCAAGAATAAGGGCATAATGAAGACAAGCTTCAGTTACTAAAACACAAACTGTTTGTGTAGGTGGTGTTTTAAAATGACATTCAAAAGCCCATTTGTAAGAGACCGTTTTGCATTTGAATTGTTTTCCTTCTGTTAAGTCCTATTGTAGCTATGTTTTGGATAGTGGTTCTCGTCTGTCTTGAAGTGCATAAAACTTACCCCTGGGAGGCATATTTTAAAAAATTCAAATTCCCAGCTTTATACCCAGGGATTGCCTCAGTGGGTCTGGGTCTGGGTTGTGGCCCTGGAATCACCACTTTTAAAAACAGCATCACAGGTGGTTCAGAGACCACAGCGAGAGAGACTGCTCAGAGGGATGGGAAAGTGCAATTCAGTATTGTCTGGAGGCAAGTGGATGGCTTTTGCCTGAGGTTCAGAATAGGTGGTCTACTGCCAGATACAATCACTGAGAGTTTACAGTGTTCGGAGTAATAAGGATGCCTTTAGTCTAGAGGATTATCTAAGTTCTGTGAAAATGTTTTTCTAGATGAGGAAGCCCTAGTGCCTTCTCTGAGAAATGAATGTACAAGTATCCTATTTACTAACGGGTGTAATTAGGGTTAAAAAAAAAAAAACTATTTTGAAAGTTGTTTTTCTTTTAAAAAGCAAAATTCAGCACTGTGACTTGAACCTCTAAATCTTTTATGCACAGAAAACCTTAAGCCTAAGTAAAAATGAACAAAAAGGAAGGAGAAGATCCTAACTCTGAAAATTAGCCACAAAATAGGCCTTACCAGGGACTTTCAAGATAGATCTAAGGGCAGAAAGATTTTAGAAGAAATTTTTCTTCCTGGGAAAGGAATTTCAGGTGCCAGAACTAAAATTTAAATGTAGTGTTTTATGATCAAGGGAAGGTTGCATTTGATTCCCAAAGTTTCCAATTTAGATGAATAAATGCTATCATGGACTTAAGCCTTAAAGGAGTTAATATTAATTTTGAGCATATATAGAATTTCCTCTCCGATTTCTTTTTCTTCAAAAAAAAATGATTTGTTCAAAGCACTTTCTTTCTCCTAGACCCTTTTTGAATGGCTTTAAAATTTAATATACTTTTTAAAAAGTGCAATGGATTAGATTATGCTATTAGTGTATTAAAAGCATGTTTCTGTTTCTTAGTTTTAAGGTCATTTAATGGAATAAAGATCACAGCACCATGTTACTTGTGTTTCTTCTTTCTCTGTTCTTTAACATGGGAGGATCTGTGAAGTACATTTGGGCTTGGCAAAGCAAATAGGATCTCTAAGGGGATGAAAACTTGGGTCAAAGGCGGCAGTGGTAACGTGGTTTGAGTCAGCTTTCTCTGTCCTGCAAAACAATACTGAACTAGTATCTTACTAGCATAATGCTGGAGCAAGCTGTGCTGTTGGAGGTATTGGGTAAAATGGAGCTAACTGGTTAGTGGTTCCTTGTTGGGAGTGGGGTGAGGTAAGGAAAGCTCTACTGAAAGCTTTTCCTTTCACTGACGACCTTGGAGGCAATGGGGAAGTTGGTTTGAACTTCTCAAATATTGATTAATCACTTTACATACCCAATTTAGCCCTACAATAAAAAGATTTATTTCCTAGTTTGAAACATATACTGGGTGGGGTCAGTAGCCTCCATCCATCCATTCATCCATCCATCCATCCATCCATCCATCCATCCATCCATCCATCCATCCATCCCTGATCTTACCAGGCTGGGTGTTGCACTGAGTTCATCGCAGTTTAGTAGGGAAGGGGCAAACTCACAAGTAGATGTGATACGAAGAGTATGGGGAGTGATGATTCCTCCATCAGGCTGGGGGGAAGGAAGGACCAGGGTGGGAAAGGTGGTCATGTGTGTGTGGGGAGACGTCAAGCAAACTGTGGCTTGTCTTTGGTGCATTGGCATTGTTGCCTTTGATGACCATAAACAGTTTGCCAAAGATAAGTCCAACTCTAACTAGCTTAATAACCAAAAAAAAAAAAAAAAAAAAAATTGTAATTAGGAAAAAGTTTCTTATAATTGGCTGTCTAGAAGTTAAGCTAGCATGAGGCCCTGGAAGGACTCAAATGTCAACAGGACTATTATCTCCTGTATGCAGTGGCTGCATTATTTGCTCTTGCAGATAGATCTCCTCCATGCTGCTGGGGAGGGCAGGAACAAATGGCTCTAGGCTTGCATCATCTCTCTTTTAAGTCCCCAGAGGAAAGAGGCTTTTTGACCCACTGCCTATTCAAAAATGTGTATTTTATATGTATATACACACCTCCATCCTAGAGAAAGATTCTGACTGGTCTGGCTTGGGTCATACGCTCCTTCCAGGGCCACTGCCTAACCTGAGGGCTGGGGCATGATAACCAGCCATATGTAGGTCACATGTGTCCCTACTCGGGGTGATGGGGGGTACTGTGATTGGCGGCTCCACCAGAACCACATGGAGTGACCAGGTGAGAGACTGCTGGACAAAAACGAATGTCCACTGCAGTTTTCAGTTCCCCAGACTGGCCTTTTAACAAGCATAGTGGAACGAGAGCCTGCAACATCTCGGGAATGTGCTTTTAAGGGGAAATAGACGTGGTGATACTGCGCGTTTATGCAGTGGAAGCTCTTCGGGGCCTCTCAAGAGGGGTTTATTCTCACCCCTTCAGTAGGGCTTGAGGGGTTGCAGAGAGAGGCAATCCACAAGGAAGTTATACTTCACCTTCCTTTCATGAAAGCCTGATTTTTCCAGCCAGGACGAACTGTCAAAATTGGCATATTCTCAAAGCCTGCCCAGAGTGGCCTGGATACACGTAAAAAGCCTGCATTCACTTGGCTGATGGAGCACCTTTCCCCTGAGGGGTGCTCCAGGTTTGAGCTGCTGTTAAGCGTCAGAGCGCTCATGTTATCATGAAATGCTCCTGCTATGGATTCTGCTCCCTTAGATGCGGTTTGCTGCCCACTCTTCCTCCCCCGCCCCCTTTCCTCTTGGCCTGGCCTTGCTTCTCAGACCCGCCCCCCACCTGCTCAGAATCCCCGCAGGGTCTCTCAGGCCTGCTCGGCATTTAGCCTCGTGCCATTTCCTCCCACTTCCTCAGTTACTTCTTCCTCAGAGGCAGCACGACAATGGATCTCCTGGAGGAGAACCGTCAGAAGGCAGAGAATGGAGAGATTGCAAAGAATTAAAAATTAATATTTTCCACCTGTCACAAGAAGAGGACCGGGGCTCCACAGCTGGTTGCAGAAAAGACTGGAGGCTTCGTGGGCAGATAGCAGTTTGATCCTGGCTGTTTTGATCTTGGCTCTCCACCCAAATCATTGTCTTGGACTTGGAATGGGGCTTAAGGGCAGACTGTCTTGCTGGGGATGGTGGTGGCATCACATGGTATCTTCTCTTGGGGATTTTCTTACAGAGCTCCACTTTTGAGAGCTGTGTGAAAGGTCAAAATCACTTCCTTGACATCCCCGCCCCTCAGCGTTCTTTTTATTTTGTTTTTCCTGGCAGAGCAACAGGGAAAAAAAAGGAAGGGAGGGAGGGAGGAAGGAAGGAAGGAAGGAAGAATAAGTAAAGGAAGTGACATCTGGGCAATACTGAAAGCGGAGAGTAAGAAGAGGCAGAATCAGTGTGGTTCCTCAAAACCGAACCTTTCCATCCTGGGTTTGACTGCCTTACAGGTAGTCTCTTGCTCAATACACATAACAATTTGTTGAGTGAGTAGTAATGCATATAAAGCTCTGGTGTTTATTTACAGCGCCTCTGACTCTCCTTGCTGGGAAGCTGGTGAATAACGTGATTGATGAGCATTTCCTTCTTCCTGTTAACAACAGCCAGTGGGTCCCGAATGAGAACTTGACCGGAGCCAGACATCGGGCTCCCACTTTATAAGCCTCATTTCATCTGTTGCTTTCCCTTTGGGGAATGTATTTTTTAAATATTATCTTATATATTGTACAATATCATCACCACTCCACTGACAGATGAACAAACAGGCTGAGAGAGGGAAGGGTGCCCTGGACCCTGTAGGTAGCCAGGGACAGGATTTGGCCCACGTGTCCTGATTCCAAGCTCAGTGCCGGCAGGAGGGGGCAGGAAAATAGAGATGACCAGGAGCTGCTTCTACCCTTGCGGAGTCACAGACCAGTGCACAGGAAGGGCCTGTCTTTGGTCACTCGTTCACTCATTGATTCATTGATCCATTCATTCATTCATGAAATACCTACTGTGTGCCAGGTGGGTGCCAGGTTTTGGGGATATCTAATGGCTTAAGACCCAATAGGTAAAAGTACTTTCTCTCTGGTATGCCCTTGCCTTTATTTTTTAATTTTTTAAAATTAATTTATTATTTATTTATTATTTATTTTTGGTTGTGTTGGGTCTTCGTTTCCGTGCGAGGGCTTTCTCTAGTTGCGGCAAGCAGGAGCCACTCTTCATCGCGGTGCGCGGGCCTCTCACTATCGCGGCCTCTCTTGTTGCGGAGCGCAGGCTCCAGCCGTGCAGGCTCAGTAGTTGTGGCTCACGGGCCCAGTTGCTCCACGGCATGTGGGATCTTCCCAGACCAGGGCTCGAACCCGTGTCCCCTGCATTGGCAGGCAGATTCTCAACCACTGCGCCACCAGGGAAGCCCTGCCCTTGCCTTTAAATGGCTTTACAGCTTAATATACAGTAGTCCCCCCTTTTCCTAGGGGGATACGTTCCAAGGCCCCCAGCAGATGCCTGAAACCGCAGGAAGTACGCAACCGTTAAGATAGTCCCCGCTTATCCACGGTGTTGTCTCCCTGTTTGTTACCCAGCGGACTGCAGAGAAAGAAACCGCGGATAACGGGGGCCTATTGTAGTTTTAAACTACAGTATAAGCCCACTTGAGTGGAGGAAATAAGCAGATTGATGACACGCCAGTGTGATGTGTATACAAGAACTTAAGTTGAGCGGGCCGCAGCGCGTGCGTAGACGAGGGGAGGAGGCGGTGGCCCTGCGCTGGGTTCTGGAGGCGCTTCCGCGCAGGGGAGGGTGTGCTGAGAGGTTTCGGGGTGAGCGGGGAGCGTCCTGGTCTGTCTGCCCCAGAGGCGGGAGCAGGCTGTCACTGTCGCCGGGGCAGGGAGCTCTGCGAGGCTCTTAATTAGTCAGTCTCACGGGGAGGGGCCGGGTGACCTCACGCTGGCCTGGACTCTGCGGCCATTTAGCCAGTTCCCTTTGCAGTGGAGGCCGCACTGCATTCCAAGTCCTCGAGGTGGGTGGAGCGGTACTTCCCGGGAGCTTAAGGAAGGGTGAGACGCTTGGGGTGGCTCTCAGGTGTTCCAGGCTGTGTGGGGGATGGAGAGCTTGGGTGAGGCGGGAGTAAACAAGTTAGGGAGCAGCTGAGGGCAGCGGCCGGGGAGGGAGGGCCGGGCGCGAGGGCGGCCCCGCTGACTCTCTGGGGGCGCAGCGCGCCCTGGTAGGTGACACGGCGGCTCGCGCTCCCCGCCGCTGCGCCGCCCGGCTCTCCGGTATCAGGTGTACCTCCCTGCCCCCTGCAAGGGATTCATCCGTTCACGACCAAGTGCAGGGGCAGGGAGGAGGCGGGCGAGGAATTGGCAGGGAGTGAGCCCGTTGTTCTCGGAGGGGTTAGAGACCAACCGGGCACGGTCTCCCTCGCCAGAAGCCACAGTCCTCTGGGGTCTTGGGGACGCTGTTTCCTGCTACTGACCATGAATCCCTGCTCCCCCGCTGCCTCAGGCGTTTACGCAGCTGATAAAGCCAACTCCAGCGTGAAATTGAGGGCCTTCATTACCGAAGAAGATGCGCGCCCCAATGGTAAGTTGCGGGGGGTGGGGCGCGAGTGGGCTGGGAGTGGGGGCCGTGTTTCGGTGGGTCTGAGTCATCACTTCAGAGGGAGGGTCCTTGAGGATGTGGCCTCCAGATGTGGATGCCCCACTGGCCGGTGGGCATCAGGTGTGAGGTGCGCGTCGGTGGGTATCCGTTGGAGTTGTCTCAGTGTGAGTACTTGAGTGGGTGGGTTGGGAGGCCGCCCTGCCTGAAACAGGCCCCCAGGAGCGGGGAGGCAGCAAGGAGAGATTTGCCCCACCAAGGCCCTGTGCTGCCTTCCCGAGTCAGACCAGAACACCTGGATGGGCTCCTGGGGCTGAGTGTCTGGGGCTGCACCTGCTGCCTCCGCGCCTGGGTCTGGCAACAGGTACTTCTTCTGGCCTCAGCTGATGCACCTCATGACCAGCCCTGCCAGCAAGTTCCCAACTCTCACTTTTCCTATGGTTCAGAAATCATAAAGGGGCTTAGCAAATGCTTCCTTTCAGCCTAGCTGGACCTGCTCCAGAGAGGTTCTGAGCCCGGCTTTTGAGGTAGTCTCCCCCCCGGGATTGTGTTCCTGCTGAGCACCTAGCTGTGGCACTTTGACCAAGTTTCAAATAAACCCACTCTGTTCCCCAGAGTGAGGATTATATGACTTAATACTTATGAAGTGCTCAGAACAGTGCTTCACACACATATTATGTGCTCAACTGTAATTCATTGTTGTTATTATGATTATGATTATGTTGTTGTTATGATTATGATTTAATCCATGTAAAGGGCTTAGCACAGTGCCTGGTATTAGGGTGTACCTGGAATATTTGATGTCTGGAGCGGTCATTTGAAAACATCCTCTCCTTTATCTAGCAACATTATTTTCAGTAATAATCATGAAATGAATAGTAATAATGGCCAGAAAAGAAACACAGTCAAGTTTCTTCTGTTGAGCTTTGTATATGAAATCATGCCAGTGAAAAAATAGAAACTGAAAAATAAAGTAGGTGTTATAGAGAAAAATAGAAGTAATGGGTTAATAATTTTTAATTGCATTAGTTTATTTTTGAAGAAAACGTATTCTTACATATAGGTTGGTCACAGTAGTGAATAATAATGCCATTACAGTTTCTGTTTTGGAACTTTAATTTCTGAAAAGTTGTCCTTGACTTTGACAAAATTGATCTTCTTTGCATATTCATGTTCAACACTCAGTAGAGCTCGATTTGTCCATTTATCTTTATTCACAGTTGAAGAACACTTTTTAAATTTGCTAAAAATTTTTTTTATTGAAGTATAGTTGATTCACAATGTTGTGTTACTTTCTGCTGTACAGCAAAGTGAATCAATTATACATATACATATATCCACTGTTTAGATCCTTTTCCTATATAGGTCATTACAGAGTATTGAGTATAGTTCCCTGTGCTATACGGTAGGTCCTTATTAGTTATCTATTTTATATATAGTAGTGTGTATATGTCGAGAAGACACTTTTTATTAATCTTAATTTCAAAAGCTTCTCTCATATGAAACAACAGATATACAAATTGGAAAAACCTTAAACATTAGGATAAGTTTGTCAGAAATTCATAAAAATCCCATTTCATAATAAATTGGAGAAATTGCAACACTGCCTATGTCTTAAAAAAATTAATTCTAGTGGCTTCTATTTTTTATTTTTATTTATTTTTGCTGATCTCTAGATATCTCTCTCTTTTTTTTTTTTGGCCGCACCACATGGCTTATGGGATCTTAGTTCCCAGACCAGGGATTGGACTGGGTCCTCGGCAGTGCGAGTGTGGAGTCCCAATCACTGGGCCACCAGGGATTCCCGATTTTTTATTTTTATTTTTAAAATTTATTTTATTGGAGTATAGTTGACTACAATGTGTGAATTTCTGTTGTACAGCACAGTGATTCAGTTATACACATATATACATTCTTTTTCATGTTCTTTTCCATTATAGTTTATCACAGGATATTGAATATAGTTCCCTGTGCTATACAGTAGGACATTTGTTGTAATTAAATGGCTTTAATTTTTTTAATTTTGATTTTTTATTATTATTTTTTAAAACATTTATTTATTTATTTGGCTATGCCGGGTCTTAGTTGCCACGTGCAGGCTCTTAGCTGCGGCATGCGGGATCTAGTTCCCTGACCAGGGGTCTAACCCGGGCCCCCTGCATCGGGAGCGTGGAGTCTTAACCCTGGACCAGCAGGGAAGTCCTCATTCTAGTGGCTTTTAAATATATCCACATTTAAAACATTTTCACTGAAACATATTCAACAGAAAATTCATTGTAAGCTTTTATCTTATTCGGCAAAATTCTCCCCAGTTTTTCTTCCTTGGCAAAAATCAGAGAAAATGGCTGAATGATGGTGAACTTTGACATTTATTTAATCCATTGCTTTAGAATGAGAGTCTAGTTCTTGGTGAAAATGGTCCAGACTTCCAAACACTTCTCTTTCAAACACTTTTCTTCTGGCGCTGGGAGAGCAGACTCTTGTCTTCTGTTTAAACACAGGAAAATGTAGGACCACAGGGGTTGGCAGCCCAGACTGTGCTGAAAGTGAACTTGAACCATTCTGAGCCATTCAGAACTTACTGTTGGAACAGACACATGTAGCTGAGTCTGTGTGTGTTGGAGGTTGACCGTATAGCTGGGTGTTCTCTGATTAAACTTCCACAGAGAAGACTGAAAGAATAAGAAATGAAAGTGTGCTAATTTAAAGCTCACATATATATTATTATTATTTTTTTTAAAATAAATTTATTTACTTATTTATTTATGGCTGTGTTGGGTCTTTGTTGCTGCGTGCAGGTTTCTGTAATTGCGTTGAGTGGGGGCTACTCTTCGCTGCGGTGTGTGGGTTTCTCATTGTGGTGGCTTCTCTTGTTGCAGAGCACGGGCTCTAGGCGTGCGGGCTTCAGTAGTTGTGGCACGTGGGCTCAGTAGTTGTGGCACGCGGACTTCAGTAGTTGTGGCTCGTGGGCTCTAGAGCGCAGTCTCAGTAGTTGTGGCGCACGGGCTTAGTTGCTCCGCGGCATGTGGGATATTCCTGGACCAGGGCTCGAACCTGTGTCTCCTGCATTGGCAAGCAGATTCTTAACCATTGTGCCACCAGGGAAGTCCCTATATTATTAACTCTCAACAGGAATTGCATGAGTTAGAACTTAGACCAATATCACTGATATTGTTTAAAAGTGTTGGCACATGGTGATAATAAACAGCAGACTGATTTTTGGTGTGTCTTATGGTTTTAAAATTCTCTATGGACAACTCTCCCCTATTTGTCTGCACCCAGAGGATTTGGCTCTCACTTTCCCGCTCTGGGTGTGCCACTCCCTGGCTCTTAGGGCTTGACAAATGTTAGTTGTTGTTAAAGCAGCTGCCTGGACCTCCCTGGGACGGAGAGGCTGTGTGTCTACCATATGGGCCCACGTTTCTCCGAGCCCTTTAGCCCAGCCCTGAGTCCTCCTGGTCAGGGCCAGCGCTGACCATTTCCCTCCCCTCTGTGTTCTAAATTTACTTAGAATTCGTGGGCCAGGAGCTTTGCCTTCCCTTCTCCACCCACCCTGCCCTTAAACCTGTGGCTTGTTGAGCAGCGGCTGCTGGGGACGTGAAGCTCCAAAGGGCGTCTGAGGCTCCAGATATGCAGAAATCGATGGGCCTGCTCTGGTCTCTGACTCTAGACTCACTTATTGACTTCTTTATGACCCTCTAGGTTTGCCGGATGATCTGACAGATCTCTGTGGGGTTAGTTAAGGTGCAAAAGGGAGGGGGTGGGACCAGAGGCTGGGAGGGGCTTGAGGAGGAAGCAGTGTGTCCCTCTTGCCCACAAACCTCTGCTGAGAATGTTGTATGTGCCTGGCTGGTTGCTCAGTCCAGCTGGAGAGCTGGGCAGGGAAACTGATCATTCCTTCCCAGGGGCTCAGCCCAACAATTATCGTCATCGGATACACAGGGCTGCGGCTGATAAACACTCTCTGCCCTGGAGTCTGGGGGAGGCACTGAGGAGGTGGAGACGTGAGGGATGAGTAGGAATCTGGCAGTGAACAGTCAGGGGCATTTCAGGACTAGAACACAGTGATGTGGAGGCAAAGCTCACCATGGGGATGCTGATCAGATGTCAGTAGCTTCGTGTGAATTACCGGGTGCGTGAACAGAACTTGGCCTTTGGATGCAGGAAGACCAGCAGTGTAATCCTGGCATTGCTTCTCAGGGAGTTCTCTTGGGCAAGTTACTTCCTACCTCTGAGCTGTTTTCTGGTCAGTAAAATGGGCTGCTGTAAGGATTCCAGGTAACTTGTGAAAACCCCAAGGAGTGCATGGTGACAGCGGTGGTGGTTCCCACATGAGTTCAGGGGGAATCCTGGTTCCCGTGGGGGGAGGTTCAACATGTAGAACAGGTCTGAGGCTTGGAGGTCAAGAGCCTGGGAGGGCGAATGAGTTTTGCCTCCTTTTTCCAGGATACACATGACCTTTGGGTTGCTGTGGCTGGACCTGGTACCCACTGGAGCTGCCACTGTCCCTCTCCCAGAGGCTGGCAAGGGAAGAGGTGATGTGTCAGCCCAATCCCTCCTCTACCTTCTCACTGGGCCCGAGGCTGGGGAGTCTGCCCCCAACCTCGAGTTCCCCGGACCCACACAGCCTGGGGCACAGTGTCTCAACCCTCTAATAAACGTTAAGGGGTTTTGCAGCTTTTCACCCCCATTATCTCACTTATTCCTCACACAAACTCTGCTGGATGGATCTTAATGGCGCTGTTTTACCAGAGAAGCTCAGAGAGGTTAAATGATTCTTGAAGGTCACACAGCAATAGAGCAGAGGGGCCTCACTTGCAGGGGGCCTGGGTCCTGCTTCTGACAACACAGCCTCAGATAGACAGGATTGATGGTGGGCTCTTCGGGGGTTTCTTTTCTTCTTAAAGCCTTGTCATCAAAACTCCCAACTCTCTGCTGGAAAAGTCCCTTTTCAGCACCCTCCCTGGACTTCAGGTTTTTGAATTACATGCTTGTAGATGCTTTCCCCAGAGTATCAGAAATGAAGTGGGTGAGGTGGGGGATTTCCACACTCACCACAGCATGTGATTTGGGAACAAGAACTTGCTCTCAGGCTGGGTTTCACAACCTCCATAGTGTCTCCAGCTACTCCTGGAGCTGCCTCTGACCTTTCCAAATCCAAAATAATAAAAGCACCCCCAAGAACAGTGGCAGCAAATACTGCCGTTTACCTATGTGCCAGGTAGTATTTGCTGAGTGTTTTATAGGTACTAATTTATTTGATCCTCAGGACAACCTCATGAATCAGGTGCTATAATTATCCTCATTTTAGAGCTGAGGAAACTGAGGCTGGGAGAATTTGGGTAACATGCCCAAGGCTATCCAGCTAGTTAAGTAGCAGAGCCAGAATTTGAACCCAGGCTGTCTGGCTTCAGAGCCCCACGGCTGTAATCAGTATGCAGTTTCTGAAAACCAAATGCATCCTAATTTAAATGCAGAGCAGTAACGCTCATTAGCCTACTTTCTGTATTTTTTGTATGCCTGAAATATTTCATTAAAATAAAAAAATTGCAAACTTCTGATGAGGAGGCTAAATGGAGCTGTGTGTAGGCAGATTGGAATGCTTCCTTAGTGGCCTTGAATGAAAGAAAAACATTCTAGGGACTTCCCTCGTGGTCTAGTGGGTAGGACTCCACACTCCCAGTGCAGGAGTCGGGGTTTGATCCTTGGTCAGGGAACTAGATCCCACATGCATGCCACAACTAAGAGTCCACATGCTGAAACTAAAGAGCCTGCATTGCTGCAACGAAAATCCCATGTGCCGCAACTAAGTCCCGGCGCAGCCAAAATAAATACATAAATAAATATTTTAAAAAATAAATAAGTAAAATTAACTAAAAATATAGGTACCCCATTCAAAGTAAAATTTAAAAAGAATAAAGAAAAACATTCTTTTTGTTTTGTTTCAACCCTTGGGTTGAAAATTCTTCTGGAAGTGCCCTTACTTTTCCATCTGGTCCTGTCCATTGCCCACGGCTGAGGGTCTCACACCGGCTCAGAGTTGCAGGAGTGAATGTGGATTAACATGCAGGGGCAGATGGTGAAATCTGCCAGAAGGCTGGCAGATTCTCCTCGTGCTGGGGACCAGGCTGTGGTTCAAGTTCCTGCTTTGCTACTTTCGGGCTGACCCTGGATAAGTGACCTCATTTCCTTAGCGTCAGTTTCCCCACCTGCAAAGTGAGGTATGACTGCCCCTCTCTGCCTAACCCGTCTCTCCTGTGGTTCTCTGGGCTGCACGGTAGAATCACCTGGAAGCTTACAAAACTGCCAGGCCTGGGTTCCACCCCAGGGATCCTGCTTCTGACCCAACCGCAAGATCACCTGGAGACACCCGCACCGCTGTGCTTTTGCTCCTGTCTGCCCCGTCTCCATATTTCCCCTTTCTGGCCACTTCCTCCCCACTGCCTCCTCTGATTGCAGGAGAGTGTGAGGGTTAAGAGTGAAGGATTGCAAAGCACCGAGCTGATCTCCGAGCTGATCTCCCTGTGCTATGCGGCTGCTTCCCACTAGCTATCTATTTAACATTTGGTATTGTATGCCACTCTCTCACTTCGTCCCAGCTTACCCTTCCCCCTCCCCATGTCCTAAAGTCCATTCTCTACGTCTGGGTCTTTATTCCTGTCCTGCCCTTAGGTTCTTCAGAAACATTTATTTTTTTTTTTAGATTCCATATATATGGAAAAAAAAAAAAAAGAGTGAAGGATTTGGGGGAATTCCCTGGTGGTCCAGTGGTTAAGACTCCACGCTTCCACTGCAGGGGGCACGGGTTGGATCCCAGGTGGGAGAACTTACATCCCACATGCCTCGAGGTGTGGCCAAACAAAACAAAACAAAACAAAAGTGCAGGATTTGGGTTTGAATTCTGTGTTTACCATGTACACGCTCCCTGTCATCTTTTAAGACTTCAGCAAAATCTCAGCTGCTCCCTTTTCTAGGAGGAGGTCCTCTCCTAGTCTCTCTTATACCCATTTCAGCCGGCTTTCGCCTCCAACTCCCAACAGGAGCTGTTCTCCTAAAGATCGACAGTGACCCTCACCCCAGACCCCTCTTCTGACCTCCAGACTCGCGCATGCAGCTGCCTCCCTGCCTCTCCAGGTGGCTACCTGGTGGCTATTTCAACCCAGCGTGCCCTCCGTGTCTGCAGCCTGCCCATTCAGCCTCCCCGAAACCTTGAAGTCACATTTCACTCCTCTTTCCTTCACACCTTACCTCATTGCAACAGCAAATCCTGTTGGCTCTGCCTTCAAAGAAATCCAGAATGCATTACTTCTCATCCCCTGCTCCCCCCATCTTGTCTGAGCCATCAGCTTCTCTCTCCATCCTCCAACCTCCATCCTCCCCTCCTCCACTCCCCACTCCACTCCAGCCACGCTGGCCTCCGGGCTGTTCCCCTAACATACTCCTACCTGGGGCCTTTGCTCAGGCTGTCCCCTCGGCCTGGGTCTTCTCAACATCTGCAGGGCCCACTCTCTGCCTTCCCTGACCCCCTTTTACTATTGCAATCCCCTCCCCCTTCCCATCCCACTCCAGCCCCTTAACCCTGCCCTACCTTTTCTTTCTTTCTTTTTGTTTTTATTTGGTATCTCTTCTACTATTCTGTATGATTTACTCATTTACTAAGGCTTTAAAGAAATTGAAAAAAAATTTCTGTCTCTCTCCTTGATGCTGAACAAAAGCTCCGTGAAGTCAGGTATCTCGGCTTTTGTTCATAGGCGTAGCCCAGGTGCCCAGCTCTGTGAACATCTGTAGAATGAATGAGCAAATGAAAGAGTTCCTTGACCCTCTCAGGCAGAGGTGGGTATCCCCAAAGTGAAGGGATTCTCAAGGAGTGTCGTTGACCAGTTACACTGTTTCCCTGGGGTGGGGGAGGGTGTTTGCTAAGGGCAGGGTGATTCTGCACGCATGCCAGCAACCTCCCCTCCTGTAATTTGTGTGGAGTAGGTGGACATATTTGTGATAAAGCAAATTCAGTAGCATAACAGTAGATGTAGGTGGTGGGGCATACAGATGTTTACTGAAAAATGCTTTCAATTTTGAACATTTGAAAATTCAAACTAATGTTTGAATAATTTTCATAACAGTGTTGCAAAGCATGTTATAAACTTTTCTGCTCATTGCAGAAAAGCTGGAAAATGCAGAAAAATAGAAGGAAGCAAAATAATCACAATAACCACACTTAGCCCCAGCCCCTGGCGGGAATCTCTGTTAGGATGTTAGTATACATCTTTCTAGTTTTTTGTTGTGTGTATTTATTTTGTTACATAATAGTAATTGTACGGATTACCCCAGATTGAACACACTGGTGTTTGTCAAGCCTTACATTGTTTTCTGATTCTAAAACAAATATATATGTATTTACACATTTGGAAAACTAGAACAGAATTAAAAAGAAAATTAATACCCCAAGTTTCACCACCTAGTAATAAACACTGTTTACGTTTTGGTGTATTTCCACAGTTTTCAAAAAAAAATGTGTTGGTTATCTTTTTTGAACAAAGTTTAAAAAAAATACCGTTTTGTGTAAAGCTTTTTTTATTTTTACTTAAAAAAAATTGAGTTATCGTTGATTGTAAAGCTTTTTTACTTACCATTCTATTATGGACATTTCTTGTCCTTAAGTATTCCTTTAAATATAACTTTTAAAACATAACTGTATATTAATATATAATTATGGCAATATTTAACTAATCTCTTTATGTAGGATATTTAGGTATCTAATTTTTTGCCATTAGATGTGACTTTGTGACATCTTTTGTAGGTATTTCAGATTATTTCCTTAAGATCTGGTCTATAAATAGAAATTGGGTCAAAGGATACGAATATTTTTAAGGTTAGTGATACAGATTGCCAAATTGACCTTCAGAAAAGTTGTATTTATTTATACTCCTACCAGCAGTGACTGAGGGTGCCTGTTTACCTGCATCTTTTCCTATATTTAATATTAGTATTTTAATCTTCCCCCAAACCAGTTTTTAATTTAATTTGATTACTAGTGAGATAGAATGTATTTTCTTGTATTAGTGGTAATATGTATTTCTCCTTTTAAAATTATTTATTATACCCTTTCTCCATTTTTTTCTATTTTGGTGTTTACATTTTTTATTGATTCATAAAAACTCTTTATGTATTAAAGCTGTCATTTTCTTCCAGTTGGTCTGGCTCTTTTGGTTATAAGTAACCAGCAGCCCACTTAAGCTAGCTCAAGTGAAAAAAGTTTATTCTAAGGACACATGTGGAGCGGTAAGGGGATTCTCTTGAAAATCTAAGTATAGGAGCTGTATTAAGGCTGGGCCTCCCAGGGGCTGGGAGGCAGTTCAGGATCATGGTGATTCCAGGCACTCAGCAGCTGGAGTTTGTGCATCTCTCCTCTAGTGCTCCACCACTGGTGTGACTCAGCTAGCTGTTCTTGATGTGCCTGCTTCCTTCTCTCCCACTGTCAACAGGGGTCTTCTACTTGGTCAGAGTGGGTGTGAGAACTCCAACCCTTGGTTTGGCCTGTGGTTCACTGGGGTCTCCCTTGCCTCCTCTTTGTCATGACTTTTCAATTTTAGCCTCTCTGCCAAAACCTATTTTCTTTTTCATTACTTGGTTCCGATTTTTGAGAGAGAGAGAGAGAGAAAATTTGGTTGGCCCAGGTCCACTTATCATGGAGGATCATAGGATGGTGACCTGCTTGGGAACCGTGCCTTTTTCTAGTCTAGCTGATGGAGGCTGGGATGAAATGGTCACATGATATAAAATATGGCTGCCTGGGCAGTCGGGATTGTGGGTGGTCATTTTCTCTTAAAAGGGAGTATGAACGTTAACAGGCAATGATAGAAACTTTTAATAAGAACTGTAACATTTTTCAATTGTAAAAACTCTCAGTCTTTTACTTTATGCCTTTTTCTTTGGACTTTATCTTTAGAATTTCTTCCTCTATTCTAAGATCTGAAACATATCCATCTATATTATTTTAAATTTTATTTTATGCTTTTATGTGTTACATTTAAGTGTTAATGATTTTTAAGCATCATTAACATGGTAATATTTACAGGCTCCAGATGGGAGATGGTTTCAAGAGGTTTTGGTGACAGATAACATCCACCTTTTTCAATTAAAAAACTGCAAGTTCATCAATATGAAGTATGTTTTCCCATCTAAAACTCTTTTAATAAAAGTTTTTATTATAAAAATAATTCACATTGGTAAGAAAATAATAAAATAATATAGCAAAATATAAAAGTCTCTGAATCCCAACCCCCACTGTATATAATACACAACAGTTTGGTGTATTTTCCTCAGCTCATACATAGTGTATAATACATTTTGCATGTGAATGTATAACAATGTTTTTTAAACAAAAATGGGATAATGTTTTCCAACTTACTTGTTTTGATTATTTCTATGTCTGCTTACGTAAATCCAACTTGTTCTCTCTATTGGCTGTTTGTACATATAAATATAACATAATTAATTTCGTTGGTCCTTATTAATGGTCGTTTAGGTGGTTTTTCCAGTGTGAATTGCAGAGGCCAGATATTGTTCTCCATTTGCTTGCTAAGGCAAATGGCTGTTACACAGCTCTTTGTAAACCGTGCTTTTGTGGAGAGGATAAAGACTTTTTGTTCTGAAATCCTGTGGGTGCAGAGTCTCTGCTTTGCCACTGTCATTGGCTGTGTTGTGTGGGAGAGCCCTGGTTACTGTGCTCTGGAGAGTTTCTGGCTTCCTGCTGGCTCACCTTGTTCCTGGGGGAAGAACCACCTGACAACAGGGTACAACTAGGTTTCTGGGACTGGGGATCAAGCTGAGTGAGAGAAGGATCACTGTTGATCCAAACTGAAGGGCCAGAGAGTGAATATTTTACTATCTCTGGTCTCTGTTGCAACTACTCTACTGCTGTAGAGAGAAAGCAGCCTCGGCCACAAGGTAAATGATGGGGGTGGCTTTGTGCCAATAAAGCTTTATAGATACTGAAGTTTGAATTTCATATAATTTCATGTGTCACAAAATATTCTTCTTCTTTTGACTTTTCCCCCAACCACTGAAAAATGTGAAGATCATTCTTTGCCTGCATACAAAAATAAGCAGAGGCACAAATTTGGCCCAAGGACTTTTGTTCTCATATTTCTAATTTTATAACATGCTTTCTTGAGTTCTTAATTTTGATTCAGCTCAGTTGGCTGTGTGTATCATTAAGCAGTTGTTTCTCCAATTAGAGTTTAGTGAAAGGGTGTGAATTATTTATATCCCTGTTCATGGCACCCTGTTCTCACTGGTCCCTGCAAGACCCCTTGTCTTCTGTTTTTTTTTTTTAAGTTCCCTTTTATCATCATTCCTCTCCCTCTCCATCTTCCCAATGGCTATGTAGCATTGTAATATATTTAATATGTATTCTTTAGATTCTTTTGTTGTTGTTTTTAAAAATTGTTTTTTTGGGTATGGTTCTGGTTAAGACATGTATTATTGGTTTGTGTGTGGATATCTTTAATATGTATAAGTGGTATTTTGCGGAGCTCAATCTCATTTTTTCACTCAGCACTGTATCTAAAAGATTATCCACATGGTCATGTGAACATCGAGTCCTTGCTTCTAACTAGTGCACAGGGCTCCGTGGGCGAGTCCAGCACCTTTCACTTCATTTTTTAAAAGAAGTTTCCTTGAGTGGTGTCATGTTTTAAGCTAGTGCATATTTGGAAATATGTGCCTTTTGCCCTTACAAGGGACAGGCAACATGACTGAGTATTAAAAAGAAAATCACAGCTTTTTTGCTTTCAAATTGTGGATATCCATTTTTTTTAAGTTAAAATTTTTTATTTATTAAAAAAATTAGTGTTTAAAAAAGTTAAGGTCTAATTTACCCTTTTAGTGTTCAGTTCGATGAGTTCTGATTAACATGGACAACTGAGTAACCATTCACCGCCATCAAATACAGGACAGTACATAAAGTTTAATTGCTCTGAAATTTCCTCATTCCCCTTTCTTGTCAACCCCTCTCCTGACTCCTAGCCCCTGACAATCACTGATTACTTTACTGTCCTATGGTGATGCCTATTCTGGAATGACATGTAAATGGAATCACATAGTATGTAGATTATTGGTATGGCTTCTTTCACTTAGCATCAGTATTTAGTGTTATAAAGTCTGAGTTTCTTTGTAGATATTTTTGTCACTGTGTGTGTGTGTGTCTGTGTGTGTGTGTATGTATATATATATTTATATTTATTTATTTATTTTTGCAAGCATGTTTCTCTGTATATCAATATCTTTCATTGATATCCGTCTGGAACACAGTGAGCTCCTGAGCTCCTTGGGTCTGTGTACCTACTGGCTGCTTATTACTTGACGTCATATTACTGATGTCCCAACTGTCTCCTTTTCTAATCAGTAGCCTCCCTGAGGGCTGGGTCTCTGCCTTGCTTTTATGTCCTGGCTTATTCATGGAAATGTCCAGTTAAATTGCTCTTTGGGGATCCTTGAAGACCCCATAACTCTCACCAAACAATTAATATATACTTTTTCTTTTATTCTGGAAAACAAATGGGATTCATCAATTGTGACCATTGTCCAGTGTTCTGAAAGCTTCCCAGTAAGTTCTGGGCGCCTTCCTCTGGGAAGATAAATTATAATCACTGCAATAAGACAATATGATTTATCTGTAAAATTCCTGTGAAAAGATTTTTTTCCTACCACGTGGGATGTTTGTTTGCAGTTTTATTGTTTCTATAAGTAGAAATGAACTGTCATTGACCCTGCTTCCTAGCCATTATAGAGTTGTGATTGGCTCTTCCACTGACCATCATTCTTATCCCAGGGGAGGCCATACAAGGGGGAGTCCATGCTCCCCCATCATCTTTGATGGAATCTCTCAGTCAGGCCCACAGAGTTTGGCAGTGGGATGTGGGCAAACCCCTATGGGTCTGTCCCCTAAGAGCAAGCAGGTGAGCAGGAAAGGACAGAGGACTGGAACGACCACTGATGGGCTCTGTCTCCAGGTGTTCGAAAGAGATTTAAGGTTGGTTTGGACCACAGAAGCTCATCAGCCCTGATCCTGGTCCAGGTCAGAGTGTCCCTACCCGCAGTACTTAGCCCAGTGTCTGGCACTGGGACCTCAATAGGTTGAATGAAAGTGTTCTTGAACCTCCCCAGGTTTTCTCAGGCTCTGGGCTGCTGTGCTCCCCTAACAGGGCGGGGCTCCAAGGAGCATTTCAGCATCCTTCCCACCTTCCCCTGCACACACGCTCACACCCTCACTCCCACACACGCTCACTGTGATATAATGAGAAATGGATATTTAGTCTTGGTCCCGGGTTCCTGCCACAGAGCTCCTAAAACCCGAGTAATTTCCTGAGCAGTAGAGGTGAGAGGAATGTCTTTCGTCATTCAGAATAAGCCCCTTTCAACCGACCGGGTGATCAGAGGGCTGGAGGTTGCATTAATCACCAGTGGCCAATGATTTAATCAATCGTGCCTACATAATGAAGCCTCCATAAAACCCCTAACCTAGGCTGTTGGTGAAAGCATGGGGGTGCTGGAGAGTGCCGGTCCCCAGAGGGGTAATGGAAGCTCTGTGCCCCTCCCGCCACAGCTTGCCCTCTGCATTTCTGGCTATTCCTGTGTTGTATATTTTCTAGTAACTGGTAATCTAGCAAGTAAACTGTTTTCCTGAGTTCTATGAGGTGTTCCAGCAAAGTACTGAACCCAAGGAGGGGGCTGTGGGAGCCCCCAATTTACAGCCGGTTGTTCAGAACACAGCTAACAACCTGCAACTTGCAGTTGGCGTCTAAAGTGTGTGGGGGGACCTCAGTCTTCTGGGACTAAGCCTGTGGGTCTGTGCTAACTCCGGGCCGTTAGTGTCAGAACTGAGGTAAACTGTGGGTGCCGGTCAGCGTGCACTGAGGATTGAATCGCTTAGCTTGGAAAACCCACACATCCAGTGTCAGGAGTACTGGTGCGGGCACAGTGCAGGGGAGAGTTTTCCTTTGCTTGTCACACACACACACACACACACACACATACACCCCAACACGCACACACACACGCACACACACTGACACACACACATACACCCTCTTATCCTTGGGATGAGCAGTCAGGGAGACATTACTGCCAGAGGTTGACACCAGTTCTCTGCCAGGCCCTGGGCCAGGTCGGGGAGTGTCTGTGTGACACCCCCCAATTTGACCCCCCGGCAGAGTCTCCAGATGCACAGCTCTAATCAAATAACCTGTGGTGTTGCCTGACGGTCAGTGTGGTGGTCAAGACGCTGGGCCTGGGAATCAGGCAGCCTAGCGTTGAGTCCTGGCCACGTCACTCAGGGGCTGTGTGGCTTTGAGAACATTCCTTTGCATCTCTGAGCCTTGATATCCTCGTTCATAACATGGGGTTCACAGCAGTGCCCACCTCATAGGAGGGTTGTGTGAATTTATTGAGCTACGCCTGTAAAACACTTAGCAGACTGCTTGGCTCTGAGTAAGAGTTCAATAAATAATACTCCTAGAAAGAGGAACAATAAGGCAGAAACCCCAGCTAATGAAGAAACCCTTTAGGCATGCACTTTGCAGGTTGTAATGACAGGTGGGCAGGCCCGTAGTCCCTGCAGGTCTGGGACACAGGCTTGTGAAGTCGGACTGGCATTGGACTGGCTGGGCGGGGCTCAGGAGGAAACCCTGGAGAGCTGTTAGCTGGAGGCCGCGGAGCTGCACCCTCCTAGCTGAGCCCTGCCCCTGGTTCCAAGCACTTGTATCACCTGAAACAGTCCTCTTCTTGGTTTTGCAGTCAGAGCCCCAGCCTGGAGACCTGATCGAGATTTTCCGCCCTTTCTACAGACACTGGGCCGTCTACGTTGGCGATGGATATGTGATCCACCTGGCCCCCCCAAGTAAGGGTGCCCAGGGCTCCACTGTGCTGGGGCTGGGAGCAGAGGGAGATGGGGGAGCTGGGGTTCACAGGGGACCCCAACATTCTTCTTTCGCCCCCAACTGGCGGTTGGTTCCTGGGTGCTACAAGAAGACAGCTCGGTGTGGGGCAGTGGTTTTCAGACTCTGCACCTTGGAACACCAGGGCCATGCAGAGAGACTGAGGTGGGCTTCCAAGGGGGCAGTTCTGCTTTTCATGTATTTTATGTATTATGACTTCGTATAAAACACATTCGATCCTGAAGTGCAAATCTCCTGGGAAGAGCACAGGTGTTTGGGCAGCAGACTTGGCTGTGAATCCATTTTCACTCTCCGGCCTTGGTTTCCTCATTTGTAAACTGATGTTAAGAATCCTTAATGTGGAGGATTATTGGGAGAATTCCCCACCCATTTTCTCAAACGTTTTACTTAAACTGAGGTATAACCGAAATACAGTAAAGGGCACAATATCGTCAAGTGTATAGTCAGTGAATTAAAAAAATGTATCCATCCATGTGACAATGACCGGATCAAGATCTAGAACATTTCCGCTCCCCAAAAAGACCCCCTCGTGCCTCTTCAATGTGCTCTCTCCCTCCGTAGAGGCAACCACTCTTCTAGGTTCTCCTGCCGTCGGTTAGCTGTGCTTGTTGTAGAACTTCAGAGCAGAGGAATCACACAGCCTGTGCTCTTTTGTGTCCGGCTCTTTCCCTGGGCCCGTGAGGTCATCTGTGTTGTTCTTACTTTTCCATTGCTGCGTGTCCTTGGTTATATGGACATTGCCCAGTTTGTTATCTGTTCTTCTGCTGATGGGCATCAGATGCTTCCATCAGTGGGCTGCTCTGGGTGCAGCTGCTGTGGACATTCTTGGATGTGTCTTTTGCTGACCAAGAATGGTAGCAAAATGAATGACCTCACCCTGTATTTATAGAGAAATCAGAAGTAACCAGGGTAGATGTCACCATCCCCACCCCTGATCAACCAAACCACCAACATCTAGAACCACATAATCTGCCTTTTCTTCTGTTACAGTGCAAATGTGCCCCTGCCCTTATTTTAAAAGCCAGCCTTTAGGTGTGGGCCCTGGACCCCCTTCTCTTACTTTCACAAGCACTGTGCCCTCAAATTAATAATAATTCTGTATTATTCCTGTTGGCCTAGAAACCACTGGAATATCTCCCACTGATAAAACAAACAAACACCCCTTCGACCTCACATCCTCTCTAGCTAACTTCCCATGGAGCAGATCTCTTGTCTGCCGTGGCCCCTGCTGGTTCCTCACTTCCCATCCTCTCTTCTGTTCCCTCCACCAGGGAGTATTTACCCCCCTCCTGGAGCAGCTCTTATCAAGGCTACATCAATACAATCAATATCCTGGTCACGGCTTACTTGGCTTCTCTGCAGCATTTAACATGAGTGGCCTCTCTCTTTTCTTCACCTGGCGCTGCCTTTCTTCCTTTCCCGCTGGGCCCTTCCTTCTTGGCCTCCTGTGTGTGGGGGGCTCCTCCTCTCCAATACCCCTAATCCTTACTCCTCCCTCATCCGGTCCCCTGGCTTCTAACACCTTCTATTTGTCGGTGTCTCCCTTAGACCATTACCTTAACTTGATTTTAACCCTGCTCAGCTTCAGACGTGTGTAACCTCTTGACGACTTGGCATCTTCACTTGGGTGTCTAGTTGGCATGTTGAACTTGACACACCCCAAATGGAGGGCTCCAGTGGACAGTACCATCCAGTTGCTTAGGCCAAAAGTCTAGGCATCATCCTTGATCCTTCTCACCCCACGTCTAATCCATCAGGAAATCCTATTGGCTTTACCTCCAAATCAGACCGCCAATCTGATCACTTCTCAGCATGTCCATTGCTGTTCCCTGGGGTAAGCTACCATCCTCTCTCACCTGATGCTACTGCAGCTTCTGGTTGGTCTCTCTGCCTCTTGTCTACTTACGGTCAGTCCTTCCTTCACTGGGCAGCCAGCGTGATCATTCCAAAGTGTAAATCTGATTATGTCACTCATCTTCTTTTAATTTCGACTGGCTTTTCCATCACACGTAGAATAAGTTTCAGATCTGTGCTGTGGCTTGTGAGCCTGACGTGGTCTGGCCTCTGCCTGCCTCTCTGACGTTCCTGAAGCTTCCTCTTCTCTCCTCCTGGGTCTCTAGACTTCAGCCACATTGGCCTCCTCGCAGCCTCAAGCATGCGACGTGCCTTTCTTCCCGAGGTCCTTGCCTTTGCTCTACCTTTTGCTTGTGACGCTCTTTCCTGGCTCTCAGCACAGCTGCCTCCTCTTCATCGTTCAAGTCTCAGTTCAAATGCCTGTTTCTGGGCGTGGCCCTCCCCACCCCGAGTGAGAGCAGCCTGCCCTGGTCATCCTCTCCTATGTGACTTCACGTAATCTTCTCCATAGCATTTCCAGTACCTGAAAGTGTGTTATTTTTTCTATTTGTTCCTTGTCAGTGTCCTTTCACTAGAGTGTAAACTAGTTGAGGGCAGGTGCGCTATCTAGTTCATGTCTGTGCTCAGCACCTTGGGCAAGGCCCGGCACGTAGTAGGGCCTCAGGATTGCTTGACTGCACTGAGTGGGTGTAACTGCTGGACAGGAGGCAGGGAACGGCATGACAGGAGATCTGGGTGGACAGGTGTGACACCCTTCATTGGGTGAGTGATGCTCCTTAGAGGGAAATGTGCTTCTATCTGCATCTTCTCACTCGAGCTTCACAGGAGCCCCGTGAAATAGGTGAGGCAAGGAGGACTGACCTCCTGCTACTGAGAAAACGGTGGAAATTAGAGTTGGAAGGAAGCTTAGAGAACAACCCAATACTAATGAGAGCGGACACTTGCTGGGCACTCACCCTGTGCCAGGCACTGGTGGAGGCACCTTACCTAGTCAGTTTCTTTAATCCTTGCAGCTCCCCGTCCAGTACTGTAGGCACAGGTAGAACTGACCCTATTCTACAAGGAATTGTGGACTCAGAGAAATTGAGCCACTTGTCCAAGGTCACATAGCAGGAAAGTCGTGGAGGTGGGACTCAAACCCTGGCTATCTGACTCTCTGTTCCCTGCCCTTACACATGCTGCTATACTGTCAAGTCTGAGGTTTCCCAAAATTTAGTCACTGATTGCTTGCCATATCCTTGTGTCCTCTCTCCAATTATTTAATTGGTATTTTCTTTAATAGACTAACTTTAAAAAGTCAAATAATTCTTTTAAAAGGAACTTTAAATTCCTATATTGATGTGTGTCCGTGAATCCATCTTAGCTGGTATTTGTGGATTCCCAGTGTTGGCTCAGCAAAGTTAAGTGACGTGTCAAGACCATTCAGTGATGGAGCCAGAATCAGATCCCAGAGCTTCTGACTGTCAGCCTGTGCACTCACTCACCAGGGTGGTACCCAGGGTGTGAAGTGTAAGGAAGCCCTCACTCTTAGGTGTTGACTCTGAACTTGCATCCCTGAGAGTTGGTACCTCCAGAAATTCTGTGCTCCAGGCACGTTGCTTGCCTCGCCCCAGTCCCAGCCCTGCCACCCACGCGCCTAGGGGCTGAAGGTGGATGGGTCTCAGGAGCTCCCCTGATCCAATCACCACACTGAGCCTTTCCACAAACTCGGGGCTCAAACACAGCACCATCTTTTATTTACTTCACTGAATCCTCAAGCACCTCGTGCCCTATTAGTAGCAAGTCTGAATTCTTCTGATTTTCTAAAATCTCAGGATTATGCTCAGGGCAGAGGGGTTTAGTCCTCTTTGGAAAGCCTAGCAGAACAGGACCTGGCCTCTGGTCAGACCCTCTTGCCATTGCTTGTTGCTGTCACATGGTGTCACAGCGGAAGATGGGTCCTGCCCAGTGTAATAGGATGTTTCCCCTGCTGAGAAGAGCCCTGGGGGTTCCCGATCGATCGCGGCAGGGCCACAGAGGCTCTTTGAGGAACAGTGAGCCTCCTCTGCGATGTTCCCTGGGGTCCGCCTCTGTAGTGCAAGCCCACCTCTTCAGCCATCATACCAAAAGCTTGCCCCTCCCCCCACGGGGTAGGCTGGTTGCCTCAGGAGCTATGCCCAATCTCTGTGCTGGCATCAGCTTTCCCTCCCAGCTATCCTGGTCCTTCCACTGAGCCAAAATCCCTTGCTTCAAGGCAGTTTCATTTCTGGAAACTTGTTGCCTCTTCCAGCCCCTCCCCGTGGACCTCCCTGGTGTCACACCTCTGGGAGCAGCTGTGGGGTTTTGGTCCCTTTGCTCCAAGAAGGATGGGATCCACTTCTGCAAATCCATCTACCTTTTCTGCAGTAATCAGCTTTGTATGTGTCAAGGAAGTGTAGCATTTTTAGGATCACAAAAAGTTCACACTCTATTCCTCCCAGGAGGTGGGTGTGCTCAGGGCCCATATTTGCACAAACAAGAGGGTGTACGAGGCCAGCTTCTCTAGGTTAAAAATAATCACAACAAATCATGGAACTTTACTCCTCCTCATTTCAGATAAGGAAACCAAGGCCTAGAGACCATAAGCGCCTTATTCATAGCCACACAGCTGTGGCCCTTTCACATCTGCTCATGCCCTTGTGGATGTGGTGGATGCCAGGCTTGGGGCTGCTCTGAGCCCCTGTGGGCCGGCTCAGGACCAGTCCTGCTGTTTCTCATCCTGAATCCATAGGTGAAATCGCGGGAGCTGGTATGGCCAGTGCCATGTCTGCGCTGGCCGACAAGGCCATAGTGAAGAAGGATCGGCTGTGCGACGTGGCCGGGAGAGACCGGTACCAGGTCAACAATAAGCACGATGGCAAGTACGCGCCGTTGCCTCCCAACAAAATTGTCCAGCGGGCGGAGGAGCTGGTGGGCCAGGAAGTTCTCTACAAGCTGACCAGTGAGAACTGCGAGCACTTCGTCAACGAGCTGCGCTACGGGGTCCCCCGCAGTGACCAGGTGCGTCCTCAGTGTGTCCCCATCCCTGGGAACCAGACCATTTCCTCAGCTGACCTGGGCATCAGTGTGGGCTGGGCTGGGCTGGAGACAGGGGCACAAACAAGACAGAATAACAGAGGCAGAACCCTGCCCTCAAGGATGTCACAGTTGGGGTGGGGAGGAGGGTGGGGAGATGGGCACCGCGGACCAGTGTGGTCGGGGGACGATGGCCGAGGGTGTGAGCACAGCCTTCACTGTCAGCCCGGTGCCCAGCCCTCCCTGGCTGCCTGGCCCTGAGATATACCCTTCCCACAACCTCAGAGGCAGGTTTTACTATCCCGCTTCACAGATGTGGAAACTGAGGCTCACAGCACTTGTTGATGGCCATTCATTTCATCAAACAAATCTGTGTTGTCTCTTTTCCTGAGAGTTGTCTCCAACTGTGCTGATAAGTAGCAGAGGTGGGATCTGAAGCCCAGGTCTGCCGGGACTTATAAAAAGCCCTGTGCTTAGCCCTGCCTGAAGCCAAGGGGCAGTCCGGGAGGCCCCAGGGGATGCAGGTGTGTTTATTTACTTAGCTGATTTTGGCCATGGCCACTCTCTTCTTTGAATTGCTTTTTCACCTGGGTAACTAAATTCCTTCCCATTTTCTCTCACTTTCTGCTCTCCTTTTCTGGCCCTTCCCTGCAGCCCCCTCATTTTTGTGTGTGTGTGTGTGTGTGTGTGAGAAATTGTTTGAAAAAGTTCTTGGATGCCTGTTGATGCAAAAGAGTATGATTTTTTTTTCTTTCAGTAAAGGATGAGTTTAAGATCCATCAGGTTGTTGATTTTCAGTACTTTTTAATTTTTTGAGATCTGGTCTCTTCTTCCTTGGTCATTGTGGTGGTCAAGGGCATGGCCTGGCAGACAGATTGATTCATGTTCTCTAAACCCTGGTAAAGTACAAGTGATAATACTGATCTAGGAGGGTTACTGTGTGAATTAAATAAGAGCATCCTTAGGCTAGCAGAGTGGCAACTCAGAAAATACACTTAATAAATTGTAGTAGTTGAAGTAGTCATAATGGTCCTCATCTTCATTCTTTTTCTTGGTTCACCCAGTGTCTTGTCCACTGGCCTGTCTGGGCCACAGTGACTTGCTGGGGAGGCATCCACCAACACCCCCTACAAGGATCATGCTCAGCCTTCCTCATACTGCTGATAATCAGCTGTGTTTACTACACTGACTTGCATGTTGGTTAGTTCATCCTATGCTCTGTGATGATACAGTAGATATCTTCCAATGGGTATTCTCTTATTTTTTTTCTTCAATCACTCATGTTATTATTATTCAATAAACATGTATGTAAATATATAAAAATGTTTATAAGTACATGTATATGTGATACATATATTTACATATACATATATGTACATACATACAATAAATAAAAGTGTGTGTGTGTGTATATATATATATGTGAATGTGAAAGATGATTAATACAAAAATTGACTAGTAGCAAGTACACACCTAGCTAGGGAAGGATAGGGCAATACTGCCAATGTTTGGTGAAGAGTCCCAGAATCTCTGAGTCAGAGTCTAGTTTCAATTTCCCTGACAGTTTATAAGAGGCTCCTTCTGGGAAAGTCAGTGGGCAGGTCCATGAGAGGAACCTCATGACTCAGATTACAAGTGTGAGGCAACCAGAAGGAATCTGGGTGATGATGACACTCAACATATCTATCTAGGGGGGATAATGGCCTTCAAAACATTTGTTTTGAGTCACATTTGATGCATACTGTCATCCTGGTATCTCTCTTTACTAGCATCCTTTAGAGATGCCCTTCAGTTCTCTCCTGTATTAATGCTTTTATCCTCTGCAACTCACATCTTTCTCTTTCTTGGATTACTCTCTTGTTTTGGTGGAATACCACCTCTAATAGATTCTGAGAAAGGATGCATTTTAAAAAGACTGTTTATGCCTGAAAATGTCTTCATTTTATCCTCGTATTTGATTGATAGTTTGGCTGGGTATGGAATTCTAGGCTGAAAAGAATTTTTTTAAAAATGTGAAGGTATTGCTCCATTGTCATCTAGTTTATGCTATTGTTTACGAGAAGTCTGAATTGGTTCCGATTTTTGATCCTTAGTATGTGATCAATTTTATCTTTCTGGAAGCTTATAGAATCTTCTCTTTATCTTCAGTGTTCTGAGATTTCACTATGATAAACCTTGTGTGGATCTGTTTTCATGAATTGTGCTGGGCACTTGATGACACTTTTCAATGTGGAAACCCTATTCCTTCAATTCTGGGAAATTTTCCATTTTCTCTTCTCTCATTCGGGACCACTGATTATTCAGAGGTTGTACCCCTACACTGCTCCTCTGATTTTCTTTTCTTCTCTCTCCTGTTTTCCAATTATTTATCTTTTTCAATGAGAAAACTAACACTTATTGGTACATCTGGGTACAGTAGAAGTTTTTTAAAAAGTAGCAGTGATGATATCAGCATAAAACAGAGGAACATATGCTAAATAAATCTGATTTCATGGGTGATCCTGCATAACAATTGAGGTGTTGATTACACCTGGCTTCTACTTCAGGTAAATGTCCACCCTGCTATGCAGCAATAAACTCCAAATAGAGATTACTATACAAATTTGGGAAGTATAAGATACCAAATTCAGGGTGCTATTTTAAGAAGATTTGGTAGATTTATAAAATATCTCCAAATCATCTCATTTTTAGTTATCCTTTAGTGATTATTAATAGACTAAAGAAGAGAGTCACAAGTTAATATAAGTAGAACATTTCTTCACAAAATTGTTACGTAATTTAGTAAAATACATATGTCAGTGTGCACAAATAATTTTTTTTTTAACATCTTTATTGGAGTATAATTGCTTTACAATGGTGTGTTAGTTTCTGCTTTATAACAAAGTGAATCAGTTATACATACACATATGTTCCCATATCTCTTCCCTCTTGCATCTCCCTCCCTCCCACCCTCCATATCCCACCCCTATAGGTGGTCACAAAGCACCGAGCTGATCTCCCTGTGCTATGCGGCTGCTTCCCACTAGCTATCTAGTTTACATTTGGTAGTGTATATATGTCCATGCCACTCTCTCACCCTGTCACATCTTACCCTTCCCCCTCCCCATATCCTCAAGTCCATTCCCTAGTAGGTCTGTGTCTTTATTCCCATCTTGCCACTAGGTTCTTCATGACCTTTTTTTTTTTTTTCCTTAGATTCCATATATATGTGTTAGCATACTGTATTTGTTTTTCTCTTTCTGACTTACTTCACTCTGTATGACAGACTCTAACTCCATCCACCTCACTACAAATACCTCCATTTCGTTTCTTTTTATGGCTGAGTAATATTCCACTGTATATATGTGCCACATCTTCTTTATCCATTCATCCGATGATGGACACTTAGGTTGCTTCCATGTCCTGGCTATTGTAAATAGAGCTGCAATGAACATTTTGGTACATGACTCTTTTTGAATTATGGTTTTCTCAGGGTATATGCCCAGTAGTGGGATTGCTGGGTCGTATGGTAGTTCTATTTTTAGTTTTTTGAGGAACCTCCATACTGTTCTCCATAGTGGCTGTATCAATTTCCATTCCCACCAACAGTGCAAGAGGGTTCCCTTTTCTCCACACCCTCTTCAGCATTTATTGTTTCTAGATTTTTTGATGATGGCCATTCTGACCGGTGTGAGATGATACCTCACTGTAGTTTTGATTTGCATTTCTCTAATGATTAATGATGTTGAGCATTCTTTCATGTGTCTGTTGGCAATCTGTATATCTTCTTTGGAGAAATGTCTATTTAGGTCTTCTGCCCATTTTTGGATTGGGTTGTTCGTTTTTTTGTTATTGAGCTGCATGAGCTGCTTGTAAATCTTGGAGATTAATCCTTTGTCAGTTGCTTCATTTGCAAATATTTTCTCCCATTCTGAGGGTTGTCTTTTCGTCTTGTTTATGGTTTCCTTTGCTGTGCAAAAGCTTTTAAGTTTCATTAGGTCCCATTTGTTTATTTGTGTTTTTATTTCCATTTCTCTAGGAGCTGGGTCAAAAAGGATCTTGCTGTGATTTATATCATAGAGTGTTCTGCCTATGTTTTCCTCTAAGAGTTTGATAGTGTCTGGCCTTACATTTAGGTCTTTAATCCATTTTGCACAAATAATATTTAGAGCATTTAAATACAATTCCAAACCTTGAGATACTGAAAGAACCAAGAAATATTTTTTATCATTTCCTCTTTCTACAAGCACCTTCTTGCAAAATGAAACAATACAAATTGGACACATCCCATTCTCTTCCTGAGGCTTTAGCCCGATGTACTAGCCAGCAACCTGAAAGAGGCAAAACGATGACAACACAACGATGATAAAACAGCATCAACAATTCTACTGGACCCCCTCAGAGAACATGAAACCAGAACATACTACAAAACAAAAAGAGGTGCCATTTATACTGTTTCCAAAGATTTCCTCTTTCATTTCTTGGCCTAGATGAGGGTTTCTCGGCCTCAGCACTATTGACATTTTGAGTCATTAACAATGAAGATAAGTCTTCATTGTTATGACTTGCCCTGTGTATTGCAGGATGTTTAGTAGCATCCATGGCCTCTCCCAACTAGATGCCAGTAGCACCCTCCGCCCCCAGGTGTAAGAACCAAAATGTCTGTAGATATTGCCAAATTTCCCCCAGAGGGCAAGCCTATACCCCCTTGGGAAGTACTGGCCGAGGTGAGTAATGATCATAATACACGGCGTGGCCAAATTATAATGTAGCTTCTGCACTTCTCCCATCTCACTAGAGAGGGTGGATTTAGTGGGTGCTGGATAACGTCCAGCAGTACTTTTTTTTGTAAGAGCCATCAAAGCAGCAGCTCTCTTTTTCACTTAACTCATGAGGATATTTTTCTGTGTGAAAAGGATCTTATTGGTCATTATGTTTATTTGTGTTCAGCTCTTTGAAGCAGACTAGATTTTCCTTCAACGGACTATATGTGACTCATCTAAGTTTCCAGTTAGAAACGGAAACAATGGATTTAAACTAAAATGTTGTTTGTGCTTTCCATGCCTAAGAGTATTCTAATCAAGATGGTCCTATTTTCCACCTACCTACTTAAAAATACTCAGGCTTCAAAAAATGTATACTTAGTAAGCTCTTGTACTGAATAGTACTCTAGCAAAAAGCAACTAGGAGCTACACTCATGCTGAAGTCTACTCTGTGTCAGATAAAATTTTAAGCTAAATAGAAATTGAAGATGTGGCCAATGGTATTGTGTATATTACATAAACCTGGATAAATTATAGGGTATTATTTAAAAATTACTGTAAATATTAAAGCCAACTTTCTGTACACATATTTTATAACCATTGTTATTTTATAACCTCTCATAGTCTGAATTCAATTGCTTTCTGAATAATATTACTCTTCTTATATCCACTTAGAACATTGCTGAAAGTGAAGAAAGCACATTAGAATTGTCTTTTTTCCCAGAAACAATTCCAGGGCTTAACTCATAGTAGACGTGTAGCATAAACAGCTAATTGTCCGCAGTCTGATAGGATTACTGTTTGCCCACTTTAAAGAAAAGATAATGAGGGGCAGTTTTTCTCTTTCATAATATTCTGATTGAAGACCTCTGGTGCACACCATGTAGCCCATTTTCTTGATCAGAACTGTTGTAGTTTCAGCACAGTGGCCGGTGTGGACCCAGCAGCCTTACAACAAGAAAATCATCAATGGCATCTGCAGGTAGCTCTGTCTCTCCTGGGAAGATCATTCTTTCCGTAAAATCTGCACTCTCAGGACTAACTAAATACTACTTTCTTGTATTCAGTTACACAC